>NW_006793099.1:468380-493114 GCF_000442215.2 Lipotes vexillifer
GTGGTAGGTGGGCCTCTCACTGTTGTGGCCTCTTCCGTGGCGGAGCACAGGCTCCAGACGCGCAGGCTCAGCGGCCATGGCTCACGGGCCCAGCCGCTCCGCGGCATGTGGGATCTTCCCGGACCGGGGCACGAACCCGTGTCCCCTGCATCGGCAGGCGGACTCTCAACCACTGCGCCACCAGGGAAGCCCTAAGTTTAATATCTTGATTGTGGTGATGACTTCATGAGTGTATATGAACACATGTCAAAACTTATCAACCTATACCCTTAAATATGTGTAGATTATTGTTGTAGCTCAATAAAGCTGTTTAGGTTGTGATATAAAATCTTCTATTATTCATCAGTCATGCTGCAGCTCCAGAGACGAAACACTGAAAAAGACGGATACAGGACCCTCAATACAAAACTAGCAGTCTTAGCAGAGAAAACAGACACCAAATGCTAAAGTTTGATAAAGTCTATGAAGAATCAGGTACTGTGGAAAAGTACAGATTCTAATTTGTATAGATTCTATAGTATAGATTTTTACTAGATAGTCAAGAAAGGAATCTGAGTAACATGTAAACCAAGATGAAAGAACAGAGTATGAGTTAGCTAGGTGAAATATAGGAGGAAAATATATACATTTACTTAATGAAGAGTCTAGGGAAAAAATATAAGAACTGCTGGTTCAAAGGGCAGTTACAATTTTATACAAAAGGTTTTTTTGCTTAATTCTTTGGAAAAGAAAAAGACAAAGTGACATTTACTGTTTATGTAGCATAGGGGGTTTCAGAACAACTTAATAACATTTAAGACAAGGGACTAAAACTCAAAGCTCCAAGCAATTTGAGACCAGACACCACATCTTCATTCTCACATCCCAATTGGGAAGCTTCACACACCACAGGTGCCCACCAACAGTCTGCTGAATTAACATGAACCCCTTAGGTTGGTTATAAAAGAAATCAAACTGTCAGAAGTAGCTCAATCAGTTTTTAAAAGAATTAACCTCTTCTTCATCCTCCTCCTCAAGTAATTAATTCTTAATGAAAGCTCCTCATGTGAACTGTTGCAAAGCCTCCAAGCTGGTCTCCCCATCTCCATTCCCCTCATCTTCCAAACTCAATCTCCACAGAGCCTAGGAGTGAACTATTCAATCCCCAAACCTGCCACTTCCCTTCCACACTTAAAACCCTAAATGGCACCTCATCACCTCCACTTGTGCATCCCAAACAGAATCTAAAACCAACACTGGTGAAATGAGGGGCAAAAAAGAACAACTCAGTTTTTCATAAAGTTAATATATTCGATTAAGAGGACTATTTATTGTGAGATTTTGCTTCCTGCTTTTTTGGTGTCAAAATATCCTTTTGTTTATGAAAGGGTGGGTGAGTACGTGATAGTTCTTAAGAAACACCTGCACTTAGCAAATTAAAAAGTTGGTAAATCAATGACAGCTGAGCTTTATTTTTTATTTTAATTGCCCATGGAAAAGTCTGGGAAACATTGACTCACAGGATAAAGTCCAAAAGACAAAACGTGCCCTCACCTAAGTCCTCTCATTTTCCCAGTAGATTTTTTGCTCAGGCAATACAGCAATAGTGCCCTGCACACAACCTAATTTTTTCCCTTTGCTCATGCTTCCCATGAATGGAATGACCTCAACAACAACCTCTCTTCTTCATTCACTCAATGTACTGAGTACCCACTATGCCAAGCACAAGAGAAACACCACTGTATCCACGGAGCTCACAGTCTATTGGAGGAAACAGATATCAAATGTAGAGTTATTGATAAAAACTATAAGTACTGCCTTCCAAAGAATGGAATGAAGGAGCCCAAAATCGAAGGCAGGAAGCCTAGTCAGGAAGGTACTATAGTTCAGGTAAGAGATAACAAGGATTTGCACAAGGGTAGAGGCATGGAGAAGTCAAGATTTTGAGCTGACTAGATTTGCTGAGAAACAACAGGGGATAAAAGAGAAGAAATACACCAAAGGTCACTCTCGCATGAGCAATTATGTCAACCTGCACTAGTAGTCCCAATTTTTTATGCTTCCCTGGACCTATTATGCCCTTTGGTTTGAGCTTCCCATATTGACTCTAAGCTTTATTATACGACTTGCTTTGGCCAACGGGACAATAGCACACTTACTGCAATCAGAGCTTGAAAAACTCTTCAAGACAAGACTCTTGGAATAACCCTGTGCCAGCATGCTGAAGGATAAAGACCATCTGAAATCATCTTAAACCAGCCTACAGCCAGAGAAACCCCAAACATATGAGAAAGTACAGTCATGACTAGAACCACCTAGCTGACCTGTAGACTTGTAAGCAATAATAACTGCTTACTGTTTTGAGCCACTGAGTTTTGGGGTGGTTTTTTAATGCAAGGCTAACTAACATGGTGGTATCATTCATTTATATGGGGTGGGAGAGAGAAAGTAAGGGAATGAAAAGAAACATCAAGCTCATTTTCTCTTACCCTGATCAACTACCTATTCTTTAAAGCTCAACTTAGATATCAACTTCTTTTGGAAGCTTTCCCAGATGTTCCAGGCTGGTTTGGGAAAGATACTGAAACGTTATCAATATGTTTTGTACATATCCCTATCATTGCCTTACTGTCTTATAATTATTTGCTTACACTTTTCTTCCTAACTAGACAACAGCATTTCTATGTTACTGGCTGTGTCATACTCATCTTGATTGTATCAACATGTAACATAAAACAGGCTCTCAATAGAGATTTCTGAACTTATATAATTTATATATTAAATGAATAAACACGTATTTGATTCTATAAAACTTATTAACGCTAGATTATTTCTCAAAGTGTGATCCACTGACAACATGCATCAGAATCAGCAGGGCTGTGTATTAAAAATGCAATCTTTGAGCTCTTTATCATTAACAAAAATGCCATTCTTTACCTTGTAAAAACAAGGATGAATATTCCCGCCACCTACAGATAAACAAAACAAGTAGTAGAAGTGTGGGTACTAAACCAACTTTTCCTCAAACTTTTCTCGAGATGTAATCTACGATAGAGTCCTTAATCTGATGGTCCGTAGGTAATTGAAAACGCTCCTAACTGCAATGGAGTTTCTCTTCTAAGAACTGGGTCTCGGCCAGAGGAAACGGAAGCAGAAGGTCCTCCAAAGAGGTGTGACTTCTCAACGCACACGTTTATAGGGAATGCTCCAGGAGGAAAGCCTGCCCTGAGCTCTCTCCGCAGCAGGGGCCAGGCCAGGACAGACAGGCGGGCGGAGCCCAGAAAGCACCCGCATGCAGGACCTCAGAGCACGGGCAGCGGAGCCTAGAGCCGGCCCAGGGTCCCGCTACGGCAGAGCCACTCGAAGGAGGCTCCCTCGGGGGCCGGGGATGGGCATCATTCTCCAGAACCAGCCACTCTGGTCCACCCCTGCCAGGCAGGCCGTGAGGAAGGTCACGGTCGCCTGGCTACCCGGAGTCAGAAAAGAAGAAAATGCGGGAAGCGTCGAGTTTCGGAAGCCAAAAGGAGAAAGGAACAGAGTGCTAGGGGGCACCACCGCTACCCACCTGCGTCAAGCTCCAGCTGGTAACAGGGCAGCGGCTCGAGGGAAAGCTTATAACCCTCGAAGCGGGGATCCAACAGAGGTCTCTTCACCCGCAGGGAGCAATTAGCGGCCACCTCCATCGCCTTCCAGGGGCCTAGCGTGAGAATTAATAAAGTTCGGGTTGAAAGGTGCGCGCTTCACGCAAATTACCGTGGCTGGGAGACGGCGTGGTTCCCATCCCAGAAAACACTGCGGCGTAACATCCCTTCTGGGTAATGTAGTGCCCACGGGGAAGTTGGCTCTGTTGCATATTGGGATATGTAGTTTTTAGGGAACTGAATGCCCGTGCGACAGCAAGATCTGGACTCTCTTACCCAGAGGGCTGAGCGACCAGGAGGCGGCCCGCGCTGGTTAAATTCTCACATTATAGGCAGGGTGGCGAGACCCCGCCCCGGAAATGCGTGTGCTAGCTTTCTGTGTGCTTAGGTGCCCGAGCTACTGAGGGTCTAGGTCCGGGCAGCCGAAGAGTGTGGTAGGTAACGGTCGTCAGCGCAAGGGTCATTTCGTCGCTGGGAAGGGACGGCCCTCGCCCGCGGTGATGGTGGTGAGCTATGCCCGTGGTCCTCAGGGCCGGGACCCGGGCCCAGCCCAGGCTCCTTTCGATGTGCTGTCTTTCGTTAGCTTCCCCGACCCGTGCTCGCGGGCCTGTAGGGCTCTCCGACAGGGCGTGCTACCGGAGTTGGCCTGAAGCCAGTCTCGCTTTGTTTTCTGGCTCCTCCCCTCCCGCCTCTCCCGCTGTCTCCGCCCTATTCTGTTTGCCCAAAGACTGTCTGAACTGGGAGGGATCCCCTAGCGCCCTTGTTTTACCAGTGAGAAAACTGAGGCCTTTAAGAACTGACTTGTCCAAGGTCACTCTCCGTATTTTGGGGGCCAAGGCAAGATCAAGTTCAGTATTCTGCTAATGGTACGGACTAGACCTTAGTATTATTTTGAAAATGTTAGCCTCCAACTGCAAAAGCAAACATATCTTAGTCACTTCTCAACCTCTTTTTCCTGTTCCATTAAAAAAAAAAAAAAAAAACTCTGAAAACTCACTGCCAGTCTTGAGTCTTCATAGAGGCAGCGAGGTTGGGGACAACAAAAGTAGTCTCAAGTTGGTGACAGATAAGTGGAGTAACGTTAGCTTATTCCAAGTTTTAGTTTATCCTCCCTGTCCTTTTTACACCGTTTTGGTTGTCCGTTTTTACTGAAAACTGAGAATTTTCTAAGTTAGGAATTAATTTGAGATTTGTTTTCTCCTTAACCCAACCAGCAAGCTTTGATAAAGAGCATATACACACACACATACTTACAGCTAGTTTGGCAGTTGTAATTCTGGGTACATACTAGTGGAAAGTAAAGTAAAGCACTTCAGATCCTTACCCAGGAATTTCACTTTTCACAAACTGTGCTTACTCTTCTATTGATATTTAGGTTACATAGCTTCCCCCAAATTTTGAATACAGTTAATTAAGATGCAGAAATGATTAGCAGTCAGTTATTATGTGCGGTTAAAATATTTTGCGGCTTCTGGGGTCACAGTACCTGAGTTCAAGTCCTGCCTTCACCACTTTTCTATCTTGGTGCCTCAGTTTCCTCATCTGTAAAATACAAACTATGTTAATAGTACTTGCATAAAAGAATAAGATCTGGGAATTAAATGAGATTAAAAACAGTGCGTTAGCTCAGTTCCAGGTACATAAGTGTTTAATGTTACAGTAATTGTCATTATCCAAAGACTCATTAATAAAGGGTACATGGGGGAAGAAAATTGTAAAGTCATGATCATGACTTCTTGGGATGCAGTAAATAATATTAGGAGTAAGGACCTTGTTAACACACTGTTGAAATTTATCACCCCTTCAGTTGATAGACAGAATGTTAAATGTGTTTAGGTGCTTGAGAGGATTTAGAAGAAAATGCTTTGTAAGTGTTCTATATCTGAAAATACATGTTGATGTTCAGGTTAGCAAGATGAACAAAGATGCGCAGATGAGAGCAGCAATTAACCAAAAGTTGATAGAAACTGGAGAAAGAGAACGGTAAGTAATCGATTGTGTTAATTAATTACATTTAACATCTTTAAATTACAGTTATAAGAATCTAAAAAGTAACAAAACTGATGTCAGTGGAAATAATTACAGAAAATTGACATTATCAAAAGCAGTTCCTAACATCTGTTAAAAATGCTTAGGTCTGTTCAATATTGCAAGACTTGGAGGGAAGTGGATCATGTACAAAGATGAACAGGAAGTGACTCTCTCTCAAAAAATGTCTAATCTAATGGAGAAGAAAAATACATACCCAGATAACTACAATTGAAGATAAAATGTTACCCACTTTTTAACAGGGAGACAACATGATGGAACCAGTTTCAGTTACCAAGCTCTCTTAACCTCAGAGCAATGTGTGCTATTCCTACTCTCTGAAACATTCTTCTTCCTTCCCCCCATCTTTAACTAATTCTAGCTCATTATCAGGTCTTAATTTAAGTATCATCTCTTGTAAAAATCTGCTAACTCCCAAATACCTTGTTCCATCATAGTATTTAATCACTTTGTATTATAATCACCTCCTTTGCTAGTTTGTATCAATAGAATCTGAGTTCCTTGACAGCAGAAATACTACCGTATACCAAGCATCGAGCCTAGCACATAATTGGCCAGGTAAATATTTGAAGAATGAACAGGTTTGGAAGTACAGAGGAGAGTCTAAGGAATCAAAAAAGGCTTCCAGGAGCAGGGTGATAAATTGTATGAGATAAATATATATAAGGAACAAGAGGGATCTCTCAGTTCTACCTGGGGATTAAGGTAATCAGTAAAGCTCTCACAGAATAGTAGAAGTGGTACTTCAGCTGGGTAAGAAGGATTAGCAGTTCCCCAGCCCGGTAAAGGAGAAAGGACATAGTCTAGGCAGATGGAACCGAATATGCAAAGTCAAAGAGATTTGTTACAATATGATAATATTCTGGGGAACTGTGCAGTTAAAATGTGAAAGACAGTGGACAGGAGAAATGTGGCTTTTGTATAATCAGAAATCTTTCCATTCACAATGATAAGAAACTGAGTAACTGGCTCGGCCAATTTCTATATAAGATCGTGTGACTAAAAGTCTAGGGCTTGAAGGTGCTTCAGGCACCGCTGGGTCCAGGCACTCAAAAATTGTTGCCAAGAACATGTCTGTCTTTCCGTCTCTCATCTCTGCTTTCCTCTCTGTTGGCTTTATTCTCAAGAAGGCACTACCCACAAGGTGGCAGAAATTAGCGGTTCAAAATTTACATCTCTCCACCTGAGACTACCGTTCTCCTAGTAGTTTGAGCAAAGGAGCTAGCTAGATTACCATCCTACTTAAGGTAATAGGCCATTCATAATCAGCGTTGCCTAGGTCACATTTCCATTGCCAGAGCCCTACCCGGATTTCTTACACCGAGAGTTGTGGAGTGTTTTTACTGTCAAAGAAATGGCAGGAAAATAGGTGGTAGTTTGCAAAAACATCTGTTGTTGACTTTATCCTTGGGTGGTGGGAGTCATTAAAAAATTCTAAGAAAGGGACTGACTAGATCATATTTGCACTTTAGGAATGTTATTTTGGCAGTATGGAGGATAGACTTGAAGGGCTAGAGATAAATTGCAGAAGATAATAGGTTAAAAGTGGAAAACAGCAAAAATGGACAGAACTTACAGGTGTTTTTTTTTTAAGTAAAATCAACAACCCTTGACATGAGGAATGAGGAAGAAGAAAGCCTCTAGAACAGTGCCTTGGGAAACTGAGAGGATAGTATTGCCAATAATGGGTGTAGGGTATTATGTATTACTGTTTTTTTATCTGTTTTCATTCATGCAGCTTAAAGTTACTGAGTTTCTACCATATGCCATGTCCTGTTAGGTGCTGAAGATATAGTAGTGAACAAAATGAAGCCTGTTCTTTTACACAGCCTACATTCTAATGGGAGGAGACAGAAAATAATGTGTAATATGTCAGATGGTGATGAGTTCTAGAGGAAAAATAAAGCAGAGAATAATCAGGTGTGTTATTCTGGATAAGAAAAAAAAAGTAGGCTTCACTGAGATCAAAAGGATATGAGGGAGTGAGGGGACTCCTAAGAGCCATGGTCCTGACACAGGAGCTTTCCTGGCATTTGTTTTTCCTTGTGTGCCTTGTGGGACCTTAGTTCCCGGACCAGGGATGGAACCGAGGCTCCAGCAGTGAAAGCGCCAAGTCCTAACCACTGCACAGCCAGGGAGTTCCCTGGCCTGGCATTTTGAAACTAATAAGACTGAGTCAGCTGGGTGAAGGAGAGAAACAGTAAAGTCAGAGGCATTGCTTCGGAGGGGGCAGACCATGCAGGGTCATTTAGGTTGTAGTAAGGACTTGAAATTGTATTCTGAGTGAATTGGGAAGCCACTGGAGCGTTTTGAGCAGTGAGAGGAGAAGGATGTGTACAAGGGAAGTAGCAGGGGGACGAGTTAGGAGGCTTTGGCAACAGTCCAGTCAAGAGAAGATGTTGGCTTCAACTAGGTAGTAATGGCAGAGGTGGTGAGAAACATTTGGATTTCAGGTATATATTTTAAAACTGGAACCAATAGGATGTGCTTATGGGTTGGACATTAGTGTTATCAAAATTGCTGAGTGGGGCTTCCCTGGTGGCCCAGTGGTCGAGAGTCCGCCTGCCAATGCAGGGGACACCGGTTCGTGCCCCGGTCTGGGAAGATCCCACATGCCGCGGAGCGGCTGGGCCCGTGAGCCATGGCCGCTGAGCCTGCGCGTCCGGAGCCTGTGCTCCGCAACGGGAGAGGCCACAACGGTGAGAGGCCCGCGTACCGCAAAAAATAATAATAATAAATAAATAAAAATAAAATAAAAATTGCTGAGTGAAGGATGCTGCCAAGGTTTCTAGCCTGAGGATCCGGAAGAATGGAGTTGCCAGTCTGACAAGGAGAACAGCTTGAGCTGGAAGAGAAGCAAGAGTTGGGTTTTGTCCCTGTTACGATTAAATGACTTAAACATCTAGATGGAAATGTCACATAGTGGATGTTAGGAATACTGAAAAAGAAGCAGTTTGGTTTGGGACTTGACATGTTTAAGCTGAGAAATGAGGTGATTTAGGTTGAAGATTGAGGTTTTATAAGACTAGGTATTGCAGAAGGATAAAATATTTTATTGCACCCATGATGCCATTAGCTGTAATACACACCAATATTTTTTTAACCTTTAAGAATAAAGAAAATACTGCCAATTAAATGATGATAGGCATGCCAATTACTGACTTGTTAAAATGTGGGAAAACACAGTCTTAGAATTAATGAAATACCATAGTTAATGTGTAATTTAGAAGGATAATGAGAAAAAGGGAGGGGCAAGTCTATGAGATTAGATATATTAGGGGCAATAAGAGAGCTAATGGGTAAGAATTTGTAGTTAAAGAATGGATTTTGGAGTTTGAAGATTTCAAAAGTACGGCTGCTTGAAACTCAACTAATACCCTTCTGAAGTTGTACAAAACCCACAATATTCCTGTTGGAGGGAAGTAGAAAGTGTGTAAGAAGGTCAGAGAGTAGGGTTTCTTAAGAAGAATTGTACCCCATCCACTTCATTGAATTTTACTGATGACAAAAATGAGGCCCAGCATTTAAATGACTTGCATAAGATCAAAGAACTTTTTAGTGGTAGAACCAAGATTAGGCCATTGTTAAAGTTTTATAACTGGAAGGTGGGATTTTTAATTGAACAGTTGAAGCTTTGCTTCAAGCATTCCTATCTAAGATATTGTACACTTGAACACTATTGTAGTTTAATTTGGAAACACTTCTTTTTCAACAGCCTCAAAGAGTTGCTGAGAGCTAAATTAATTGAATGTGGCTGGAAGGATCAGTTGAAGGCACACTGTAAAGGTAATCTGTTTCATTTAGAAGATAAGCTAATTCCATAGCTCTCAACTGTGTTGGTTTGGAATTCATTAGAAAAATTATAGTCAGTATTTTAAGATATATTGAGTGCTCAAGCATAATTTTAAACAAATAGAAAATTGAAGCTTGTGGTAATAGATTACCTCCTCTCAGTGATAATATGTAGACCTATTCCTTAATTTTTAGAAATTTTCTTTGTGTTTCTCTTAAAACAAGTGAGGCAAGATTTCCTCTGGCATGGAATAAGGTGGGAACCTTTTTTGCTGTGCCTACTCAAAGTGAAACATTAATTATTCCTAGTCTGTTTTTCTTAACACATTGAGCACTTTACGGTTGGCAGACTTACAGGAATTATATCTCCTATCTTTAACAGTGTTATTTTTGAAAAAATCATCTATGAAAGCTCTTAGAAAATTACATGTATTTTTAAAATGATAAAATGGGAGCTTGTTAAATTGCAATTAGGTATTGATGATTATGCCATTAGATACAATTACAAGTGTCACTAAGATGAGCCTCCTTCCTTTCTGGCTCAGCTTTTGGTATGCTGGAATTCTGGATATTTATAATGAATTCTCGTATTGGTTTCTACAAATGATAATAGAAACTATTTATATCATTAACCGGAAGAAGGCAATGTGCCAAATTAATAAAAGCATAGACTTTGAGGTCATACAGACCTTCACTGGTTAGAGCTGGATTTCAAGTCGTGTTTGAATGAGTTATTTAATCTTTAAGCCTCACTTGCCTCACCTTTGAAGTGGGAAAAATGCCCAGCCTGTCAGCTTATCGCAAATATTAAATGATGCAAAGCACCCAGCACATAATAGGGGTCCAATAAGTGTAAACTCCTTTCTCCTTCTTTTGGCCCAGCCTAGAGAAGAGAAAGGAGCAAAGGAGTTGTTCTATATTTTAATTTGGGGCTGTGAAATTACAAGTTAGACTTAAATTACAGTTTTTTCCCTCCATACATTCAATAGCTGATGTGATTATCGTGAAATAAGATCTCTGCAGTTGTAAGTTTCCAGTTTTTTACAAATATTAGATTTGAATTTACAGTTCAGATTCATTCTAAGTGTTACAATAATTTGTTTTATGTTTTTGATCTGGTGAATACGTACTGTGTTTAAGGTTGAAATAAACCTTCATTAGAAAAGAAAAAAGAAGTGTCCTCTTTTTTTTTTAAAGACCAGTCTGTACTCTAAAAACATGATCTTAACCCTTCCTCTATGAAAATCTTTCTTGCAGATAATGATTTTAAATGATATGATTTGTTTTTTGCTTTTGCATAAGAGGTAATTAAAGAAAAAGGACTAGAACACGTTACTGTTGATGACTTGGTGGCTGAAATCACACCAAAAGGCAGAGGTAAGGAATGAATACAAATTGTGTGAAAGGAATTGTGGGCTAAGACATGATTTTTTTTTTTTTCTCTTTTGCTGGTGCAGCTTTTCTTTCTTTTTACAAGGACAAGCACCCTTTCCAAAATTATGTGGGTACTTGCATCTCCTCTTTGGGAAGAGTTATAGTTGCCTCACCAACTTTTGTGCATGGTCTTGAGTAACAAACAAGTAAGAGGTGTAAAACGTTTTTGCACTGTTAAAACAGTACACAAATGTAAGTTGATGTGGTTGTTAGAACAGATCATTTTTAAAATACAGGATTTTGGGCTTCCCCGGTGGCGCAGTAGTTGAGAGTCCGCCTGCCGATGCAGGGGACACGGGTTCGTGCCCCGGTCTGGGAGGATCCCACGTGCCGCGTGAGCCATGGCCGCTGGGCCTGCGCGTCCGGAGCCTGTGCCCCGCGGTGGGAGAGGCCACAACAGTGAGAGGCCCGCGTATCGCAAAAAAAAATAAATAAAAAATAAAATAAAATAAAATACAGGATTTTGTAGAGGCAAATATTACCTGAAGCTAGGATTTGTAAACTTTAGCCTGATATTTAATAATTCAGAGTTTTACACCAGCCCCTGAGTCATTGCTCTCTTTCCTTATTAAAAGTAAACAAAAATGTCTTCTTGAATGTCTAATTACGAATTTGGTAGCTCCATAACTTCATGGTCAGGGTAATTCATATTTAAGACTCACACTTCAACTACCTTCTTAATTTCTCCCTTTAATACCTTGTTTAGAGAAGCCAAAGGAAAGAGAGGAAGTCGTATATTAACAAACTATTAACAAAATATTTATATGTAATAAATATTAAGTCAGGAATTACATCATATAATTAAGTGTAACAAGATTATTTTCATCATTTCATTTGAGGAAGTCAGTGGGGGGAGGGAGAGTTGTATTATAAGTGGAAGCAGGTAAATTAGATGGCCCATTAGTTATTTCCTCACACAGAAATAGTAAAAAGAATTTAAGTGTGAAAAGTAAATGATTTTAAAATTATTACTAGGGAATACTAGTCCCCTGAACTGCTACCATGTGGAAGGAGCTACAACATCTCATGGTCCTTTCCAGCCATCTTTTTAGGGCTGTTTACAGCTAAACAACATGACTTTTTTGGTCAATCATGTCTCAGGAAAAGGAGGGGGAAAAAGCAGTATTTATTGTTCTCCCCATGGATTTATGTTTTAAAATAAATTTCTATAATTTCTTTTTCTACTTTTCTTCTGTAATTTATGCTTAATCTGTTAACATTTAAGAACTTAATCTGTTAACAGGGTACAAATCATCCTTTGCTTCTCCTTCAATACTTGTGTGTTGGACATTTCAATCCGTTGTAGTTCCCTTGCTAGAGAATGAGCAAAAAAGAAAAGAGAAGTAAAAATAAATCTTTTCTTTTATTTTCATAGTGTTCTTTTTATTGTCGAGAGGTATTTGTTTTTATTTTTTAAATTAACATACAGTAAAATTGACCCTTTTTTAGTGTCAGTTCTGTGAACTTTATACACATGTATAGATTCACTCTAAAAAACTCCCTCAAGCTGTTCCTTCATAGTCACACCACATCTCTAACCCCAAGGCAGCTGATCTGTTCTCCATCACCATAATTTTGATTAAAAGTATATTTAACATATATAGTGATCACATTTGCAGTGGACTTGAATTAATTATGTAGTCTTTATTTCTAGGCAGGCTTACAGTAAATTTATAAAGAGGAGTATCTGTATAGTTAATTCCTTATTGTCCTTATTTTTAATAGCCAAAAAGGGGGAAAATAGTGTAGATTTATTTATTGACATTTAATATTAATTTAAATTTCAAAGAGCAGGGCTTTTTTTCCTTTTTGTTTTTTTTCCATGCCACACGGCTTGCAGGATCTCCGTTTCCCAACCAGGGATTGAACTCAGGCCACACAACAGTGAAAGCCTGGGATCCTAGCCACTAGGCCACCAGAGAACTCCCATTTTCCCATATTTAGTTTAATATTCTGAGTAGATAATACAGTTACATGGTTCAAAATTTTAAAAATAAGCCTATAACAAATACAGCTACTGTTGAAGCTTTTGCCTTTGCTCATTCAAGTATATGCATTTATTTCAATACAGTATTGCCAAATTACCTTCCCCAAAATGCCTTGTCAGTTTATTCTCCCACCAGCTAATATGAGAGGGCCAGTTTTCCCTCAGTCTTGCCAATACATACATTACTGACCTTTGGATTTTAGCCAGTCTCATTGGTAAAACATGCTATCTGAATGTGGTTTTAATTTTCATTTCTGTTGTGAGGTTAAACTCCTTTTACATTCAAGAACTATATGCCTCTCCTTTACTTCATCTCCTTTGCTCATTTTTCTGTAAACCTGCTGATCTTTTTCATATCAAATTGAAGAAATTGTGTAGTAGAGAGATTAGCAGTGTTTTCTGTTTTTGTTTTTGTTTATGGTAATTTTGACCAAGCTTATTAAGTTGTTGCATTTGAATCAAATTCATCAATCTTTTACAGCCTCTGTTTAAAAAAGGCCTTTTCTATTTCTAGTTTAAAGAATTTTCACATGTGCAATATATTTTTAGGTATTGGATAGTTCATTCAAATAATGAATTGCAAATATACTTTATTTTCTCAAATGTCTTTATTTTTTTATTGAAGCATAAGGGTTACTTTTGAAATTATTTCATTGGTAGTCTGAATAAAATACCAAATCTCAAATTGACATATATTAATTGGGATCTTCTTTACTCTTATGTTTTTATTTTTATATTTCAGCCCTGGTACCTGACAGTGTAAAGAAGGAGCTCCTACAAAGAATAAGAACATTCCTTGCTCAGCATGCCAGCCTTTAAGATTGAATTAGATTGTGTTGTTTTGTGGTTTTATTTCTGAAAGTAAAACTTGCCATAAATTAGGAATTGATTTCCCAAAATAAAATCCTTTTTTGTATGATGGTATACAGTTTTCAGTAATGATGTATACAATTGTATTGATTTTTTTCCCTAAATGTGTTATTTTAATAAATATCTCATGAATGAGTTTGAAGTTTCCTTGGATTTTAGAATAAATGGGACTTTATTAATAATTCATCAAATTTGTTAAGAGAAAAAGTCAAGCATTGAATATAGTTTAAGTGTTAAGTATGTAAATGTTAAGTAAGCAAATCTCTGTAATAACAATTGAGGAGAGGTAAGCAGCCTCTTCTGATTGTTTGGATGTAGTGTATGCCTCTTTTGAATTCCTATCATATTTTATAATATATGTCCCACCTTGTACTACAGATATCTTACTTCTTATTTGTTATAAACGCTGAGGGTTAGGACCGGGTCTTACTCATCTTTATGTGCCTTCCTTATTCCTCAAAGAATTTACCATCTTATTGGAAGAGAGAACATTTGCAAACTGGCTCCATACCAGGCTCCTCTCACATACTCTACTCATCTGAACTTTGAAAGCAAAAACTAAATTGCATCCCCACTTACTAAGGTCAAGAAAGAACTTAATGGGAAATAATCTCCACCCATAGCTTTACTCTGACATCAAGATGGGCAAATCCATGGACTTTTGTCTATTCTTATGTGACCTCTGCTGGAAAACGAGAATGTTGACCATCCAGCCACTTGGAACTCTTCCCACTGCTCACGTTGTTTATACCTACCACTGGAAGCTCCTTCTCTTTCTTGTGGATACCTTTTGCTGTATGGAACTTTAAATAATGGTGTTTCTTAGTGCTCCCTCTGGGCCCTCTGCCTAATGATATAATTTCCTGGGCAGATACCAGGAAAGTTGGGTCGGACCATGGCTTCAAATACTAACAGGTTGATAAATGTTAAATTGCATCTCCAACCCAGCCTCCAGATCCATATACTCAACTGCTATGGATCAGCTTCCTTGAATGTTCCATAAACACCTCAAACTGACCCCACCTAAGAGTGATTTTCTTTTTCCTCCAGTAACTGCCCCTACTGTGTGGTGCCTCCCAGACATACAGATTACCTGAGGAGCTTGTTAAAATACTGATTCTGAAGGCAAGGGAAACGGCACAAGATTCTGTATTTCAGGCAAGCTTCTCAAAACACGCTTGTGCTGCTGATCAAGACCATTTTGAGTGTAGCAAGACTAAATTGTCTCCCTGCCTGCTTAACTTAGGCTCTCTTAGTTCAAGCCCAGATTACTTCAGTCGGCTCTTAATATTTCTGCACTCCAGTTGCTCCATGTTTCCTCCAACGTATCTTCCACATTAGTGCTTAAGTGACCTTTTACTAAAATTCAAGCCTGGTCATTTTATTCCCCTACTTGAAATTTCTCAATAACTTAGTTTACAAGGTAAAATTCAAGCTCTGCCGTACCACCTAGGCCCTTTTTGATCTGCCATTTACTTATTTCTCTGGGTAAAGAGTCCCCAAAAGTACCAAGTTGTTACACCTGTAATGCATTGGAAAATCCACGAAAATGGAAAGCCTTTCTACTTATGGCATTCCTACTTGGCCTTCAAAACTCAGCTTGAGTCATTGCCGAAATATTCTGACGTTTCTTGCTCTGGTTTAGATTCCCCACCGTTTTTCTGTAAGAAGCACCTGTGCCTAATTTCAACACTGTTTTTCCAACTTCAACATGCATCTCCTGGAGGGAAGGAAACATGACTAATTTTTACTTTGTATGATACTCATTTGTGGATGAATGGACAAAGGAATATATGAATGCACTAGTGAATGAACATTATAGGAGCACCAAAGAAGGTAACAATTGAGTGTAGCTGAGGAAAGCCTTTATGTTAATTTTTGGTTCATGTTCTAGAGATACAACTTTATATTTCTGATGAATTTATAGTTTAAGTGTAGTCACTGAACCAACTAGACTTAATTATGTAAATTTTGAGTCCAAGATACACACACAATCATAAAACTACCCCAAAGAATTTTTTGTTTCGCCTCATCTCTTGTAAAGCAATGATCCAAAGTAATGATAGTTATATTCACCATTCTGCTACCAATTATCAAAAAGGAAACAATCTTAAATGGTACATAAATGTTAAAAATGAGTATTTTTTATTTCATAGTACTGTATATGAAAGCGAATCAAAAATTGCTCATAGAAATAACTTTTAATAGCTCAAAAGCAAACATGAAAATGGAAAGTTATGAAAATATTTTGAAATGGAACAAAAATAGCTGAATCGAAAATATGTAATAGCAATTCAAAATACTAAAGAGCCTAGATTTAAAATAATAGTGCTGATAACTCCCCCACCACCTCTAGGTTTTTTTTTGACATCTTAGAAATTATAGTTTGCATCTAGAACACTGATACCTTTCAAATAAACCGACTTTGTGTATATTTTGACTCACATCACTGATTTATGTAAACTAGGAACACATTCTTTAAAAATCTTGCACCCTTTCGTGCTCAATGTTGGAAATTCAATAGAAGGTTACTGTTACATGACTGTGCTGGGTGAGTAAAATACTAATTAAGATTACCATAAGCTTCTCTTGTATAGGATTAAAGAAGACCTAAGTAAATTATTTAGTAATCGCTTTGCTCTGGCATCACAGGTGTATCATTTGGTTGCACAGTGCAAAGCCAGGGCCTGGGTTTTCTGGGGATTGGTAATTGGATATGGGACATTTCATAACTTGAAAAAAGACTCCATCCAACTCAAGAGAATTGTGACAGCTGCTCAGTAGCTGACGTTGGAAATGATCCAATGTGTGTGTGTGTGTGTTAACTCTTCTTGTAAATGGCTATCTCATGTTACTCAGTGACTCCATAAAAACCCCTCATATTTACCATTAGAAACCACACAAAAGTCATTGGATGAATCTTCCAAGAAAACTAAGAGGTGCAATCAGACTATTTGAACTGTGTTCTCATCTATTATACTGAATTATCAGGTAAGGCTGACTCTTCTGCCTCAGTTTCCTCATCTGCTCAACAGATCTGATAATGCTGACCTGGGAAGAATGAAAATTTTTAAAACTGTAAATATTATTAGTAGGATAATTATAAAAAGCAATCTGGGTAATCAGAAAAAGCAATAGGGATTCACATTACTCCTAGGAAAAACTAAAAATATGTAATTATTTACTATGTGTCTTCTAGATTTATTTAGATACATGAATTACACTTGTGTGGAAAATAGCTGCTTTTATTTTTCAGGAATTTATAAATAATATTAATTGCCATGAGAATACCTACAAAAATAAAGACCAGCATAACTTGATCAGAATAGGAAAAAAATCACTATAATGGCACTTAGCAGGGTGAGTTGAAATTATCTTTTTACCCTCGTTTTACTATGACACAAACTGTATCCCACTTATCTTTTGATCTTCGGTGTGAAACAGAGTAAATTCTTGACATGTTCTTTTAAATGAATTAATAAATAAACGGCAAAAGGGAAAACCTGTTTATTCCAGACTTCGAATTTATTTGGTTATTCTGCTTATCAGCCACCAGGGGGCATTTGAAGCCTGTATGTTGATCCTCTCGGGGGCTCACTGAAATGTGTTCTCATTTCAACAGGCCCAAAAGCAGGCCAGTCAGCTTTTTCAAGATGGAAAGTGTAATTGAATTAAAGCTTAATATGAGGATCTCAGAATGTGCTTCTGGTATAAATTAAGATGAAGCTACACTGAGATATTATTTTACTGGGATAAGAATAATAATAATGTAGATATTATTTTACTGGGATCATTTTCTGAAGCCAATTTAGTAATTCAGGCAGCAAATTGATTTAAATAGCATACACCACAACTGAAATGATTCTATTTCAGCTATTTTATCAAAAAAGAAGCACAGTGTGTACATTAATAAATAAAATAATTTCCAGTATATTTTCCCTGTCATGCTCCTCTCTCAGAAAGCCCTTTTAAAAGGTAATAATATTCATATTTTCCTTTTTCTTACTATGTAACTTTGTTAAAAAATATACATATGTGCATAAATAAAGCATTATATAGTTCCAAACCCTGTGGACATTCAATGAACGTTGGATTATGATGACAGTGGTGAAGAAAGCCAACAAATGAAGGCAGGCAGAATCTGCACTCATGGTGCAATGTTGCTCATAAAATAGTTTCGAGTACAGCAGCTGGTACTTACCACATCTATAAATGCTTTGGCTTTGTGCCTGGGATCACCAGAATTAAGTGATAATAAATGCCTTTCATTTACTTTATACCTTCGTATTCTAAAATTATTTGTGGAGGGCACAGCTTTGAGAATTTATCCTTCCTAGGCAGCTAGTTATATCAAAGTTGGGCTTTGGCAGGGTAAGAGGCACTAAATAGAGTAATTGAAATAGAGATGTCCATTAAACCACAGCCTGTGTGACTGGGTGATTTAGGTAGTGATACACATCGTGTCATTTGGGGAGTGTTCAGTGTGGCTAGTACAGTATGTAAGTGAGTGCTCTGGTCTCAGTTCTACCACTATTGTGCTTAAAGACTTCATCAGTCACTTAAATGTTCTACGTGCAGTTGCCTATCAATAACACATCTCCTTTCCGCTAGGGATGCTGGGAGTATAATAAAGTATGGGAATTATGGGCACTCCTCTTCGGAGGTGTGACATAAAGTCAAAGTTATGGTAAAGGACTTTACAAGTCCTTATATATATGCTGTACTTTTCTCCTTGTAACGGTGCTCATAAAACAGTTTTGTGTATGGAGTCTATCTCCCATATTTTACCCCATCCATAAACATCGGGCTTTCAGCAGACGTATTTCATGATAAAGCACTGAGGCTTTCACTGCTCAGCTGCATTTCCTATGTTCCTGATGCAATTCTTTCACTTTACAGAGACTTTGTAGAGACCTCGTCAGTTAATGACCCCTTTATCATTATTATCCATCACTCCCTTCATGTTCTTTCTTCCCTCCCTACCCACTTAGATTTGATGGTTTATCATTAGAACTCCTATACAATTACCCTGAACTTCTCTCTTCTTTTTTTCTAATCTCACACACAGTCGTGCTTAAACCTAGTTACCCTGAGCGCTTCCTCGCTGCATGCACCTGATCTCACCTGAACTCTGTTGAGGAAAATCACACAACCCTTCTGTAAGTTCCACTCTAAAATAACAACATTCTCAAAAACAACTGGCATGAACTTTTCAAAAATGTTAATGTCAGAAAGAATGAAAGACTGAAAAAAAAAAAGACACAAAGGTCAGGAACCATTCTATGTTAAAAAAGAGAATGAAGATACATTAGTATTTAAAGCAATGTGTAAATAAAGAAATAAAACAACTATTGAGAACATTATTAGGGTAATTGGAGAATTTTAAACATGAACTGTGGCACTGTTAAAATTCCTGAATGTTACATTTGTATTCAAGTAGAATGACCTTGTTCCATGGTGAAGCATTTAGGGGTGAAGTGTCACATTGTAACTAACTCTCCAATGGTTCAACAACAGAAATGTATATATTTTTAATATGGAGAGAAAGAATATGTGAGTCTAACAGAAGAGGATGTAAATGCTTATTTCAGATAGGTTTGAAATTTTTCAAAGTAACATTTTGAAAAGAAGAAATGATCACAAATCTCAATGAACACTTTTCACTGCTTAAGAACTCTCCTACGCTTTTCTAGTATTGAATATATACATTTTCCCACTCCCCTGAAATGCTTATTTCACACTCCTCCCCTGTACTAACAATACTGCCTTATGCTTTATCAAGGGACAACTGCAATCAGACAAGAACCCAGCATCACCAAAACTACCAGCCTTCCTGAATCTGCACCCACACATCCAGCCTTTCCTCTGCCTGTGCTCTGTGCTTTTCTCTCTTTCTCAATGATTGCCCTCCTGTGGTTGTCCCCCTCTTCCGTCAGAAGTTTCTCTCTAGCAGCACAGTCACTTAGCACAGTAGTGTCCCTCTTTTATAAAAACCATGTCTTGATCACAGATCTCCCTCAAGGAACCGCCCCATTTCTCTGCTCCCATTCAAAGCAAGGAAGGCGGCATCACTGAGTTGTCTCTAGGTACTGTCTCCACTTCTTCACCTGCCACTCATTCACTCATGGAAAGTACATTCCAGTGAAACTATTCATGTCAAGGTCAAGAGAGACTTACTACCTTAATCAACCTCTTGGCAGCATCGTAACAAGTGACCACTCTCCTTCCTCAGTCACATTCTTTCCTTGATTTCTGGGCTACAAGACTATCTGACTTTCCGCCTAACTCACAGCTGCTTTCTGTCTTGTTTGCTGACTTCGGCTAGACCTCTAATTGTTAGAGTTCCTCAAATCCTAATCACGTGATTTAGTTTTTTCTCTATCTGCACTCTCCCTAAATCAAGGGTTCTTAGCTGTTTTTGTGTTACTTTAGCAGTAAAGTGAAGCCTATGAATTCTCTCCCAGAATCATATATTTAAATGCACAAAATAAAATTCTTAGAATTATGCAGGAAAACTATACTAAAATATAATTATAAGATATTTCCAAATAAATGCATGATATTCCTCTTTATTAACGCAAAAATAAGGCAATGTATTTCAAACACAGGTAAGCTTCATGTCTTATTATTTTAAAATATCAGTGTAAAGTCTTATTCAAGTTATTTATTAACTTGTATAAGAACATTAAATTATGAGATGGTATTCAACAGGACAACATACATACATCATCTATACATGGTATGTTGGACATTCCATCAATTTCAATTTTTTGTTTTAATGGTTGCAAGTATTGAAACTCTTGATTGGTTAAGATATATATATATTTTTGCAAATGGAGTTAAAGCTTCTTTACCTTACTCTGCAAGGCCAAAAATCTTATCTCAAAGAACACCAGAATTCTCAAAGGCTTTTTGTGTTTAATAAGATTTGGTTCTAAGATCAAGGTCATAAGCTAGGACAAAATCTTTTTTTTTAATTAATTAATGTATTTATTTATTTATTTTTGCTGTGTTGGGTCTTCGTTTCTGTGCGAGTGCTTTCTCTAGTTGCGGCGAGTGGGGGCCACTCTTCATCGCGGTGCGCGGGCCTCTCACCGTCGTGGCCTCGCTTGTTGCGGAGCACAGGCTCCAGACACGCAGGCTCAGTAGTTGTGGCTCACGGGCCTAGTTGCTCTGCGGCATGTGGGATCTTCCCAGACCAGGGCTTGAACCCATGTCCCCTGCATTGGCAGGCAGATCCTCAACCACTGTGCCACCAGGGAAGCCCAAAAATCTTTGATAGAGTTTATATCAGGAAGAAAAGGGTTATAGATCTGTGGTTCAGCTTTAATACCATCAAGATAGAAGTAACTTCTGAAGGAGTCCTCAGTAGTTCCTAGGTGTCCATAGATTTCTTTTTTTAGAAAAATTGATAGCCATCTCAGGGTAAAGCACCTTCTCCAGCATTTCAAAGTTTGGAAAGGATGTCAGTCTCTGTTCTGGTCTTCCCAATCAGCTGCTAATCCTAGAGAGCTTACAATTTTTTATTTTAAAGTAGAAACCATAATGGGCTTGAAATGAATGCTTTATCTCATTCATATGATTAAAAAATAACTGCCGGGTGAGTCAGCACAAGGATAAATCATTCTTTTCAAGGTATTGAGTGTGGAATTTCTTTTCTTTCAGAAAAACTAAAGCAACTGTCTTTAATTCAAACAAGCACTTAGGTCTCGTTCTCTGGGAAAGCCAGTGAATTATTTGGTAAAGATGGACTTCCTAACCCGGTCATCTTATTGACACTTTTAAAAATGTAATGATTCAGAGGAATTATCAGAGGATAATGTTAATGACTTTTCTGATGGTTGGCAAAGCTTCTCCCAAGATTAGAAGAAAATTTTTAATTCCTGGTGCATGTCTGTGTAAAAAAACAAGAAGTGATGTTATGATGAGGTGCTTCCTATTCCATTAAGGTAGCAATACCAGATATATTACCAAGCATTGCTGGGACCAGTCATGTAAGGAGTATAATGCTTTTTTTCCAGTTGAAGTTTTGTTTGGAAAAATAATTTTTTAAAAATGAGCAATAAAACAACTTTTCACCATTTCCAACATGTCAACAGACTTGATAGTTTCCAAAGAAACTCACAAAATAAGAATTCTTCTTCCAGGTGCATACTCAAGGGGAATGGTGAGGCTGTTAATTCCTCCATTGCTTGTTTCAAAATGTTAAGATATTTCCATAATTCTACAATGTATCAAAACATTTGACATTAGAACCTTTCCTAGATTTCTGTTGGTTTGAAACTTTGGGAGCTAACCAGGTGAAATCTGAAACTGGCCCCCATACATGGAGGGCAAGGAGAGACTGAAAAAATAGGCAGATGACTCCAGATTGGTAGGTGGAAGGTTTAATAAATAAGGGAACTTACATGTGAGGCTTATCTTGGGTGGCTTCAAGACAAGTAGATTTCTGCACCTGCCTCCCCCCACCCCCTTTTTTTAAAGTGTATATGGAGGACTTAACGGGGTTCAGTCACATATTCAGTCCTGATGGTCTCAACAACACCTTACTTCTCAAGGCTGCATCCTTGAAAATGGCTCCCACTGTGGGAACAGTGGGCAAAATATATATTCCAAGGACAGGGGTGGGGGTGAGGAGCCTCTGATTGCTTGGTCCATCTTGAGGGTCAACCAATGGTCATATTCTTGATTCATTGACCTCTTCCAACAATTTCTCTTCTGTTCCAGTCCAAAAACCAACTTGAACATTTTCAGTGCACACGGTTGAACTAAAGTCTCTCTTTAGTTTATAGGATGTTAGAGAAAAGAAATTTGTTAAATGGCAAATCCAAGTTTGGGGAGTATCCTAGCTCTTTGTCTTGAGATTTTCTTGCATGAAAAAGCCTGCTGTTTGCAAGAATTTTTAAAAATAAAAACACTGTGAGGGGCTTCCCTGGTGGCGCAGTGGTTGAGAGTCCGCCTGCCGGTGCAGGGGACAAGGGTTCGTGCCGCGGTCCGGGAAGATCCCACATGCCGCGGAGCGGCTGGGCCCGTGAGCCATGGCCGCTGAGCCAGCGTGTCCAGAGCCTGTGCTCCACGACGGGAGAGACCACAACAGTGAGAGGCCCGCGTACCGCAAAAAAACCCCAAAAAACCAAAACAAAACACTGTGTTGGCACACAAACCATAAAAGAACTAATCGATAAACTGGACTTCATTCAAATTAAAAATTTCTGCCCTGCAAAAGACACTGTCAAGAGAATGAAAAGTTAAGCCCCAGACTGGGAGAAATTATTTGCAAAAAAATATTTCCAATAAAGGATTTTAATCCAAAATATACAGAGAACCCCTAAAATTCCACAATAAGAAAACAAACAACCTGATTTTAAAATGGGCCAAAATCCTTAACAGACACCCCACCAGAGATCTATAGATGGCAAATAACATATGAAAAGATGTTCTACATCATGTGTCATCAGGGAAATGCAGATTAAGACAATAATGACATACCATTACGTACCTATTAGAATGGCCAAAATCCAGAACACTGACAATACCAAATGTGGGGGAAGGTGTGGAGCAACAACAGGAGCCCTCACTCATTCCCGGTAGGAATGCAAAATGGTACAGCCACTCTGGAAGATAGTTTGATGGTTTCTTACAAAACTAAACATACTCTTACCACATGATCCAGCAATCACACTCCTTGGTATTTACCCAAGGAGAAGAAAATTATATTCTTATAAAAATCTGCACATAAGGACTTCCCTGGTGGTGCAGTGGTTAAGAATCCGCCTGCCAATGCAGGGTTCGAGCCCTGGTCCAGGAAGATCCCACATGCCGCGGAGCAACTAAGCCCGTCGCCACAACTACTGAGCCAGTGCTCTAGAGCCCGTGAGCCACAACTACTGAAGCCCACACACCTAGAGCCTGTGCTCCACAACAAGAGAAGCCACCGCAAGGAGAAGCCCACGCACCACAACAAAGAGTAGCCCCCGTTCGCTGCAACTAGAGAAAGCCTGCGCGCAGCAACAAAGACCCAACACAGCCAAAAATAAATAAATAAGTTAATTAATTAATTTAAAAAATCTTCACCCAATGTTTACAGCAACTTTATTCATAACTGCCAAAACTTGGAAGCAACCATGATGTCCTTCAGTAAGTGAATGGATAAATAAACCATGGTACATCAGACAACAGAAGATTATTCGGTGCTCAAAAGAAATGAGCTAGGGCTTCCCTGGTGGTGCAGTGGTTGGGAGTCTGCCTGCCGATGCAGGGGACGCAGGTTCGTGCCCCGGTCCAGGAGGATCTTGCGTGCCGCAGAGCTGCTGGGACCGTGGGCCATGGCTGCTGAGCCTGTGCGTCCGGAGCCTGTGCTCCGCAATGAGAGAAGCCACAGCAGTGAGAGGCCCGCATACCGCAAAAAAAAAAAAAAGAAAGAAAGAAATGAGCTATCAAGCCATGAAAAGACATAGAAGAAACTTAAATCCATATTACTAAGTGAGAGAAAACAATCTGAAAAGACTGAATACTGTATGATTCAAACTAAATGATACTCTGGAAACAGCAAAACTATAGAGACAGTAAAATGGTCAGTGGTTGTCATGGATTTGGGGGAGGGAGGGATGAATAGGAGTGCAGAGGATTTTTAGGGCAGTGAAACTACTCTGTATGAAACTTTAGTGGTGTATACATATCATTATAAATTTGTCCAAACCCATAGACTGTACAAGGGTGAACCCTGAACTATGGACTTCAGGTGATAATATATCAATGTAGATTCATCAGTTGTAACAAATGTACCCCTCTGATGTGGAATGTTGATAACAGGGGAGGCTTTGCATATGGAGGGGCAGTGGGTATATGGGAAACTTCTGTACCTTCCATTCTATTTTGTGAACTTAAAACTACTCTAAAAATAGTCTATTAAAAAATAACACCACTGTAGCCTTTGTGTACCATCACATTAACTAATGCACAAGTGTCTGAGACAGAAAGAG
>NW_006793099.1:493124-506927 GCF_000442215.2 Lipotes vexillifer
AGAGTGTAGTCATGTGTGGTCTTATTGTGGGTCTAATAATTCCCTTAAGTAGCGATGAGCGTAAATGATGTTTTAAGTTACCTCCAACAACTGTAATATCATATGAAAATATCTATGCTTTCCTTGGGTGATACTGATGTTGCAGATACTGAATAACAATACTGTGGTTTGCTGTCTACATTAATAATTAAAGGGAATGGAAATTTTCACTTTGAGGAAAGTGAAAATAAAGCTGTAGTTTTTTCCCATCTAAGTTCATGAACATCTGCCCTCAGGGATCTCAGCCATTTTTGTGTTTTTAAATTCCATCTATATGCTGATGAATAACTCCCACATTTGTTCACTTACTTGACATTTACACTTGGTTTGTAAGACTAGTTAGCATTTGTTGAGAGCTTACGATATGCTAGGGACTATTCTAAACATTTTACACTTACTAAGTCATTTACTTCTCAAAACAACACTAATCAGGTAAGTTCTGTTATTCTCATTTTGCATAAAAATGTTCAATAACTTGTCCAAGGTTTCCCAGCTACTGAGTGGCAAAGTGGAGAATGGAGTCCAGGCACTCTGCCTCCCAAACCCGTACTCTTAGCCTCTAAGCAAGCTTTCTCCTCATTGGCACCTTGAGCTCAAGCTGGGCAAATCAGGAGTATGGACCTTCTACCCCAGAAAAGAACCTCTTCCAGCCTTTCCACAACATAGTAAGTGGCACCACCATCCACAAGGCATTAACACCCAAAACCTAGAGCATCCCAGGCTTCCCTTACCCCGTGAATCCATTCCAAAAGTTAACAGCAGTGTTATCTACAACCCATATCCAAGAATCTGCCCCTTTTTTAACAATTCCAGTACTGCCATTCTAGTTCCATCTTCACTATCTCTAGTCTAGACCACCACAATAGCATCCTAAACTGATCTTATTTCCATTCTTGTCTCCAGTTTAATCCCTTAAAATGTAGCAACAACAGAGCATTTTCTGAAACATGAATCAGTCAAGTCACCCACCTCCACTTAAAGTTGGACAACTCCTTACTTGAGTCCTAAAAGCTTTTCCGATTTGCCCCTGCCTCTCTCTCCAAACTCATCTCGCGCTACCTTCCCCCCAATTTGCTATCACCAGTTACACTGGATTTTTGTTCCTTCCCAGTGTTTTTTTTCTCACTCAACCTTATTTGCCATTTATTTTAAAAGGGAGGAAAGAGGGCAATAGTGACAAATTACAAACCATCAGCACTTACTTGATCAGGAAGTACTGTGGAATGTTTCATAATATAAAGTCAAGATTAACAACTTTTTGTCTACTTTGAAGCATTTGTTTATTACCTTTTGGCAAAAGCTCAAAGGAGGCTGACTTGTTCTCAGTTCTGTACTAGAAAAAGTTTTCTCAGCTAGGATTACCCTACCATGTAGATAGTTATTTGAGGAAAGGAGGCTTAATAACTTTGTGTCTAAAAAAACCTGGGGGTCAATATAGCTTCCATATGTAAATTTATGTAGGGTTTTGGAAAAAAGAAGAATTACCAAGTGATTCAGCCCTCTGAGAACATTGCTACCTTATTAAATCATTTTACCCAGTGCTGTGTTTTTCAAAATGGTCTGTCTCATTTTCCAGGGCTTTTAAGCAAGTTATACTTGTAAAAAGTTTATTTGTTTCTTTCAACTCATATATAATAAAAAGAAATAAGCATGTACAAGAAACTTTTGAGCCACGATACAGGGCTAATTTCTACTATCAGTCCATGTAGCTAGGTACCAATGTGGCTCATTCACTATTACTAATGCTATATTTTTCCAAAATTTGTTCAAGAAAAAGGTACTTGTACTGCTTGCTACAACCATCTAGAGTTCTTCTTTTACATGCCTTTTAATCAAATATTGCATAGTGGTTATAATGTCAGATCTTTTCCATCCTGCCAAATAACGAAATATGAAAATAAGAGAAATAAAGAGAAGAGAATACAAAACCTCCCCTCCCTCCCTCTAAAAGCATGATTTACTGATAAAAATGTTTTCTTAATTAGAATTTTGGGGGGTTGCAAACAACCGTAACTGACTGGCAAACTACAGAACTATGGAAATTTATAGGAAGAATATCTAAAACTTACATTACCACTGGGAAACCTGGCAAATCAAAATGTGGAAAACAGGCAGGAACTAAGGCATTTTCTAGGACTGCAAGGAAAGAACCTCTGAAACAGTGCTTGTGTGAACTATCTGGTCAGGTCACTTCCAAGGCAATAAACAAACTCCAGCATTCACACTCTCTGTTCCTCTGCTTGAGATTCAAGTTCCAGGGAGAATCTGATTGGCCTACTCTAGGTCACCTCCCCCAACACCACATACACACACACCTTGACTCAACAGACTATATCTAATGGGGAAGAGATTATTCCACAAAGGAGAAATTGGTATATTGATATAAAAAAGGGAGAAATAAGAGTGCCCCCCCAAATAACAACTGCCTACTTCAAACAATGGACACAGAAATTCCCAAGGCAGCAATAACCAAAACCAAACCCACAGGCTTGCTTGAGAACAGAAGTTTATTCTATCAGTAGGTTTTAGAGCCTCTTTACCCCTTAATATCTTTCTAGTTTCCTGACTTTTTAACTGAGAATGCTGCTGCTGACAGTGTCATCTTAGTATAGGAAAGCGATTTTAAAGTCTAGTCAGTAAAGCCACTAGCTTTCCCAAAGCTGCCTACTCACTTTCTTGTACCTGCACATTTCAAGTAGCTGGAGAAAAAAAATGCTTCCATTCTCATTGATTGCACTTCAATTCAAGACCACCACCCTTGGCTCCCTGCAGTGACTATTTTTCCCTGGGTTATTGATTTTCCACCTCTTCTAGCTTATCTTGGCAGGCAGCCTCTAAAAATGATTCCCAATTATCCCTATTCTTTCAAGAATCCGCTCCAATCAGGATTTCACCCCCACCACTTTACTAAAACCACTCATCAGTTTCCAATAAGCTCCACATTGTTCAATCCAAAGGTGATTCTCCGTGCTCTTCTTGCTTGATGTGGCAGGAACAATTGATGGTTATTACTTCTTCCTCCTTAAAATACTTCTCTACTTGGCTTCCCACAACACTCTCAAGTGATTTTTCTGCTGCCTCTTTGATCACTCCTCCTCAGTCAGCTTTGCTTGTTTTTCCTCATCTTTCCCATTACTAAATATTGGCGTTTCCCAAGGCGCAGGCTTCTGATGTTTTCATGTTTCCATCTATATTCTACTCTCTAGGTGATTGCATTTGGTCTCACTGTTTTTAAAATGTAATGCTCATCATTCTCAGATTGATATCTCCACCTGGATTTCCCCCTGAACTTCAGATTCAAAACCAAACTTGCTATTTTACATCTCACTTGATGTCTAATAGGTCTTAAACTTGATATGTCCAAAATGAGCTCTTGATACACTCACCCAAACCCACCCCTTCAACATTCTTCCCCTGCAGTTAACAGCCCCAGTACTTCTGGGTGTTGAGGCCCAAACCCTTGCAGTCATGTTAGACTCCTATTTTTCCTCTTACCCTCCATACTCCTTGTCAGCAAATCCTGTTAACTCAGCTCTCCAATATATCCATAATCTGACCACTTCCCACTACCAGCACTGTTCCTATCCTGGTCCAAGTGACCATTATTCTTGCCTAGATCATTTGCACTAGCCATTTAATTGGTCTTGCTGTGTTTACCCTTGCCCCAGTGCAACAAAATAGCAGTTGGTGTTTCTTTGAGACCATAAGTTAAAGCAGCTCAATATTCTACAGTGAATTCCCATCTCACTCAGAGTCAAATCTGTGATCCTCCATGACCTGCCCCTCTTCTCATTACTTCTCTGACCTCACATCTTATAGCACCTAGCTTGTTCTGGCCACTCTGGCCACTCTGGTTTTCCTGCCCCTTACACACCAGACACACTCCCTCCTCACTCATTGGCATTGGTTCTCCCAGTTGCCTGGAATGCTCTTCTCCCAGATGTCCACGTGGCTAAGCTACTCACTTCAGACCTTCAGAACTTTACTCAAAATTCACTTTCTCCACGACAACTTCCTGTTCATCCTATCTAAAACCCCATCACACCCTACACACACACATACACACACTATTCTTCCCTGCTTTATTTTTTTTCTCTCTAGCATGTACTACTTCCTAACATACTGTATATTTTACTCATTTATTTTGTTTATTGTCTGTTTCCACTAAAAATATAAGTTCCATGAGAACAGAGATTTTTTTAAAAAAAATTACGGCCATATTCTTAATGTCTAGTATACTAAATAATTGTTGAAGGCAAACTATTATTTTGTAGGTACTTCATTTTGTTCACCATCTCTCACAATTAGGTGCAGATTCAAAATCAGGCTCCAGCACACAGCTCATTTTCCAAGTCAGTGAATTCCTTATTCTTTCTAGTTCTGCAAGAGTTATCACTTTTTCTTATTATGTTTAAATCAAAGGATCAACAAGTTAAAAACCTGTCATTTTTTTCATCATAAGGGCAGGCAGGACCATCTATATAATTGTGAGATCCCAAACAAAATGAAAATAGAGATTCCCCCTCATTCAAAAAGTATTAAGGATTTCAGGATGGTGACAGAAGAGAACTAAACCAAACGTGGGGCCCTATGAGACTGCACAAGTCATATTCCCATGATGCTGGCCCTATAGGCAGGTTTTTGCTAGAGCTAGATTTTTAAAAAACTTACAAAAGAAGCACATAGTTTGGTAGTTAGGATTCTCTTTTCATGTTTCCCCATGTCCATGTTCCATGATAAGTCTGTATTGCAAAGGTTTAAAGATTCTAAAGATGAATACAATTTAAATCATTAGTCATGTAAGCTACGTAACCACTTTTTGTGGTTCCAAGTTGATGTTTTAGTTATACAAATTTCCACCTAGTTATAATTATTTATTGTCACTTATGTTAATTTAAGATTAAAAATCTCACTGCTGTATTTTTCAGGACATTGATTTATCATATAAATACACACTATTTATAATAGAAATGTTAAAGATCCTCATTCATTCAAGAAGAATTGAGTAAAAATCTATAAATGTAAATACAGTGATCGACTCTTGAAGAAATTTATGTATTACATGACAGGAAAGCAGGCTATTTGTTGAAATATCAGTTTTCCTAAAGCCAATTAGCCAAATGATCAATTTGTTGAATGACTAATTTGCCAAGTTTGCTAAATTAAATGAATGCAGTTTAACATAAATATTTAGCAGCTTGAACAAGACTATTTGATTTTGGTTACTGATGGTGAAATATATAGAGAAACTATACACACATTTTTCATATTACAATATGTACTATTCATAATGTCATATTATATATGGATATGTGTATATATTATGTACATATACACATATATAAACGTATGTTTGTATATATATTTGTACATACGTACATATATAGCTAAGTTGTTACAAGACTAGGTGTACAGGAAGTAAAAATATCTGGAAGGGACCATTTTAATCTAGAAGGGACCGTGTGGTTAGTGTAAGTTAAGTAGAAAAATGAAATAAAACACAATAGGAATAACCACCTTATATATTATGCCATTTGCTGGTGGATGCCATTTGCTGGTGGATATACTCGAAGAATTTTGTGGAACAATCTTAAAAATATTAAAAGTTTGGCAAAACAGAAATCAACATAAAAAGGTCCTAATTGGGCTTCCCTCGTGGCGCAGTGGTTGAGAGTCCGCCTGCCGATGCAGGGAACACGGGTTCGTGCCCCGGTCTGGGAAGATCCCACATGCCACGGAGTGGCTGGGCCCGTGAGCCATGGCCGCTGAGCCTGCGCGTCCGGAGCCTGTGCTCCGCAACGGGAGAGGCCCGCGTACCGCAAAAAAAAAAAAAAAAAGGTCCCTAATCACTTTATTGATACATCCAAAACTTAAGAAAAGTTTTCCTTTTTGTTATAAACAATATAGATCCTTTCTTTAAAGAAAGTCTACCTATTTCAATGATTCCTGATTAGAAATCACAACTTCAGTATATGTCTGTGACAAGATTTTACACCTACTTCTTATTTCATAATACTTTTGAATGACATTTTCTACTTTTTTAATACTAAAGGAATTGTAAATATTCTTTTTAGTATCATTTAGCTTATGTCTTATATTCAATTTAAATTTATAAATTTAAAAGCATGTGCAAAAATCAGGATTTTGAATAAAATTGAATTCATTTTTTAGTGAAATCATCTAAAATTTAATTTAGATTAATTTAACTTTAATTTGAAAGCACCAGAAATAAATCAAAATTAACCAAACAATTCCATATAGAAATTCCCACATTAATTTTTATTTTGGTTATTGATATTGAAATATATACTTCTACATATTTCACAGCTAATAACCTAAAGTGGATATTTTTGTTAAAGCTGATTATTGCTCTACAACATTGCAATCTTTAAATTTAGTAAATTTGGCAAATAATTAGCAAATTGGCATTCAATTAGCTGATTTTCTGCTAATTGGTCTGCTTCTAGATAGCAGAGTTCGGGAAGGGTGAAAAAAAAACCTGCAGGTATACCAATTTCCAAAAGAAGATGTAAGAGAAAAATATTAGAAGTGACTGGAGAAGCAGGAAGAAACCCAAGACTATTAGGAGGGATGGAATTTCAAGAAAGATGTCGACAGTGTCACATGCTACAGAGAGTTCCAAAAGAAGTAAGGAAGGTCAGGGTACCTTTGCTGGCACTGCTTTCAATAGGGTGGTGACAGTCCGTTTGCACAAAATTATAAGACGACTATAATTAACTAAATCTAACAAAAAAAATTTAACCCCAATGAGGTAGATAAAACTTCTGAAGAGCAAGGACTTAATTTTATTTATTTCACTGATTTTAAGTTCTCTCTTCTATTTCTTCTCTCTTCCCGCCCAACTAGAGTTGTCGGACTTAGTAAATAAAAATACAGAATGTCGAATTAATACGAATTTCAGATAAATAATGAATAGCTTTTAGTATAAGGATGTCCTAAGCATTGCAAGCCTTCGCTAGAAGTCTGCCGAATAGGGGCCAGTGGCGGGCATAAGAGCCCTGGCTCGAGTCACTCTGCTTGAGTCCTCGCTGTACACTTAGGTATACGGCCTCGGGCAAGTTACTTAACCTTCGCCTCAGTTTACGGCTTGTAACGATGGGGATCATCATCATAATAATAGTCCTTTTGGAACTATTATTGGTTGAAGTCTCTAAGGCGCGTGTTTGGGAACGTGCCCAGAGACCAATAAACCTTAGTATGATTGTCAATAAAAGGGAGAGCACGAACTTATATGAATGGGAAGGGGGAAACTGTGTGGGGTTTGAGTATTAGGTGGACTTTGAGGCTCACCTGGGGATGATTAATAACCAAGGCAGACCGGCAGAGGAAAGGGTACAGGTCCAGAAATGGCCGGGGGCCGGGGGGGGGGAGGGAAGAAGAAGAGAGAATGGAAGGAATGGAGGAAGGAAGGAAGTGAGAGGAGGGGAAGGACGGGACGGAGAACAGAAAAGGCGAGATTGTCGGCAAACTTGCCTGTTGACCTCTCTTGCCAAGAAAAAGTGGGGCTCTTACACCTGCGGAGGCAGCCGTGGGGCGTTAAGCAACCAACTCTGAGTGTGGAGGTTCCATGGTTACTGACCGGCCGGGGCCGGCTGCGTTCCCGGGTGAAGGGGGCGTGCGTCTGCGCGTATAAGCCAGGGGGCGCCCGGGCGGGCGGGGGCGCCCGGGCGGGCGGGGGCGCCCGGGCGGGCGGGGGCGCCCGGGCGGGCGGGGGCGCCCGGGCGGGCGGGGGCGCCCGGGCGGGCGGGGGCGCCCGGGCGGGCGGGGGCGCCCGGGCGGGCGGGGGCGCCCGGGCGGGCGGGGGCGCCCGGGCGGGCGGGGGCGGGGGACGCGGCGGGCGCGCTAGCCAGCGGAGCCGGGGAGCTGGTGGCGGCTGCGAGCGAGCGGCGGGCGTGGGCTCTGCGGAACTGGCTCCGCGATGGGACACCTGTGGCTCTGGGGGACATGGGGCCTCTGGGGGCTGCTCCTGTGCATCGCAGACCCCCGCACAGGTAACCCAGTTGGGGCGCCAGGGAGGCAAGCCGGAGAGGTCCGTGTAGACACAACCCCCGCTGCCGGGGTCGCGGGAGAGGCTGCACCGTCTGGCACTGGCCCTGGGACAAGGCTGAGCGTGCGGCTGCATGGCCATCCTGCGGACTAGGTTAAGCTCTTGCCACGAGGGTTGCTGCTTGAATTATGGAACCTCACCCCCTCCATCCCTGGTGACTCAGTTGAAAAAGAGACGGAAATTTGGCTGGGGCTTGGGGACGCAACCCAAATCCTCCCTTTTCTCACTCTTCTTGGGTCCCTTCCCCATTGAAGGGAGGACAGGGTCTCCCAGTAAGATAGGAATGGGTCTTTGTGGCGGGTGTCAGTCATTTCCAAGGGCAGCTGCCCAGGGCCTTCAAAGTAATACCCAAGAGAGGGCTGGGAAGAGACTGATAAGATAAGAAATTGGAGTTGTCCGTGGAGATAACGGGGAGGATGAACCTGAGATAGGTGAGGAACAGCGCTTCTACGAGATAGGATCCAGCTCCCTCGCTGGAGTTTCCTACTCTTGGCTGTGGGCTGCTCGAAGTTACAAATGTGCCTGCAGCATGAGCAGCCTTGGAGCTCTTGGCAAAGACAGACCCACAGCGCAGAGTCATTGGGTCTGGGGGGTAGTCATCTTTATGCTGGAGAGCTTTTGCTATTGTAGGTGAAGTCCACACTAAACTTTTCTCAGGCGGGAATGAACTCAATCATAATTTCTTTACCTTTTCCTCATTCATCCGTTTCAAACAATTTAGGTGGCTTTTCTTTGTGTTCCCACTTAAATTTTTCCACCTATCCTGAGAATTTGTTGCTGGATCTAATAATTACCAGATCTGTACAGTTTAAGCAGAAAATAAATCCTTTTAGCCATGATGTAACTTTGAGTTATTTTGAAGCATTAATTTCAGTTCCCCAAAGAAGCTGCTCACTCACCCCTGTGTTTGCAGAGGCGCCTCTTGGTCTAGAAGTCTGTCTTTCCCATAGTTGGTCCGGTCTAGCTAATTCATGTTAGTTCTCCCAGATGCAGCAGGAACACCCTTCTTTCAAGAAGCAGTGAGGATGAAATGCCCCTTCTTAGTCATGTGGCCCCTGTGCTCCCTTCTGTCACTCTGGGCTGCCTAAGCTGAGCTTTTGGAAAGTTGGGACTGTCACACATTTTTAAATGCCCAGGAACCTAACACTGTTTGTTGAATGAATTAGTGACCTTTACATTAAGAACTCACTGTCATCAGAAGGCTAAAGAGGTCCCAGAACCGATCTTCCCTGAAGTCTTACTCTGTCACAGAAAACAATTACTTCTTAAAACATAACATTCCTTTTTTGTACCTAGACTATTCTTTCAGTTTACCTGGCTTTGCATTTCTTATGGGCTTTGATAATGACCTGCTTCTCCACAGAGCTATATCTCCAGCATTGTCTGCTGCTGTGTGGGCTGATAGCTGTAGTTACGGAACTGCAGCTAGCAGAGCACTACATGAAATTAAGGGTCTAATAAATGTTTTATAATATGATAGGTAAGAATGATGAAAATGATCATGTATTATTCCTCTTCTTTGTAGCATGTAAGACAGTGCTTTGCATAAAGCCAATGAGTATTAACTAAGTTAATGACTGAACTCCCTGTCAAGTCACTGGTTAGTAATAGAACCAAAAATAAAACCTAGGTGTATTTACTTTCTGTCCTATAATCACCATGATGTTTTTCTTACACCATTGTAATTGGTGGTACAAAATTTGATGCTTGAAATGAAGTACTTGATGCTTTTACTTCTGTTGTACTTTAATATCTTTCAGATGGCTCTAAAATCATTCCCAAAGTCACAGAAATAATACCTAAATATGGCAGCATAAATGGAGCAACAAGGCTGACTATCAAAGGAGAAGGTATTGTTGCCTTTTTTTTTCCATCAAGGCTGAGGTATTTCAAAGGCTGTTTCACATTTAGAGATTTACGATTTTTTAAAAAAATCCACTAGAGTTGCTCCTCCATTTGGCCAGAGTAGTGAAACTCTATCCTCTTTGACACCTAACAAAACCCCTGAAAGTCTCCATCAACCTGACCATCTGAATTTGTATCATAATTACTTGCTGAACTCCAAGGTCTGGACTATAATGATTGAATTGAAAGAAACATCTTTAACCCAACTCTGCAGTTACTTACTTTGTTCTTCATGGGTCTGATAACATTTATCTTTATATTTAATATAACATTTTGGGGGGTTCTGGGAGTAGGATGTTAGTAGGAGGGTATGATAGAGAAATAGAATGGTAATGAATGGAGAAAGACAATTGAAAGCAAAGCTTTGGATCCCTTCTTCTGCCACCCAGTCCTTATTATATGCTTCATCAAAACATGGGTTATGTATAGCTCTCCTTCCCTCGTCTTGGGATGAAAACAAAGTAGGCAATTAGGGGATATATTTAATAAGCAACTGTTCCTAGGATTAAATAGAAATATGTGGTTCTTTTAGCCATTAGGCCTTTACGATCTAAATGAGAGTAGTATTCAGATGCTTACAAATTTTTGAAGGATGGAAAAGAAAAATTTTTTAAGAATATTAATAAAAACTATTATTTAGTCTTTAAAATAAGAAGAACAGTGAGAAGTTTTTGGAGTCAGAAAATTGACAAAGCAAGATATTTAATAATTCTGTCGTATGTATTGAAATGTCTTTCAATACTTCTAAGTAAAATTTCTGTAGAATTTAATCTCAATGATATACTTGAAATGGTTTGTGCCTCTAAATTGTGAACAATATATTTTGGGTTAAAGTGTGTTTTTGTTTTTTTTAGAGTTAGACACCTGGAGACAATGTGTTTGTTAAAGACTTTTTAAAATGTCTTTATCCATAGCTCCCTTATATTGTATATTGCTGTTAACATTTGGTTAGATAGTGTGTTTGAAAGCTATTGGGTTTCTAACAGAGATTTAAATGCCATGAGAGAAATGCCCAAAACAAACAAACAAACAAAAAACAATAAAATTGCTCAGCTATTCCCTTCTGCCTCAAGACCTGCACTTTTTCTGATCCAGGAACCATGGCTTGAGTTTAGGTGCATAAACTCAGAGCATCCTTAGTTAGAAATAGGAAAAAACAAAACAAACCATTCCATTCTTAAGGCATTTTGGAAGAACATCCTTATTAACCTAGCTATAACCTTTGCTCTTTGGTAGACTTTCTGAGGCTCAGGAGTAATCCTCTTACTTAGGAAGAACAAAGTGTCACAGTGAATTTCTAGTTTTCCCATCAGTTTGTATTTCTGGATGCTTTTGGCAAAGAATTATAGAATAGTTAAATCCTATTTGAATTGCAGGTACCTGCACCGCACCCTGATGAGTCTTCCCTCTCCTTGCTTTAACCACACACTATAGGGGACTGAAATTGTGATACCTTATGTCTTTCTAAGATGCTGAGTCTAAATACTGTTTGGGGGGCCCATGATATATACAGAATGTGTGTAAAGTAATGATAATGAATTTACAAAACACACCAGGCCTCCAAAGCTACATGAATGTGGTACTTGAACAAAGTTTATTTGGAGGAACTACATTCACATCATCCATCAGTGCTGTGTCTGACCCATACTCCATGTTTAGAATTGAATACATAGATAATTTATTAATCATAGCAGAACACTTTCTAAATGGAATTGTAAATGCTAGATCACCTAAATGTTGGTCCCCTATGACTTTAAAATTTTTTATTTTTGTAAAGGCCACGATGAAAAAGTAAAATAAATATTTGACTTGAGTTCTCTGAAATTCCACCCTCTGAAAGATCTATTGTTAATGTTTTTGTGTATTCAAATGACTTTTGTCTATTTTCACACCTAACGAAACTTTACAGGCAAAAATTTGCTACTGCATTACTTTGTTCTAAAGGCTATCTTCAGGAGCCAAAGGTAAAATTTTACAATTATGTAAATATTATGTATTATGTATAATTTTACAATTATGCTGCCCAAGTAAAAGCATTTTGAGGGCTTCCCTGGTGGTGCAGTGGTTGAGAGTCTGCCTGCCGATGCAGGGGACACGGGTTCGTGCCCCGTTCCGGGAAGATCCCACATGCCGCGGAGCGGCTGGGCCCGTGAGCCATGGCCGCTGAGCCTGCGCGTCCGGAGCCTGTGTTCCACAATGGGAGAGGCCACAACAATGAGGGGCCGGCGTACCGTAAAAAAAAAAAAAAAAAAAAAAAAGCGTTTTGAGCAGTGGCGTGACCGTGGAAATCATTGTATTTCCTTCTAAGATGACTGATTGGATGAGGAGTGTTATAATTTTGATAAGTTCTGGAGTGTTTCTAACTTTATTGTGTTTATTACTTTATATTCATACCTTGTATTTCTCAATTGTCTTCTTTGATATTTATCTTTGTTAAAAAATTCTGTGAGCCGGAAGGAATAACTTTTTACTTTTGGTTCTTTTTTTTCTAGCTATTTCCCTATTACAATGTCTAGCACATACATTGTTGTTTAACTGAAGTGGTGAGTTATGTAATTTTTTCAATATTATGGAAAGCATATAGACTTTAGTCGGGTCCAACTGGCTTTCAGCTCCAACTTTGCCACTCCCACTAGGGGACTGGGGCAAGTTTCTTCTCTAAGCCTCAGCTTCCTCATCAGTGAAATGGGATATTAATTCCTACCTGTTGGGTCTATTGTGAATATTGAAAAGGGTGGTGTATCTAAGGCACCTATACATAATATCTGCTCCATAATTTAGAGCTACTTTATATTTATTATTCTTTTGCATTTATCTTATACAGATGGTTTCATTCTTTAGAAGTTATGCGCTGTCACACTGCACCATTTTTTCCCATTGTTTTGAATGTTACAGCCTTTAAGTAGGTTTATACACTCTCAACTCTGCTTTTTTTTAACCAGAGAAACCCAAAACAGCCTGCATTGTACATGGTAACTGCTGGCTTTGACAACACATGCATTTTTCGGGATAGCAGCACAGGCTGCTATCAGGAGACCCAGGTTTGGGTGCCTGGCAAATTCTGTCTCCAGTTTTTCTGCAAAAGGAAAAAAATACATCAACATGTCAGGAATTTCCATCTGAAGCCTCCACCTTTTCTGTTTCCAGGGTACACCCACCCCTTCCTGTAATCTTTGTGCTTTGGAGTACTTCCAGAGTTATCTTCTTTATACCCAATTATTTATTTAGAATTATACTTTTAAATTAAAATTATTTTTTAAAGGTGATTCCTTTCTATTGCTTTTTAACTCTTTGGAGCTAGCTACAAAATTAGAAATATTTCTGTAGTTTTTTTTTCACAAAAATTTATAATGAGAATATTTACTAATCTTATTGATTTGGTTCATATTTTCCTATATATTTTACTCCCAGGAAATATATATATATATATATATATATATATATATATATATATATATGGCATATATATGAGACATATATATGTGTGTGTATATATACATACATACACATATAATATTAAAACAACTCCTAAGCTAAAAACAATATATATCATCTTTTGTTGGCATTATTTTTTTAATTGCTTTTTTCTTAGGAATGCTGAAGAACAGATCTGCTGTTACCATATCACTGATGTGACATATGCCTAATAGGAAAACAAACACATGTATCACTTCCTGAGCCACGCTACAAGTAAAACTTTCTATTCTTTAGTTAGTTGCCAGCAGCCCTTATGTGTATTCCAAACTCAACGTGAACGCCAAAGATAAGCAGAAATTGGCAAAAGGAAAGAG
>NW_006793099.1:507432-532653 GCF_000442215.2 Lipotes vexillifer
GAAAGAGTGGTTTTACAAATAGCTTGCTTTTCTGTGTTTTCATGTATCTTTTCACAATTCCATTTCAGCAGTAACTGCCTTCCTATATTCAATACTGCAAACTCAATGCAAATATGTTTCACATGTTAAATTGATATGTTTGTACTTTAGCCTATGCTGGATGAGTCCTGTTTGGTTAAGTTTTAAGCTTAGAATAAGAGAGCAGTGTTTATTAAAATCCCTATCTTTTGTTGAGTTTCTGCTTACTTCTTCTATGTATAAAGAATAGGAGAGGAGCTAAGAACATAGGGTCTGGAGGAAGTTACGTTGGATAACTGGAAATAGCTTTGTAATGTGCATTTTTAAATATTACTTTTCTCTGAATATCACAAGGGTGCCAAGCTGGCATCTACAACCTGGGTTTGAATCCTGGCCACCCACTTATTTGTTCTGTGTTATGTTTTTAAAAATGATATTAATACTGACTAATAATAGCTATTTTGTGACTTATTATATAATAAGGATATATATTAATTGAGCTCTTAACTTGTGAGCCAGGTACCATGTTAAGTACTATATATAAATTCTCATTTAGTCTTCCTGATAATTCCTGCTAAGTAGATTATTATGGTCATTTTCCTGGTGAGGAGACTAAGACTGAGAGAGTTTATGTCTAAAACTAATGCTCAAGTTCATACAGCAAGGAATTCACTGGAGCTGGGATTCCAACCCAGGATGTCAGGGTCCAAATGCCCTTTCCTGTACACAACACTGTCACCTAACATGCACTGTTAACCAGAGCTGTGGCACAGGGCTATGGCATTTGATGAACATTTGGCATAGTGAAGCCCTACTTCCAGTCCTGTGTTAAACCAGGCAGTATTCATGTTGTCTCATAGACCTTTGTAGAACACTGAAAATGTTTAGTAATTTAAAAAGCCACACCGCAAACCTTTGGCAACCCCAATTCAGCCACTTTAACTAGTAAAGGTTAATGTGAGCACATATTGTAGTGGTGATTGTTTTGTTGAAACATACTTGAAAACTACTGACAATTTAAGGTAAATACCTAATATTTATTTTTTCCTAACATTAATAATATAAATACGTAGGATTTAAAGAGTTTAGTGTACCTCTCTGAGTTAACCTTTTTTTCCTACTGATTTTATTATTGTACTGTGGGCCAATGTGATCTGTAGCTAATTAAGTTATGACAGTTACATAGCTTATACATTTACACTAATGACATGGATGCAGATCTTTTAGTATAAAAGAAAATGTTTCATAATTTCAAAAATATTTTAGTCATCAATATGGCTATACTGGTTTCTTAATCTTAAGAATTTGTGATATTCAGAGAAAAATAATATGTAAAAATGCACATATTTTTAGAACTCAGAATTTAGGAATTTCAGATTTTGAAGCAATCTGGGCAAAACATGTTTATTTACTAATTTGACTTTATTCAAAAAATACGTTATAACCTAGAAAACTTTGTAGATCACTGTGCATACTAGAATAGTATTAAGTACCTTTTTAACATTTTTATTAGAATACTTAATTTTAGGATTGAATCAATAGAACATTATCTGATTATCTTATAGGTTTTATTTCCAGGGTTTATTTCAGAATTGAATGTGGTTTCAGCAATATAAAATACTTTAAAAATTATTTTATTGAAGTATTGCTGATTTACAATGTGTTAATTTCTGCTGTGTAGCAGTGATGCAGTTATACATATATATGTATATATACATTGTTTTTCATATTCTTTTCCATTATGGTTTATCACAGCATATTGAATATAGTTCCCTGTGCTGTATGGTAGGACCTTGTTGTTAAAATACTTTTATGTGGCATAAAAATAATTGATGTTTACTTCCAAATCTAGTTTGAATTTTCATATATTTATAGTAAGATTAAAATAATCTTCTGCTCTGTTTCACATCATCCATTTCTCAGTTTCTGTTGGATCATACCCATCAGCATGCAAACATACTATTTCACCCACCTGAAAAAAAGCAAAAGCAAAATCATTAACTGTCCCCTTGGTCTACACCGCCCCCTTCAGCTACCCTATTTCTCTGCTTCCCTTTACAGTAAAACTCTTTTAAAGGTTACCAGTATTTGTACTCTTTACTTATTTTCCTCCATCTTGTCTTGAACCCATGCCAAGCAGTCATTTATACATTGCTCACTGAAACAGCATCTTCACCCCTGCCCCCAGTCTATTCTCACCCTGCCCCATTCTATTTTTGGAGCAGCAGCTTGCGAATCTTGAAAAGTATGTTAGATAATACCACTTCTCTGTTTTAAAGCCTCCAATGTTTCCACACTCATAAAAACAATCTAAATGCCTCTATTTCTAATCTCATCTCCTACTGTTTCTCCTGACTCATACTAATGCAACCATACTTGTTAAGTCTTGAATCCACAAACATGCTCCCACCACAGGGACTTGGAACACCTGTTCTAACTAAAATGTACTTCCCACAGATATTCTCATGGCTTACTCCTTCTGAAAAGCTTCCATGACCATCTATGGCAAGTGCCTTCTTGGCATCGCCTCTGATATCATAAATGTTGCAAAGTATTCACTGGGCTCTCAATTTACTTTCAATGTCAGCCTCCCTGGTAGGCAGAGCTGTGAGTAGTATACATGGTCAGTAACTTTATAAGGAGGAAAAGGTGGTCCAAGGTAAAGATATACATCAGCTCCTGGGCTGTGGCAGATGACTTGACTAGTACAAGATTGGAAAATCAGAAATAAGAAAGTCTTGGAAAGAGACCGGTGAATGCACTCAGGGTAGTGAGCATGCAAATCTATAGGTCTCAAGTTAATTTCCACAAGAGAGCATGCCCAGCAGAGGAAATGGAACAACTAGGTCGACTGGGTAACTTGTTCAGGAACTTCTCTCCTTGGCCACCTGAGTGCTTGTGCAATGGGCTTCTGAACAGAGGGCCATTGGTGAAGGCTGTGCATGGACCAACACCAGGGACTCCCTTTTACCAACACTAAGCTACCTACCGCTGTTGCTGAATACTTGTTCTGTCAGTAGCAGAGACCCATACTGACTCTCAATGGGGACTGTCCCTCAAGAAGTACACCCAGCCACTCAGTGACAAGTCAACTGCATCACTCTCCTTCCCTCATTGACAAGCAGAGATTCACTGTTTCTGGAACTGACACCTATTCCAGATATGGGTTTTGCCTTCTCTTTCCACCATGCCTCTGCCAGCCTCATCTTCTGAGAGCACACACAGTCTGAATGACTGCCATGAGATGCCATAAAACAGGGCCTCAGAACAAGGAACATATTTTATAGTGAAAAGGTAGTGATAATGGGCACATGACCATGAACCCTGCATCACCCTGAAACGTGTGGCCTAATAGAATGATGGAACAGCCTACAAAAGGCAAGACTAAGAACCCAGCTTGGGAACAACATCCTGTGGAGTGGGACGCTGTGCTCCATCATGTGCCATATGCACTGAGCCAATGGCAGATCCACACTGTTGTCTACCAACAGATAGAATACATGGAGCTGGGAGTGAAGGGTTATTCCCTGTCATTATCACTCCCAGTGATCCAAAAATTGAATCTGTGCTTTCTGTCCTTGCAATTTTAGGTTCTGCTGGATTCTGGGTCTGAGTTTCCAGATAGAGAATGCTTCTGCCAGGGATCCCAATATGGGTTCCATGGAACTGAAACTACCACTACTAACCGATCAGTTTGAATTGAGCAAACATAAGTAGTAGACTGGTAGAGATGGTCCATTCTGATGATTGTGAAGAGGGAGGGTTGCTTTCACCTTAAGGTTGCTCCTTACTGCAGATAAGGAGCAGTATGTCTGGAATTCACGGTATTCCTGGAGCATCTCTTGGCTTCCATGTGCAGTGATAACTGTGAATAGGCATAGGTGGCAACCACAACCAAACATGGGCAAGGCAACTTTGGGCTCAGATCCTCAGGACAAAGGTTAGCATCACTCCATTAGCTGACGTGCTGGCTAATGGTTAGGGAAATTACGATGGATGATAAGAGAGGGGACATGCATATTAATTATAGCCTCAGGATCAGTTGTATTACTGTGGCCTGTTGCATGTCCCACTAACCCTCTTGTATTAAATCTTTAGCAGAGCTCTTAGGTGGCCACTGCCTTGTAGACCTGACAATGGCTTGTACTTAAAAGTAGGGCCTGAGCATATCTTTATGGTACAAGGAATCAACTGTGTCAGATGCCTTTCTTACTCAGCCTCGCATCCTGGTTCCCGCCTCTTATTCTAGCCACAGAAGTGGCAAAAAGTTCCCCAGGTACTTTGACTCCATCTGTGCTTGCAGCTCTAGCCTCCAGGTCCCACAGCATGTCTTTGTCCCAGGGCTTCTTTGATGCAATGACTTGGAACGTTGGAACCCAGATGGCATATACCTATGTGCAGCCTAAAAGTGCAGGAAAAGCCATTTCCCCCACGGGGAACTGTCAGCTAATGGGACAGGATTTGATGAATAAATGCTTCTTCCCATTGGTTCTTTGCTTCTGAGAGGCAGTCTATATTTTCCTTAAAAGTCTTTTCCAGCAAGATTGAACCCCAGCTGTTTTCAGTGGTGTCCAGGTTTTCTTCTTCAGATTTCCTTTTCTTGTCCCTAAGGGATCACCACCCAAATAAACTATCTACTTGCAAGTCCTTGCCTCAGATTTTGCTTTATAGGTACTCAAGGTAAGGACCCCATGTCTTATAAAATCGTGTTCCCTTTGTCTCCTCTTTCTATGCCCTTTAGCCTGCTGTTTTCATAGTAGTTATCTCCACTAGACATAGCATCTGGTGGTATATATTTGTATATTGTCTGTTTCTCCACCCCTCCCCACCCTATTACTGGGATATAAGCCATTTTATTACAATGCACTTAACAATCTGACAAATAATAAGTTTTCAAGCATTGCTTTTATGAATAAATTAATTAAAGGCTAATTTTCATGTTTCCAAAGAGGATTACAATCATAGAGGTGAATATGAAATAGATTAATTGCTGACATCAGTACTATTTCTTATTATTTATTCAATGATTCAATACAAAATAAGTGTTGGATCTTTGAAAACAGAGTTCCATTAATAATAATTGAGTGCTTTCATTCTTCCAGGTTTTGCTCAAGCAAACCAGTTTAACTATGGAGTTGATAATGCTGAGTTGGGAAACAGTGTGCAATTAGTTTCTTCTTTCCGATCAATTTCTTGTGATGTAGAAAAAGATTCAAGTCATTCAACTCAAATTACATGCTATACTAGGTATGTTTTAAAGTATCTTTAATAAAATGATTTTCATTGTATGACAACCACAGTTATGCTTATTAGTATTATAATAGTTTTATCACTGGCTATTACAATAATGTTTTTCTGATTATCAGCTTTTCTTTTTTCAGCTATTATTTTTGATTTCATGATGTTTAGACTATTTTATACCTTTATTATATCCAGTTATAATACTCTTTCCACATATTGGCATGATCAACATATATTGTATATCCTTTCCCAGGTTATTAGAGCTACTATCATTATTGATCTTTTTTAGAAGATAAATGGCCACTATTAAATTGTGATGATGCTCTTCAAAATATCAAAATTATGCCTTCCTGTCCAGTTTGATTAATTTTGTTCAGAATCTTGACATAGTCATTAAGATTAAAGATGATCATTTTGTAGATTGACATTTCAAGTTCTTTACTATCAGCTCAAATTGATGTTTGTTATTAGCAACTTAGGAGAAAAAAATTAATCATTGTAAATGGCAACTTTCAATACTGAGACAGGTAGCCCATATTTCAGAGGATTCCATCTACATTAGGCTGTTTTTCAGCTTACTTCAGGAGAAACGTTATGAAAACTTTTTAAAAAGTAAAGCATAAAATAATTGTACCGAGATGATATGTTACTATTTTAAATGATTATTATTACACTTGTTTTCCTTTTCAGTAAGCACCAATGCATTAGTTAGAATAAGCATTTGCCTGAGGTCTGTAATGTTAGAATTTGCAGTATAGAGTTCAGGATGGAGATCATCTTCTTTCCATAATATAAAATTGAATTTAATTGTACAACAATTAGAATTTCAGACACTTCTTTTCAAGAATGACATGTACATTAATGCTATATATTAAATAACAGAGTTTTGCATTCCTTATGTGTTCTCCATTTGCTTTCCAGAGCAATGCCAGAAGATTCCTACACTATTAAAGTCAGTGTGGATGGGGTTCCTATTGCAGAAAATAATATCTGCAAAGGTCACATCAACAGCTGGGCCTGCAGCTTCAATGTGCGTGGCATCTCCTCTCTAACTTACATATAATTGATCGTATGCTTGCTTTCTTGCGGAACTGGGTTTTTATTTTTTAATTTTACAGATTGTTATCTATTTCCACATTAAATAATTTACTAGCATGTAGCTAAGTTTAATTTCACCCACTGTTAATTATCTTCTATAGTAATGGAAGCTCTTTTATCATTTCGTGTTTACCTTTTTAAATTAATTTTATTAATGAATTAAACTTGTATACTTCCAAACTATTTTCTTGTTCATACTATTTTTTCTCTTTCTCCACTTCTGCTCTTAGTTTGATTTTCCTTTTTCTGTTTTCATCAGACTCACCTTCATTTTAAATAGAGACATAACTCTTTTCCCTTTCTTTGTACTTTCTAATGCAATGAGATAAGGTGTGACTGCGTGTAGCACAGAACCATTCAAAATTTAGTTACCCTAAATTTAGGTGTTCAGTATAATAAATTTTCTTCTAAGGACCATCCCATATATTTTAATAAATTGTATTTATGCTTTAAGTTATCAATTACCAAGTGCTGTAATGTTCCAATGTAAGATGAAATGCTGAGGAAATTAGTTATGACTTCTGTCCTCAAGAAGCGTCTATGATTCCCAAGTATATTGCCAAATATGAATCCCAAATATCTCTGGCTCCCTTCTCTCTCCTTAAATGTGGAGCCATCTTTTGTTTCCTAGAATAAAATGCCAAAATGGCTCCAAAGCAACCTAAATTCAACAAATCTCAAACTGGACTTCTCGTATTCCTCCTTAACCCTACGTTTTGTCTGGTATTTCTCACACATCTCAAGCTAGAAACCTGTTACATTCTTGGTTTCTCCCTTTCCTTCATCTTCAGCCCCAAACCATGACGATCCTACCCTGCACATTAGCTCTAAAGTTCGTCATCCCCTTACCTTCTTTCCTGACATGGCCTTGGTTTTGATTCTGGCCTTGTCATTTCTCACCCATTATCGCTGTAGCCTCTTGGTCTCTCTGTCCTTCTTCATTACGCTGTTCACATGCAACATTCAAGACCATGCACGTTATTATTCCTTTCCCCTGTTCTAAAGAAGAAACATATTATTTCTAATGTATGTACAAATAATGTTTTATATGATTTATTGTGATATTTCTAATAATAGGCTTCTTAATTAGAAATATATTTATTGCTATTTCTGAGTAAAGTTTAACTATCGATATTATCTATTTATTGATAATTCTTACAATGGAAGATGAGAATTTAGCACCTATATTCTTACATCTATTAACTTGTACTGTGTAACACAACTCGCAAGCTTAGCTTCAAGCAGCAATAATTTATATTGCTTATGTAGCCATGGATCAGCTGTGTGGTTCTTCTGTTCTGGGCAGAGCTAGACTGATCTCTATTGGACTTGCTCGTGTGGCTGTGGTCAGCTGCGCATTAGGTAGGAGGCTTTGCTGCTCTCGGCTAGGTGCTTTCACATTTGGGAGGCCTCAGCTGGAACAACTGAGCTGATTAGGCTTTGTTCTATATGCTGTCTGTACCCTCCAAAAGTAGCCCAGAGTTATTCATATGATGGAGGCAGGGATCCCTCAGGAGAGCAGAAGTATACAGGGAGCCTTTAGCTCAGAAATGTCACGCTCCTTGAACCACATTCTAATGGCTGAAACAAGTTCCAAGGCTAGTCCGTATTCAAGCCTCCATCTCTTGATGGGAAGAGCTGCAAAGACATTGCAGGTGAGGATACAGGGAGAGGAAAATTATAGCCATGTTTGAGATGAAACTGCTACCCCTTCCCACCTCCAGCACACACAAATATCCTCCCACTCCTTCTCTCAATTAGATTTGCCCCAGTTTTGGTTAGGTCAATGTTCATAACATGATTATGTCTGTATAAGTAATATTCATAGCTGAAACAAGTACTGTACTGTGACTACATTTCTCTCTCTCATACAGTATTTTGTTTTGCTTGGAGTTAATAACTGGGTTTTTATGTGTGTGTAGGTATTTGCCTAGTTTTCTGTGTATCAAACTCTGCACTAGAAATATGACATTTTTTCAATGTATTTAAATCATTAGGTAATTTATCAAATCATCTTTGCCTAAGAGATATCACTCCTGAATTCTTCTGTGCTCCTTCTCCAGTCTGAACAGCCAGTTCTCTAGATGTGCTGCACAGCAGTCAATAATCATGGGGTCTCCCTTCACCAGCTTTCTGGGGACTTCCTGCCTCTCTCCCTCATGTCACTACTTGCTCCCTAAATCTTATGTCTTCCTTTTTTCTTGATTTACTACTCCCTCATGTTAGTGGAGCAAAGTGTACTTAGAAAATAAACTCCTTCTACTAATAGGTTAAAATAAAATCCTTCCAATACTAAAAGTTCCATGCTACTCTCACATTTGGTTGACAGTTTAGTTGGGTAAAGAACTCTAGTTTGGAATTTTGAAATCATATCTCCATTGTTTCTTGGTCCTGTGTCTTAAACAACCCATGGTGAAAGATCATCTTTTTAAAAATTTCCAGTCTGTTGTGGCTCAATATTATGTAAAATACAATAAAAATGTCACAGCAATGTCCAGTTGTTTTAAACGTCTCTAAGTGCTTACCTTTCTTTTTGTTCTTATCAGGACCAATAACTTTTGCATACTTTTGTTGGTTGTTTAAAACCCCTTACAAAATTACATACTTGTAGCATCTAATTCTCATACTATTTTCTGATTTTATCTTTAATACTTTTTATCATTATCCTTGACTGCTGTTATTATTCAGACTAATTATTATTCTTAATCTTCAGAACCTTCTCCCTCATTTTCTATTTTCTATAAAATAACTTGCTCTGCCATCTTCATTGATTCTTTTCTTTGTAGATGGTGTATTAAATTGAAAATCTGTTTCTAATCTAGCTCCTCAAATAATAATAGTAACTAATATGTTGTTTAATATGCACTCTTCAATTATTTTTTGCCACAGATGTAATTTATATGAGTACACTGTGGCTTAGAGAGATTGATTTACACACAACTTGGTAGTTCCTCTAGCTTTTCCCTTACCACCTCTAAAAATGATATTTTGCCCAAAGTCCATTTGACTAGGTATTATATTACTTATTACTGTTACATAGATTCTCCATTAACCGTTTCTGAAGTGTGAAAGAATGAGTCTGAAGTCATTCTTAGCCTCAAATTTCAAAATTTATCTCTTCTTGGAAGTCTGAAAGAAATCTGTCCTTTTACTTTAAGTATCTGGGCATCTTTCTTTTAGGTTATTCCTGAATGAGAATGGTGGGGGGGACAGCTGACATTTAGTGAGAGTCTACTTTCTGTTAGGTTATTTTGCTTATATAATTTTTGTATTCATGTAGAGGCCATGTTTTTCGCCACCAGCAGCCTTCCTCCCCCAAAAAACTTCAGTTATTCCTTAAAAATACAGCCCATGTTTCTGTCCTCTTCTGTTTTTCTGAGGTACCCTTGTGTTTGTGCAAATGGACTGTTCTTGATCTATTTCTAGCTTGTTTTTCTCCTACATTATTTGTTTTTAGGTGTAGATGTTGATCTGCTTGTATCCCAGTTATTGAGGAAACTTTGTCTGTCAGCTCTGCTTTTTGCCTGTTCAGAATTAATTTTGTTTTTCAAATTTCCCTTTTGTGGTAATTATTTCTCATTTTGTCTTTTAAAAAGAAGTTGGCATATGTTTACTTGAATAATAATAGCCAGTGTGTCAGGTGGTGTTCTAAGTATTTTTTGTATAACTCTAGAAAATTGTCGTTAGCTTAGTTACTAAAGCTTACTCTGATGAACTCTTTCCAAGTTTTGCTTCTATGTTTTTGAAAAATGCTTTGTTATTTTTTCTTTATAATCTTAACCCAAATTAGGCTTTCTTTAATTTTATTCCACCAAATTCTTAAAAGTCTTGACCAGAGAGCCTTATTACTGTGGTTTGACTTACACTGATAACAAAAGGATGATTGAATTTTAAAATTCCAAGTAGAAACACTTTGAAATGAAAGAGGATTTTTAGGGGGTAAGAAAAAGATTTTGAATAATCAGAGTAATATTCTGAACTTTATTTCTCATATATAAAAGGAATATTTTGACAGTCATATTATGGATATTGTTCAAATATAAATACGGTAAGAAGCCGAGATATTTCATAAAACTAGGAACAAAATAGAGATGACTGCTTATCAACAATACTATTTTACAGGCAAAAAGTTTCAGAACCCCAACAATAAGGAGCATCACACCTTTATCTGGAACTCCAGGTCTGTTATATGACAGCTGAAATATCTTTTTTGTTTATAAAAGTTAACTAATTTTTAGTACATAAAATTATTATGATACCTAAAAATTTATAAATAGCATTTTCTGATTATAAAACAACTAAAAATTTTTTTAATGCTTTTTAATAGCTGCATCTGAATCTATTATAATGTATTAAACTTTCCCTCTATTGAACATTAGTTTGCTTCCAGTGTTTATTATAATAGCTTAGTTATACCAGTTTATAATTCCAACAGGAATATATGAAAATGACTTTTTCTATAACCTTAACAATTCTAGGTACTCATTTTATTTCAAGAATTTATGTGAAAAATTCTACTCCTATACCTTCTCCTAGGGCGCTGGCCTTGGCTCCACCCGCTCCAAGCCCAGTGGACACTGGGTGCTGGAAGGCAGGAGGCCTTTTCTCCTTTTCTTTTTTATTTTAAAAAAGAGTTTATGTGAAGAATATAGTTGGGTTTTTTTTGAATTTTTCCAGTTCTTTGATTAATGTAGTTAATTTTGTATTTATTAACCGTTTGTATTTCTTCTTTTTATAAATTATTGGTTCATCTCTCTTTTTAAGGCTAGTCATTTTTTTTCATATTAAGTTGCAAGAATTCTTTGCATTTTAAGAATATTAACCATATATACGTCATATAGATGGGAAATATTTTTTGAATTTATTATTTGCTTTTAAAATTTATTAGTGATGTTTCTGTCATTCAGACACTTAATTTTTATTATCTAATCTATAGATCTTAACCTTTGTTATTTCTCCCTTTATTTTTATGCTGTAGAAGATCCCACCATCCTGATTATACAAATATTATATAAATTTTCACTTATTTTTCAAGAGTTTGTATGGTTTTATTGTTTATATTTAATTTTTATTCACCTAGAATTTATTTCATTTTTTGGCATAAGGTAGGGATCTTATTTACATTTTTTTCAAATAAATCACCCATGACCCAAGAATATTTATTGAATAATTCATCCTATCTTCCACGAAACACCTCTTTAAGTTATAAATACTTATAGATATCTCTTTAATACTATAATTATTTGTTCATGGTTTATTGTATTAGAACTTTCAGAACAATGCTAAACAATAGTAGTGAACACAAGATGTAAGCGTCTGGATGCTTGTTTTATTGGGAAAACCTCTAAAGTTTTCATATTAAGTGTATGGGTATGTGGATAGATAATCTTACACAGAGTTTTTTCTTTGTTTTGTTTTTAGGTACACTAATAACAATCCAAGGCAGAATCTTCACTGATGTCTATGGAAGTAATATAGCCCTAAGCTCAAATGGGAAAAATGTTAGGATTTTAAGGTAAGTTTTTGATGTGGAACCATATTCTTATAATTCATAAATGAGATATCATATCCCATGAATAATGGGTCCAATGATATTAAAAACCACTACAATGTGATGGGATTAACTAGTAGTTTTCAGCCATATTAGAGGAAGAAAAATAGACTGTTGCCATGATTCATTGACATAGAAGCAATGGCCAGTATACCTTTCTCTTTTAGTATGACATAATTGCTTATTTTTCTATGATGGATTTTATTTATAGAAGGTACGTGGAAGCAAGTCCAATAGTAATTAAGCTAAAGTCACAGAACTTCATCACTGGAGAATTTTGTTACTTAATCTAACTGCCTCATTTTGTACATATTAAACGAAAACCTCGGAAGCCTGGAAGTCCATCACTTAGTCAAGGTCAGGAGGAGAACACAAGTCTCCTAACAGGCAATTTGGCACTTTTTCTACTACGTGCCATGTATGGGACAGTGCTGAAACTAAAAACTGTCAATAGTTTATTAACAGGCTAGGATTTGACTCCTGGTTCCTCCATATACTAACTGTGGACCAGATGGTAACATTGGCTGGTTACCTAACATCAAAAAATACTAGTTTCCACCTTTTGGGTAGGAAACTAGCACTGTCACCAGAGTTATCTTCCTCTAGTGTAGGTGGGGTTATCTCAGTCCTGCCTTGAAAGACTGGAAGTCCTGTACATTTCCTACAGAATCAATATCATAGCTTTCAAGATGCTTCATGCTTACTGAATACATATGTAAAATGAATAAATGGATAAATAATAACTCAGCACACATACATATGCATATATAATTTTGTAAAACATGCAATTTGAAAGGTTTTACTAAATGAAATAAAGATAATTTATCTGGCATTCTGTGGGGTAGAACTCTCAGTTAAATCACATTTGTATGAATCTATAGTATTCTAGAAATATTCATGTTGATCTTATAATAAAAGAACTACTAAAATAGAGAAACAAATATTTAACATTTCATATGGACAGTTTAGTATAAATAAAGACTTTGTCTATTTCCGTATAGTTGAGTGTTATGAATGTCTTTTTTTAAAATTGAAGTATAGTTGATTTACAATGTGTTAATTTCTACTATACAGCAAAGGGACTCAGTTATACATATATATACATTCTTTTTTTATATTCTTTTCATTATGGTTTATCCCAGGACATTGAATATAGTTCCCTGTTACACAGTAGGACCTTGTTGTTCATCCATTCTATATGTAGTAGTTTGCATCTACTAACCCCAAACTCCCAGTCCATCCCTTTCCCACGCCCCCTAGTGTCATGAATGTCTTATATTCCAGTTCTTAATTTGGGTTCTCTAAGTCATCCTTTCCCTAATGATGGCAGAAAATAGAAAGTTTAACTTTCAAAGTGATTCCTTTTCTTTCTCCACTGTAGTTGAAATTTACTTCTGTTTAATACAAAGGAATGGATAAAAATTATTTCATGAAATCACAGCATCACAGTCAGAAGAGACCTCAGAGGGCAGGCTACCCAGCCCCTATACTCTGGTAATCCTGAGATACTATATATAAATAGAAAAAAATTCACACACCTATTAATAGGAGGGACAAAGGTTTTAGAGCTGCATTTATCTCATTTCTACCACATTCATTGTGACACTGGGGCCCTCAAGGCATTCCACTGTGCCTGAATTCTGTTACTAGGAAACAATGGGCCGAGTCCTGGGCAGGATATCAGGAGACCCAAGTGCTCAAGCTGCTTTTGCTTCTCAAAAGTCTTGTCAATTTGGCCAAATCTCCAAATTCAGACCAGGTACAAATGATAGAGGACATGCAAATGACTGAAGGACCTAGTGCCTACTAAGGCACTTTTGGTCTAAAAGATCAGATGAGAGAAAAAGTTAAATATATGTATTTAAGGCCAAATAGGTTAGTATTACCATAGAAAGGCAAACCCAGACCACTTTGGGAATTACGGGGTGCAGTTAAGAGCACACATTGGAGCAGGACTGTCTGGGTTTGAATTCCTGCTCTGTCCCTTACTGGCAGCAGGCTTGGGCAAACTACTTAACCTCCCTGCCTCAGTCTCTTCATCTGTGAAATGGAAGGGTAATAGTTACTAACCCATAAGGTCGTTGCAAGGACTAAATGTGGTGCCTGTAATTGTTTGCTGCTAAATTTATTATTTAGTTGCAGTGAGGCAAGAAGTCAGAATATGAATTCATAAATCTCTAAAATGGTTACAGTAATTCAGTTTACTTCTTTACAACCTAATGTAATGATCAAATGAAAGAATTTGTGTGTATATTAGAAAGTTCAAAGTTCTCTGCAAATAGAAGTCTCTATTTTTTATAGTTGAGGTTTGTATCTGGCCTTATTTTGAGTATGGGATTTGCTGTCCCAGAAGCTGGGGGTTTGTTCTGATGGTGCAAAGAATGTGATAGCAGTCAGTTACCTGCAAGCCTCCGATCTCCTTGGGTTCTATCAGCCTTAAAGCAATGGGTCGACCTGGTAATCAGCTAGGGAAACGTGAAGGCAGATTTTCCTCTCAGCTTCTAATCCTTCTCAGCTTCTTGTTCCCATTTCATTGACACTGATGCTTTTAGACATCCTCTTCATCCAATTACTTTGTGGGATCTCTGCTGTGGGCCTTGTTTAATTCTTATAGTATGAAACTTAACTAGAAAATTATATTTTGTATTTGAATTAATTAATCTTCAGGTGGAAGAGTCCCCATTATCTACATTTTCTATTCCCATAGTGTTTATCACTTTCTAACACACCAAATATGTTATTATCATGTTTATTGTCATTCTCCCCAAGTTAGAATGTCAGTCCTATAAGGGTAGGGATCTTGGTTCTGTTCACTGATGTGTTCCAGTACCTAGAGCAAAAACTGTAACATAATAAGTGGTCAATAGATGTTTGTTGAGTGAATGAATGATGGATAATAATAAGTGATTGGGAAAAAATATATAAGGTAGCAGTAAACTTGGTGGGAGGGGAGCATTTTGAAATGATGTATTAAACACAACTTGATCATTTCCAATAAAATATTTATACAGAGTTTATATTGGAGGAATGCCCTGTGAACTTCTCATACCACAATCTGATAATTTGTAAGTAATTCAAATAATTTTCTTTAGAAAAATAAATAGTAGATACAAACATACTAGATGTAAATAGTAATTTCTAGCAACATTGCATAGCTGAATGCTTTATAACAGTATAGATTGTAATATTTTTATAGTAAATTATCAATCATTTATATAGTTAGACGTAACCTGATATCTGCTATCTCCAGTATAGTATGATATGAACTGCTTTTAGATTATTTTGAGAAAGATGTTTTGAGAAATACCTTTATTAAATAATTGTTTCACTTGGTAATGTTTTAAATTCTTTAAAAGGAATATCAATGGGGATAACCAAATTAATTACAAAATATTTAATTTTCAAATGAAGTTTTATTCAAATAACTTCAGCCAAGACTGGGAAGTATTTTCATTTTACAAAAATTTTTGTTGTAGCAACAGTTTCTATCCTGATATATATTCTGAAATTCATAAGATGTTTTTAAGGGAAACACAATATTTTAAAACTTCAGTGTCAATATAAACTTTGAAATTAACATATATATTTTATTAGGTATGGTCTAAAACTAAATCACCCAAATGGAGACATGGGTTCTATGATTTGTAAGACGACTGGAACTTACATTGGTAAGTGTCAGTCGTCATTCTTCATTGTTCTCAGAAATGCCTGACTATTGCCTTGTTTTGTATTCTCTTAGACCTCTCCTGTGGCCTCATCCCTTTTTTTAAAAAAATTAGCATTTCCTCTTTACCTTGGCTTCTTTTCAGTGTCATGTAAGCATGTATGAATTACCTTTTTCTAAGGTTGACATTGAAGTAAGCTTCTTCAAGTTTCTTGTTTCTTTTCTTCTGTCATCCAGATGATTCCATTACTAATTTACCTGTAGCTTTACTTTTACTCTGTTTTTTTCTCCTTGCTCTATGTACTTCAGACTCATAAACCTTTTAGTTATTGAATGAGCTTTACTCCTTCTGTCTCAGGACCTTTGCAAACTTCCCATCCTGAGAGTTTCAGATAAAATGTCATGTCTTCAAAAAACCCTGATCCCCAGCCTTACATTCTCAAAGTTCACTCTCCTTCTGCTTGATAGCTTTATCACAGTTTTTAGTTCTCTGTGTCATTGCTTTTGACTGACTGTATCCTCCACTTGGCAGTATGCTCTTTGAGAAGAGCAAACTGTGTGCTCACCCTGCATCTCTCAACCCGTAGCTGAGTGTCTGACCCAATTAAATAGCTGTTAAATGAATGAAAGAAAATTGAGGGCAATATGGTTACATATATATTCTTTTCTTCTCCTTCATTCATTATTATATTTTGTCAGGTTTTCCTGGTTATAACCTTGAGACATATTATTTTGTATATCTTAAAGTACTAGGTACTTTAAGATATTTCAGTTTTTATTTCTTTGAGGATTAGCAGACGGTTGCATAATTACAGTGTTAATTTTATATTTCTTTTCTTTGTTTTAATTCAGCTTTATAATACATAGTTATTGTTCTCCTGTGATTGAGAATTTAATTGATTGCATATATTAATTAATTCCAGGTCATCACAATGTCAGCTTCATCTTGGATAGTGATTATGGAAGGTAGGTCATTTTGTAAGTAATAATTTTCATAATTAATTCAACTGGGTAAATAAAAGTGTACATTTACTTTGTGCTATATAGATCCCTAGATTAAAAAATTAATCACTTTCTTCCCCCAAATTAACATTTAAGGGATCTGTAACTCCTGTTCACTCATAATTTGTGCCTCAGACATGGCCTTCCAGTTGTTGGGATATCTAGCATTACCTAAAACAATAAATAAAAAAATCTTTGATTGTGATATTATAAAGTGTTATTTTATGTTTTGTTGTCCTTCTTATTTAATTAAAATTGTTTTGATAACTAAGTAATTAAATTTTGATTTGAACTAATGTAAGAATAAATAAAACCTCATGGTTAATATTACCTGATAATGGTTTTCTCTTAAAGTATCAGGACAAATAGAGTTGTGAAAGATGGTAGTTATAGCTTTTAATTGTTCATTTTAACACCAATGTTAATAACATATTTATGATTTTTAGTAAAACTAGAACTTATTTGCAGATATCCTACATCCTAATTTCAGTCAGAAAGACCATCACACGCTTACAGAAATATCAGAATATGCAAGTCTCAACACATATTGCAAATGTCATATTATAGATAATAATAATGAACATTCAGTAGCAGGCATGGTGTTAGGCACTTTACATATATTATCTAGTTTAATACTCCCAAAGAACCTATAAATTGAATGTTATCATCCACCCCATATTGCACACTAGAAAAATGAGGCTTAGGAACATTAAATAATTTGCCCAAGGATATTCAGCCGGTAGGAAGCAGAGCTAGAATGTGAACCCATGCAGTCTGACTCCAGGGCCTAAGCCTTTTATTCCAGGGCTCTGCCATGACTGATGGAGGGTTTCAGTCACAGAACCACATCTCATCAGTATTTAACATCCTGACTCAGGATTCTCTAACATGGTGGGATCACCCCACTCCTGGAGTATTTGCAAATGTGCGGGGTGGCATTTGTTGGCTGTCCCACTAACTATAGCATGCTAATGACCTTTTATGGGCAGGACCATGATGTGCCAAACCTAAATGAACTGTTCTTCCCAAAATGTCATAGCATCTCCCACTGGGAAAATGAGCTGGTTGATAGAAATCCAAATAAGTCACAAGATTTAGCCATCCAGTCCTAATATATCAGTAGTAGACCAATGATAAAATAGGTCTATTGATTTCTTTTTTGTCTCTGAAGAGAGACTCAGTGCTTAGAAGTTTGGAGAGAGTGGCAATATTGTAATCAGAGTAGATGTTATTCCTGTTCATTGTTTACAGACTGCAAGAGAAGGGTGAGATTTGGTCCCTGCATGTATGGAAATGCAGTTGAGTCGGTGAAACCAAATACAGTATCACTGTATTTAGACATGAGCTAATTCTAGACACCTAGAGGCAATATGTTTATTACCAAGTTATAAACCTGGGCTGGACACGTTTTTTTTTTGTAATGTGGGTCCCCAAAGCACAGGGACTGTATTTTCTTTTTAAAAAATTTTTTTATTATTAGTTTTTTGGGCTGTGCCACACAGCTTGCAGGATCTTAGTTCCCCGACCAGGGATCGACCCCAGGCCCTGGCAGTGAAAACACCAAGTCCTAACCACTGGACCGCCAGAGAATTCCCACTGGACACTTCATTATAGAATAATATATACTGCACTAAAACCATGAAGAATATTATAATTCAAGATAAGCCAGAGTGGATGATATGTAAATGGTGCTAAGATTTACCTTTATGATTTACATGAGGCAAATGACACAGTCCCATGACTTAACTGTGATTTGCTGCAAGGACATGGCTTATTTACATATAATTTGATAAGATTAGGCAATAGGATTTTATTGAAAATACTAGAAAAATATGTCAGAAGCAACAATTACTCAGTTTTAAATTATTTCATGAACTATATATGGTTCTTTTATGCTCTCAATGTCATTCTTCCTAAGGTGAGAAAAGTGAATTCCTAGTCCTGAGTCTGTATGAAAGGTACTAATTGCCAAATCCATCATATGTCTCTCAGAGAAATAATTACCCAAAAATAGAACATTTGAGTGATCAAGCTTGAATGTGATTAATAAGTATACATAAGTCAATATGTATCATTAACATACCCCCAATTTACAATTTTAAAAAGTCAGAAAATTTGCACATATCTAGGCAAAAATATTGCATAAAATTGTTAATTCTGTGATCTTGACTTATAATCATTTTTTTCTTTTTTAAGCCAATGGATTTCCTTTTATATTAGTGTCTCAGAATTTAAGAAATTGTGTTTCTATATAAAACAGTCTTATGAATTTAAGATAACTGTTAAAAATATGACATTTACTACTTAAGAGCCTAGTTTTAAGATTACATGGCATTTAAAAACATTGTCATTTTGTAAGTTATAAAATCTATATTTTACAAATTTCAGGAGTATTCCTGAATATCAGATGAACCAATTAGACAGTATTGTGGCACCCATTCTGTATTTCTTTTTTTTTTTTTAAGTTTAGTTGATTTACAATGTTGTATGCATTCTGTATTTCTTTTAATAACCAACCTTCTCTCTTCTATTACCCCAAGTTCAAACAACAGCTGTTCCAAACTGATAAGGTTTAGATGAGGCTCGCTTAATTGAGAAATGCCTAGTCATTATCAGTGAATTAGTGAAAATCACCTCAGTGTCATACCAAATAAATTACATTCAAATTTTATTTCAGGAGGCAATTTTCCCACCAACTTAAAAAGCAGAGTTAATTTTTCAGATGCAGGATCTGACCACAGACAACATTGACGGAACTGGCATCATTTCAGATCTTTGAGAAATCAACTGAAAAGCTTATAACATAAAAATATGAGATCTAGTATGAACTTCTTAAATAACTAATTTAGCATAAAATATTTTCAGGGACTCTTTAGCTTTGCAAATGCAAATTATAATGCCTGTGTTAGACTTATAGGGAGTTAACTCTTGGTCTCCACCACAAGATTTGCATTATCCTTTTAGATTCCAGTTCATTGTGTTATAATTATGATGAATGGGTTTAGGGTCTTAATATTAGACTTTCTTAACTTTTCTAATTATGACTTTAATTGAGGTAATTAAGAGAACAGCATTTAATTTTAGGATCAGATTCCTTCCTTTCCTAACCCTCTAGACTGTGGAAGTGCAAGTATGTATCTGTCAAAAATATGAATAGGTTTTGTGTTTATTAAGGGTGACTTAACTCTGGTGGGCTGTTGTGAACTTGCTCTCATCCGTTTTTATTCTCATGTAAGTTAGTGGCAAGAGAGGAGAACTGTGTAGTACCCAGGGCTCTGGACTCAAACTGCCTGGGTTCAAATTCTATTTCTTACTGTCTTCGTGATCTTGACTAAGATAAAAATTCTCTGAGTTTTACCTACTTCATGTGATATAAAATTAAAAATTTAATAGCATAATAAATTAAAGGCTTAAAAAATCTTAGCTTAAAAGCTTAAAAATCTTAGCATACCTGATAAGTGTTCAATAATGTTAGTTATTCTGACAGTAAATGGGTTATAAGAGCATAGAGCACTCTGGGGTGGTCATCAGTAGAGCCCAGCTTTTATGAAGGGCAGTCCTCCTGTCTGTTTATTTTTTATGTTAATATAAATTCTTTATTGAAGTATAATTTGCATATAATAAGATGTACGTATTTTAAGTGTGCAGTTCAGTGAGTTCTGACAAATGTTTCTTCATGTATTTGTATATTTGTGTAATCAATAACTAAATCAGGATGTAGAACAATTTTATCCTCCTGAAAAGTTCTTTCCTGCTCCTTTGTAAATTATGATATTATTTCTATCACTAAAGTAAAAAAAAAAAAAAAAGAAAAAGAAAACAAGAGTTTCCTAAAATAAAGGTCATTTTTAAAGCAAGAATTTTTACTTTTTTTAAACAGGAGTTTACCACAAAAAATGGCATATTTTGTTTCTTCTCTCAATAAAATTTCAATGTTTCAAACATATGCAGGTAGGTGACCTTTCTGTGTGTGGGGTGGGGGGGCGGGAGAAGAGATATTTCATCAAATCAAATACAACAGTGACTGTAAACTGTACTATATTATGTTATGTAATTCTAAGAAAGGAAACACACCTAAGATGAGGAGTGAAATAGGAAGTCCTGACATTAAGCTACGATCCCAAAAACTACATTTCTGGTGTAAGTTTGATTGAGAAATACACTCATCACACTAAAAGAGACAACAGGGAAACTTGTGCATCTCAACTTGGGCTGTTGATCAAGGGAGGAAAAAAAAATCTCTGCTGTCAATTGAAACCACAAACCAGCACTCTCTGAGATTTATGCTGTCATTGTGGTCCAAAAGAATCCTCAAGCAGATCATAATTTATTTTAATTTAATGAGGTCTAATGTTGGTAGTGCCCCTAGGCGAGTGTCGGAAGCAAACACAAACCCTTCTGGAAGAATTGTACTTCCTTCCAGGTCTGGGATGATTCAGATTTCAAAGATGTTCAAATGTGAAAAAAATGTATGTCTCAAATATGTCTCAAATATGATCAAATATGATCTATCCTGGCTTTTTCTAGAAACTTATTTAATGTGAAACTCCTATGTAGAAATACATAGAACTTTGATTGAACTAATAATGATAAATTTTAATAAGAATCTACCATATGTTATGCACTGGGCTATTTTACCAATATACCTAAGACTTTTATATATAAAGCCACAAGAATTCCAATCATAGTTAATATATTAGTATATGAAAAAAATATAAGATGTTGGCCCATAAATATAAGGAAGATTCATTCTTCAAGAGCATAGAGAAGAGGCAGTTCTCTTTGCCTTCCTGTTTTCTTTTGGAACCAAACATCTATGCTCAGCCCAGGTTTTCCTTGTTCTCTAGATCCTTCTGTTACCAGTGTCTCTTTAGTACTAGTTACCACTAACGCCTGGTCCCCAGAAGATGTAGGTCTCTGTGAAAGCCATGTTTATAGTCCTCTTTGCAGGACTGCATCAGAGACAAAATAATGAAACACCTGATACTTTCATTTGGTAATCCAATACCTTCACAGTGTTATGTACTATGGCTAGGTAATTTGGAAAATTGGTAAAAATCAAACATTTGTGTTTATGTGTAATATTCATGACATTGTATTTCTTGTCCTTCCCCTCCCCCTCCCAGAGGTCACTAAGATTTCACCTTCACAAGGAAGCATTCAAGGCGGCACCATGCTAACAATAAGTGGACGGTTCTTTGATGAGACAGATTTCCCAGTCCGAGTTTTTGTTGGAGGTAATTTTCATGATTTTTAATAAAAGAACCAATCCTTCCTTTTCTTTAATAACATCTAAGAAGAATAACAGTCTTTTCTTAATTAATGCTTAATTTAAAAGCTGTGTATTTTCAGATGGGCGTTTGGTTCTGGGGCTTGATGCTTTTCCCACTGCAATTCTCCAGTGAGGACCACTCCTTGTAGCCTTATATGACCAAGATTTGGGCTTTGAGGTCAGCACCGAAGGGCACTGCATGGCAGCATCATGGCTGCCATCAACAAATTCCTCACCACACTTAGCGACAAACGTACCCTCTATTTAATAGACTCTTAAATTACCTTTTTGAACTGTTATTATTTCTTAATGGGTTAGATAATTATGGGAAAATTTAAAGTGGTATTTAGGGATACTCTCCTCATCCCCTTGTCATATGCGGTGCCTTATCTGGACATCAGTAATTATAGATGATATTGGCCTTAGAAAGAGCGTCAATTAATGTGTTATATGTTCACAGCTGCACATCAGGCTTGATTCTCTGGTTATGCATCACTTTTATATGTCTGGTCCAGATCTGTTCAGAGGTAGGGTGTTAGGCAGCTCAAATAGGAAGTTGGGGATGAATGTAATAGTGGGGGTCTTCCCACTCAGTTATAATGACCTTACCTACCTTGATGCGCAGGGGACAGGATATCTGCCCATGCATCTGGCACGTAATTTTTCTGATAGAGCCCGCTGCTTAGGTACTTTCTGCTTTTAAGGAATCTGCTAATGAGCCAGCCAAGATGTGATTTCAAGAAAAGAAATTCATAGAAAGCAACCTCGTGTAACATTCATATAATGTCTTTCCTATCCCCATGAATCCTCGCTGGCCACCTGCATAGGCCAAAAGATTTTAAACTTTCATATAATATGTTATTCTGATCAGATACTATATTTTAAATATTAGAAGCAGGGACATAAAATATTTTTAATATATATAATATGTTTTACGATCTGATATTATGATACAGCTGATATGCAAAGATAACATGTTAAATTTTTTTATATTTCATTGCCATTAATGTTACAGCCAGATTTGAGCTTTTGAATCCTCAATAATTTCTCGAAAATAATGATCGGTTTTTGTATCTTTCCTTTGCTCCAAACCAAATGGGTTAAGTTAGTTTAATATACTGTTAAAATGTACTGTTTTCTAGTTCAATGATCTTGCATTCACAAAGCATTCAAAATAGTGAAAGGTTGTGTTGAAGTATCCATTTTCCAGGCCACCAAACAAAATGTGGCAAAGATACTTTCCTCCATTTCCCTCGCTTCACTGTTCTTGGGTTATTTCCGTTTCAGTAAATAGTTAATGAGGGCTGACCTTTCATGAGGCACTGTGAGGAATACATGGGGGTCTAAAACGTACACTCTTACTGAAGTCTAATTGTGCTTATGTGTAACAACTGTTATTTAGAATCTTGTCTGTTTTGGTTTCCATCTGTCTGTGAAAATACCACTTACAAGTTATTATTCCTTTTGTTTTCATTTGAAGAAGTTGGACAAAACCACCATTAACCTAAGAGGACCGGGATCATCTACTTTTGTAAATTCTGAACATCATTGATTTATTCAGAAACTTTCTCCAAGGAACAAAACATAAGGCTTTGCTTTGGACCCAGATAAAATATTTCACAGTGACATCATTTTATCAAATTTTGTATTTTGTTTCTCTGCAATTATGAAATATTCTAACTCAGACTTGTGAGATTTTCCCAGCAAAATGTAGCCTGTGGAAGTATGACAACTGATGAATGCTAAAGCTTTCATGGAGAATATGTAAAGGAAATTAAGACCCTTCAACTTTGCCTCTTGCTTTTGTAACTTAGCTTTAATTGAAAAAGCACTCCAAGATAGGCTGATGTGATTTTCATTCTGAAGCTCTGTAGTAACAGTTCTGCCCTTGCTTCTCTGTAGGTCAAGCCTGTGATATTTTGAATGTCACAGAAAATAGCATTTGTTGCAAGACACCCCCTAAACCTGATATTCTCAGAACTGTATATCCAGGTAAGTCAACAAAAGGGAGAAGGACCATTTCTATATTTGCATAAGAGGAATATTATTGACAGATATCTTTAGTGTCTTAGTCCGTTTAGGCTGTTATAACAGAATACCATAGACTGGGTAGCTTATAAACAACATTGATTTCTCACAGTTCTGGAGGATAGGAGTCAAAGGTCAGAGCACTGGCAGATTGGGGATCTGGTGAGGACCTGCTTTCTCACAGATGAGGCCTTCTCAGGGCTAGGGAGAAGAGACCTCTGTGGGGTCTCTTTCATAAGGGCACTTATCCTATTCATTAGGCCCTACCTCCTAATACCGTCACATTGGGCATTAGGTTTCAACATCTGAGTTTTGAGGGGACCCAAACATTCAGCCCGTAACATAGTAACAAAAAATATTATTTGAATTTTTTAGAATTTGTAGTGAGAATTATAATAAATTTCTTTCTAGTTTTTTCTTTATACTTTCTGGATTAGGAAATTTTTCTATTAATATAGCTGCATCAAGGCTGCACCAGTGGAGGTAAACCTGGCCTAAATTACTCAGATACCCTGTGAAAACTCTATTGATAGAGTATGAGGGTGTCTTTATTTCAGATCAAATGATTATTACTAAATTTTGGTACAGGCTACATGGAAAATTTTTTTTTTTTTTTTTTTTTTTGTGGTACGTGGGCCTCTCACTGTTGTGGCCTCTCCCGTTGCGGAGCACAGGCTCCGGACGCGCAGGCTCAGCGGCCATGGCTCACAGGCCCAGCCGCTCCATGGCATGTGGGATCTTCCCAGACTGGGGCACGAAGCAGTGTCCCCTGCATCGGCAGGCAGACTCTCAACCGCTGCGCCACCAGGGAAGCCCCATGGAAAATTTTTAAATGCTTTATTTCTGGTTAAAAAATAAACGTCGGAGGTTAAATCCTTATTTGTCTAGAATGATTTAGGCATGATCACAGGGATGAGAGAAACGGAACACAAAATTCTTTTCAGATTTTCACCTGTGACCAGTGAAAGTGCACCTGATGGCCTTGATATCTGCAACTAGACCACCATGATGCTGTGCATGTGTGTGCGTGGATTCTGTATCTCAACCTGTGCACTCAGTGAAATCAGTTTATAATTGTGTCATTGATTGGTATTTGAAGCCAAATAAATTCATTTTATTAACCTCTTAAATGTCCTTGTTTTGAACGATATTTAAAAATTGACCAGTTTAAGAGGAGAATTTTGATATTTATAATTGATTACTTTAAAGAAAGTTGTATATACCAGAGCATGCTGCTGCTATGAAAGGTTGAAGTGCTCAAGCTTTTCTCTCACCAGACTCAGGGGAAGAGTAGTAGCCATTATTTTCCAGATTCAGGCACTCCAGACAAGCCTAAGGCTGCTGAAC
>NW_006793099.1:532663-558480 GCF_000442215.2 Lipotes vexillifer
CCTGATTGTTGTTGTATTTTAAAGAAGAAAAAAGTGAGACGGCTCATTATGATTAGGAAAAAATTACACTGGCAAGTGTAAGTTCACTTTAATGAGAATGTTCTCTCTCTGATACTGTCCAAGAAGGAGGAGAAATCCTAGAGCAAAAGTAATGTTAAAAAGAAGAAAAACAAATACTGACAAATGTTAAGGCCAGCAGTATCTTCTTTGAGCCATTAATTGAGTAACTTTTATTAGAGAGAATAATCAGGGTGAAGATTTTGTAATCAAGTGGTCTGAATCTTGAAGTTTTGAGTCTTGACTATAGAAAGCAACATCAGTCATATCAAAAATCATAATTTTTATATTATTACTATCTTATGTAAAGCATTCACTAAGTACCAGGTATTTTACACATGTATGATATCTAATCCCCATAGTAGCCATGCCAATCATAATATTACTCTCATTTTACATATGTAGAATCTGAGGGACAGATATGTGAAACAATAAATTGCAGACTGTCTTAACAGCAGTCTATCCTCTGGGTACGGATACACGTAGAGATATGTGTAATTGTTTTGTTTACACACATGCTGTAAAAATGTGAATAGAAATAGAATACCTATAATCACCACCCAAGTAAAAGACACTGAGATACTGCATGAAAATTCTGATGAAAGCCGTCTTTTATTTTGTTATGTTCAGGTGGGAGAGGCCTAAAGCTTGAGGTATGGAATAGTAGCCGTCCAGTACATCTTGAAGAGATACTCGAATACAATGAAAAAACTCCAGGGTACATGGGTGCCAGTTGGGTAGATTCAGCTTCCTATCTTTGGCCTATGGGACAAGATACATTTGTTGCACGCTTCAGCGGATTTTTGGTGGCTCCAGATTCTGATATTTATAGATTCTACATCAAAGGTGATGACCGTTATGCTATTTATTTCAGCCAGACTGGAATTCCTGAAGATAAGGTAGGGGAGCCACAGAATACTACTTGATATTATAGAAACAATATGATAACCTTTATACATATCCCATTTATTCTACACCAAAACCAGTGAATATATTAAAGAATTTATGTGGTGGGTTCTTGGTTATTTTAACACATGTGGTATGAACCATAAAGTTGTTAGAAAACCCATTGCCTAAAAGAAAACGCTTTACCATACCTGAGTTTTCTCTAACAAAAAAAAAACCCCACATACGTTTCCTTTAAAATTGAAGATTATTTTTATTATGAAAGAATTATGGTCACACATAGGAAATTTGGAGAAGAGTACAAGTATTCACTATCCTGCTAGATCTGTTTCACTATTACTTGGTCATGAGATTAAAGTCTATTATCTCCTTTTGTCTGTATTTTGTTTCTTACATAAACAGAATCATACATCCAATTTTATAGTCATTTTTGTCATGTATTAGTATCTTCACATATTATTAAATAATTTATATAACACCATTTTTGATGACTGAATAGTATGCTATTGCATGAGTTTACTACCTTTTCCCATACTAATAAGTTTTTAACTTACTTCTGATTTTTTATGACCACAAATCATACTCAATTGAACATTTGTGTTCATTAAATTATTCTGTATTTTATGTTATTTCTTTAGGACAGTTTCACAAATGTGAAACTAATGAATCAAATCATAATAACATTTTATAAATCACTATATATATGGCAAGGTTGTCTCCCAAACTGGATGAACAAGTTTAAATTCCTGCCTATAACACATGAATTTGAATTTTACCGTAGCTTTTCAGCAGGTTTCCTTTAAAGACAGTATAGTCATTTCTAATGGGAAGTCCAAAGTCTTCTCTTTCTAGTATGCAGACCCAATTAGTAATCTTTGGCATCTTTCAGACCTCCTTTTAATGATCTCATTTGGATTAAGTCCCTCAAGGTTCTCAGCAGAACAAAAGAATATTTCATTTAACAATAACAACCTCCTCCCTGTGTGGATCTTTAAATTTCCCATTTGCAGTTCTAATTGTGGAAAAGCTATGTTCTGTGTGTGTTCATGGAATAGTGGAGTTGATGTTAGTTAAGGGTGGAAGGGGTGAAGTGAGCTTTGATCATTTTTTAAAATCCATTTCATCATGAAAAACATATTAGAAGAAAAATGTGAAATATTTTCACATTTTTCTTTTCATAAAAGTTCTAAGACTGACAGAAAAAATAAATGATAAATGCTGAAAAGTCTTATTAATAAGTTCTTTTCTCCCTCTCTCTCTCTCTCTCTCTGTCTCTCTCTGTCTTTTTGGGATAAGGTGAGGATTGCCTATCATTCTTCTAATGCCAACAGTTATTTTTCCAGCCCAACACAAAGATCAGATGACATTCATCTTCAAAAAGGAAAAGAGTAAGGTTTTTGTCTTTTCTTTAAATTATTGTGTAATATTTAAAAACTATAATTTTATATATAAAAATATTTTCAATTTGTTTTATTGGTAGAAGTGATACTAGTTTATTGGTTTAATTTATAATTGGTCATTCTCTATAATTTGCTAAGTTTTGTTTCTATATTTTCAAGCATACTGGCATTCAGCTAACCAGGAAAATTTGAAATCTAAATTATTCCTGTTGCAGAAATTACAGTTTTGTGAAATTTACTTAATCCTGCTTTAGTTTCTTATTAGGACCTTTCAGTCAATCCAGCCATCTAATTTCTCTTCTCCTATTTTCTCTATTGCTAGAGAAAAATCACAAAAACCACATGGATTTGTACCATAATTAATATATATTTAATATTCTCTTGATTTATTCCAGACCCTGGACCAGGTACTAGAAATTTAATACAAAGGATATTAAAATATATTCCCTGCCCTTAAGGAGTACTTATTTAGTGCTGAAAGGTCAATTCCAGGGAGAAAATGAGGATATTATTCAAATAGCTAATATTCCCATTTGAAAAGTCAATTCAGGATTCCTAGAAAACAGGGAGGTAAAAGATGATATATGCAAAATAGCTAAGTTACATGGAGAACATCAAAAGTTTCATTGAAATTTTCTTCCATTTACCATGTGTATCTGTTAGGTTTTGCTGCGTAAGAAACCATTCCCCCAAATTTAGTAGCTTAAAGCAACCCAGTTTTGTGATTAGCTAGGTAGTTCTTCTGATCCTGACTATTTAGTTGGTGATTAATGGTCCAGGATGGCCTCATTCACATATCAGGAGCCTCAGCTGTCCTGATGGGAACTGAGATATCTGGGATGTCTCACTCCACATGGTCTCTCATCTTCAAGGAGGCTAGCCCAGGCTTGTCACAGTGTCCCAGCAGTTAAGAGGGTAATTCCTAATGCACAGGTACTTTTTAAATTCTGCTTGTATTATATTTGCTAATATCCAATTGGCCAAAGCAAATAGCCAAACTTAGATTCAGTGGGTGAAGAAATGCACTTCACTTCTTGATGGGAGGAGTTGTTTTTTTTTTTTTTTTCCATTTACCATGTCACCTTTCCAGATATCGATTAGATTATGCTCATAGGCAGCACCATGAAGATGTGATGGAGGTGGACAGAGAGGGTTGGGATCAATGGTACCTGAGAGAAATCACACTTAGTGTTCTCACTAAAGTCTTAGGAATAATAAGCTTCCCATTCTTTTTCTCTTCCTCCTTCTATCACTTCTTTCTAAACTTAAGCATTTTCTTTTTTAACCAAGTTCACTGGGCCAATTCAGAGTAAATGGAGTATCTCGTTAATACCTATTGCTATTAAGTGTCAATACACCTTCAGGCTTTGCCTTGACCTTGGAAAATGAGTTCAATTTACCTGCTTGGCAAGAGCACAGAGCTTGCATGAAGGTGACTTGTAATACATCTTGCCCCTGGTATCTGTGCTTCTGCAAACTAGCTTGAAATTTACACTGGCACTTATAATGATGGTTGTGTATTCTGAAATTGAGGCGACACAGGCTGGTTTATTGCACAGTGGTCCTTGGGACCTTTCCAAAGGTAGCTTGTCTTGCCAGTTCATTTTACTCAAATAATATAGCCTTATCTCTAAGTGCATATTGCTTTGGTCACCCCCTTTCTACTTTGAATCCTACCTCAGTGATGGTAACTTTTAAATAATTTTTCAATCTTTAAGTCTCTGTTATTCATATGATCAAACAGAATAATAATATATATTTTATACGGTTTGGGGAATATTAAATATAATAATGTCTGTGAAGTGCTCAGTTTAGTGTCTAGCACATAGAAGGTGCCTTAAAATATTTTTAAGCTGCCAGTAAGGATACAGAATTTAATGGTTCTTCTCCGAATCCTGCTCCCTAATTAGTATTGCCCACCTTGATTTGACAGAGCTGGCAAACAGGTTCTCTGGGCAGCCAAAAGCCTGATGTAATCCTCCAGTATCAGTTCTATGGGGGAAATGACCCAGAGCCCCAGCATCCTTGCCAGATGGGAGGTAATAAATAGCCCTCATTCACAGTCTTACATGAACTGTGGATACTTATTCTCCATTTACAAGAGTATCTGTTGAATGATGTGAGGCAATTTAAAGGAACTCCTAGCTGGCCTCTCCAACGATGGGAGCAGTGGTTACACTGACAGAAATTTAGATAGGGAAGCAGTAGCTTTTCACTCACCTGTAACAGCTGATAAGTGAACACCTTATCCTGGATAGGCATTTGGATGATGGGCACGGGGCCTCAGGAATCAAGAGTTCCAAAGTTAAGGTGTGAATCTCATCCAACTTATTAGAGGGCCATCATCAATCTAATCAGTAAAAGTTTTCTGCGGCAGTGTGTTGTTTCCCAAGTTACAAGTGGAGGCAATATTTAAGGAACTTAGAGTAAGAACTTTCATCGATGACACATACAACCACTCAGATACAAAATATATGGTATGTCTAGGTCTGCCTGACATTTTCTTGCACACGTTAATGTATTTAACCTCTGTGTGTCCTCTGTTTTATGCCAGGAAGTTTATGTTATAACCTACAATGTAATTTTGTTTTAAGATCCTTGAAGATAGGGGATAGTATCTTTTTCAATAAATATTTATTGACAAAACTGAATGAATTCATCGTTCTCTTTATCTCTAATGCAGATATCTTACATAATTCATTTTCTTTTAGCAAACTGCTATGAAACTTAATATTTTAATTGTTAAAATCAGGGATACTACAATATAAATCATTTAACAAGCAGGTATTTTATATCATATTGAAATTTTACTCATTGAAAGAAAAATTCATGAAAGTGCTCTGGAGAAAAAGTTACATTCTTTAGTTACACTATTTTCCAGATATTACATTGAAATCTTGCTGCAGGAGTACAGACTAAGTGCTTTTGTGGATGTTGGACTGTACCAGTATAGAAATGTCTATACTGAACAACAAACAGAAGACGCAGTGAATGAAGAACAAGTGATCAAATCCCAGTCGACAATTGTCCAGGAAGTACAGGTTTGCTATGATTATAGATCCACTTTGTAGAAGGTAAATGCTCAAATATAGGAGCTCTATTTAGTTATTAATTTTACTAGGTAAGATACTGTTTTGGGGGAAAACAGTCATGGAAAATTACTGAATTGTGCCTTGGAATATCTGTAATTATAAACCAAAGAGTCTGTTATTTGATGACTTACACATTAAAATAGTTTATCATTTGCAATAAGATAGGGCAATGTAGAGGCATTGAATAGCTGACTTATGATGCTTTTAAAATGTATTTTTCCATATAGTAAATATATGCTTTTTTAAATTGGGAAATAGGTTATAACATTGGAAAACTGGGAAACAACTAATGCAACCAATGAAGTGCAGAAGATCTTGGTAACCGGCCCATGTGTGGAAGCTAATTTATGTTCACTTTACCAATATAGATTAATCTATAACATGGAAAAAACTGGTAAGTTGTAAATAATAAGGGAGATTTTATTACTTTTCATGTATAGACAAAATTATAAAAAGGTATTTGCTCTAGTCAAATTCTACTGTCTGGAAAATATAATTTTAATAGTATGCTAGACAAAGAGGCAAACAAATATATCATGAAGAAAACTCTTCAGACTGGGATAGAAAATGGCATCAGTAAAAACAGCTTTCAGATATATACTATTATTTTCTTCTATAAGGACCATGATAAATGCATATCTAAACACACATAAGGAATTTATGTATCCGTGACTCACAGGTGTAAGTTAATAGGAATTAAGTTCATCATTATAGAGATAGACATTTCAGTTTCTCAAAGAACTATGAGACACTAATTTATCTGTTAATGAAGATATTGCATTTCTATATTTTATAAAAAACCCTGAAAAAATAATTTTGTTATTTCTGTTAATTGTTTCAATGAGTAAATACTGAAGAGTGCTTGCTGTTTGCCAAATACAATGCTTATTACTATGGGAATATTAAAACAATAAAATATGAGCCCTATCCTCAATAGATCACAATCCAATTAAGCAGTCAATATTATTGAACTTGAATCAATTTTAGAATGTAATTTCATTAAGTGATAACTGATGGTACAGACTATAGGTACTTTAAAAAATTCAAATATGAGACATCAGTGCTGGCTGTGATAGTGCAGAGATTTCAACTCTTTTTTTTTTTTTATTAAAACCCCTAATCATTTGACTTTGATTTTTTGTTAATTCATCGAAAAGTCTGGCTACCTGCTGACGCTTCTGACTTCATACTGCAATCAGCCTTGAATGACCTCTGGTCTATAAAACCAGATGCAGTTCAAGTAATAAGAACACAAAATCCTCAGAGCTATGTTTACATGGTAACCTTTATATCAACTAGAGGTAAGCATGTATTTCATTTTGCAATTCTGTAAAGTTTTTTCTAGGAAACAAGTTTGTATCCTGCGCAACTCCACTGAAAAAGGTAAAAGCTCCATAAAATGACAGGGGAAAGTAAATGCATATTCATAGCCTTGATCACCTCCAGGAGAAACAGAAATAAATGGTTAATTTTGTTCTACTGTAATTTAAATTTTAGTTGTACTTCAAGGAGTGTACAACTCCAATGCATGAGGTATACACGCTATATACTACAAATACACTATCAGTATAGTAGCCTACTTTACATTTAGCAAAAATTAGTGAAGATATTAATTCTGGAAATGAAATTTAAGTGAATCAGTATTTCTCAGGAGACACTAGTCTGGCTAGATCTTGTTTGATAAAAGGATTCTCTGGTCAAATCCCCGTGGGAAGCTCTGTATACCACAGCTTCTCCTTGAAGGTTGATAGAGCTCATTATAGAATATTAAAATCCCCAAGGACTCCGGCAATGAGCAACAAACAAAAACAACAATAAAAACAAAAACAGAACAAAAAAAGCAGTGCACCTGTATTTAATACAGCATTTTCCAAAATTTTTTGACTTCTTTATCCTTTTCCAGTAATGGCCATTAACTTCTTATTACGTTTTCAAGTCTTACAATTTTTTTCTTTTAAATTTTTTCAGTTTTTCTTCTGCAAGTTTTATAGTTTTATTTATTTATTTATTTATTTAATTGGTTTATTTTTGGCTGTGTTGTGTCTTTGTTGCTGCGCGCGGGCTTTCTCTAGTTGCAACGAGCGGGGGCTGCTCTTTGTTGCGGTGCGCGGGCTTCTCATTGCGGTGGCTTCTCCTGTTGCAGAGCACGGGCTCCAGGTGCACGGGCTTCAGCAGTTGTGGCTCGCGGGCTCCAGAGCGCAGGCTCAGTAGATGGCACATTGGCTCAGTTGCTCTGCAGCATGTGGGATCTTCCCAGACCAGGGCTCGAACCCATGTCCCCTGCATTGGCAGGCGGATTCTAAACCACTGCACCACCAGGGAAGCCCTCAAGTCTTAAAATTTCAAGTGTCACATTTTCAAGTCTTAAAACCAAGTTTAGCAACCAATTTGGGTATTTGGGATATTGAGCTCATGAAATAGGTCCCTGAATATGTGTTTCCTTTCTTTGCACAGTCACTATTTTCCAATTCATATAAGTAAACTGTTACTTCAATGTTTATGTCTCATTTTATGGAGTTGTTAATTTGATTGTTGAGCAGAGAGTAAAGAATTCTGTTTAACATGAATTGAAGTTCTAAAAATTTCCCAAAGGTTAGATTGTCAAAATGCTATCTAAATGAAGATATGGTTATCTTTGTTTTCTCAGAAATATATTTTTAGATCAGAGAGAAATTTTAAGACTTCAACAGAAACCTTAAGAAATATGGTAACAAAATCATAACTGGGCAAATTCTAGGACTTTACCCAACAGAGAAAATCAGTAGGATTCCACTGTTAAAGCATCCTCCCAAAGAAGAGAGACATGTGAGGACAAGGCCTTATTTCTTTCAGTGAGATTGTATAAACAAGGTTCGCAGGCATGGGGCTATTTCCTGGAATTCATCTTTGTACTCCCTTTGTAACTAAAGAAAATAGCAATTCCCCAGGCTAGCCCTTTATACTAAGATGATGGTACTGGAAGAAAACTTAAAGAATTTTTGGAATATTTTATTGCCCATTGATTTTTACCTCATGATCCCAATGCCAACCTTTGTTTATCTTACAAAACTTCCTTTTACGCTACAAAAACAGACCCTTAAATATATAGCACTCTATCTGCTGTTTTGCTGTTTCTACTATGGCTAAATCTCAGATTCAAGGATCTGCATCTTCTCCATTTATCCTTTTTTTTGTGATAATACAATTCTAAATAAAACTAGTTTTGTTACATCTGAGTTTCTATTATGGGTATATTGGTGTTTAATTAATTAACTTCTTCAAATTCTGTTTGCTACTCTTCATCGCAGGAGACTTCGATCTGCTCAGTTATGAAGTATTTGAAGGGAACAATGTCACACTGGCTATTACAGAACAAACCAAAGGAAAACCCAGTTTGGACACATTCACACTGAATTGGGATGGGATCACTTCTAGGCCTCTTATGCCGCAGTCATCAGAAGCTGAAGTATGCTCTGTGTTAGTTTTTTAAACAGAAAGCCACTTAAGCATCAGCCTTCTATAAAAACACATTTTAAGGAGTAGTAATACATCTCCTCCTTGTCATGGTGGGTTGGAGCCAACTCATAGTGAGTGGAGAAGGGAGGAAATATCACAATGACAGAGGGAGTGAAAGGGGAGTTCTTGGATCTGTACCAACAGGATCCAGGTATCTGCATATGGGGCAGTTGCTGGTGAGGAATGTTTGCTTGTGAATTACTGCATTTCAACAACTACCTGTACAATGAGTTTGAGTTAATATTTTTTTGATGACTGAAGTTTGTGCACTATTTCAAGTCCTTAATTCTAAATATCTGTGCTTTATCAGAGAAATATGGTATGGAAATTATAGACCTCATCAATGTGTGCCAGTTCCTATATAATCCAGAATTATTATTTCTTAAATAATAGTAAAAGATTACAGTATATGTATCTCTTCTTTTGAGAAACAATGCATTGGAGTATATATTTTTTCCAGTTAATTTTGCATTAATTGGGAAAACTATTCATTTGGAATCTCTTTAATTAGGTGCTAATTCATTTAGGTTTGCCTCATTGCTGTCTTTAAAAAATTACTAAACCAATATGCCTGCCTTATGTAATAACTAAATAAGCTAAGATCAGCCAGTTGGATATAACTATTGTCATTCTAAAATAAAAGTCTTGAAACAGTCATTGGATACTGAAATTATCACATATTAACTTGAAATTATTTAGGAAATGCCCTCATAATTATGGCTAACATGGGAATTATGAAATTATTTTTTTAATTAATTAGTAGAATTAGTAGTTAAATTAGTTATGTTCTAACTCTTCATAAAGAAGTTACTAAAGCTCATATTGTTAATTTAGTTTCAGGCAGCAGTGGAAGAAATGGTTAGCGCTAAGTGTCCACCACAAATTGCAAATTTTGAAGAAGGATTTGTTGTGAAATACTTCAGAGGTTATGAAACTGATTTTAACCTGGTATGGAATATTTAATGAACTGTGAAATGGACCAGATAAGAAATCATATAAATGTTTGGAATTTTGTCATTTGTTGAATTAGCATTAATTCCTTTAACATTTAAAGTCAAGTTGCAAGTATAATTTTGTCATACATTTATTGGTAAGGTCTATTCTAGCATCTTCCTGCATTACAAAATGACTCATTTGTGAGTCACATGAATTTTCTTAATCAAGAGAAAGTAGGCAAGATGGGTAAATGTGAGATCTATAGGGTTTTTTGTTTGTTTTCTTCATTTAGACGCAGAGTATATTCTTTTTCCTCATTGGCTTCAGAGAGTACCATTTGTAGTAGAGCGTTATACAGTAAATTGCTTCCCTTGCTTCTGGTCAGTTAGTACAATGCCTAGTCATTATTTACTTCTTGATGAAATACAAAGATTTTTCTTTGATGTACAATAAATTTAAAATATACTTAACTTCCTAATTCTTATTTTGAAGACTTGAGGAAGCCAGATATTCACCATTTCCAAATGAATACCATAGGAATAAGAAATATATAGGCTAGTTATTCAATTCAGATCAATACCCCAGAAATGAGTCCTTAAGAATATATATCATGTCATGCTTTATGCAAACAGATTTATTATTGAAGAAAAGGGAAAATCGTTTAATGGGTTACGTTTTCAACCTGTTTCAATAAATATACATGTATTTGGGTTCTCCTATCCTGAATGTAGTACTTGCAGCCAAGACAATTGAACAAGTAGTTTACATTATACTCCTTTCATACTTCATCTCCCATCATCATTATCATCACAACACACATTCTTGGCTACACTTTACCTTGACTCTTTGAGTTTCCCAGCACCACTCTCTCACGTCCCCACTTCTTTGCACATATTTTACGCTCTCTCTGATGCCCCTTGGCTCCCTTTTCCTTTTAAATTACTCCTGTTTATTCTTCAAGGCAATTCATTTGTTACTTCTCCGAGTCATCTTTTTTGATGCTTTTATGTGAGTTAGATGTCTCCTTTCAGCCTTAGTTTTATAATCCTTGGTTCCTTTGTCCCAAACTGGTAGGCTCCTGTGTGTAGGGATAGGGTTCTTCACTATTTGAACACTGAAGATTAAACAAAAACAAGCAAATGAACAAGTAAAAATGTGGCATGGAATGAACACAGAAAATCATTTGTGGAAGGAGTGAATAAATATCCTTAAGGAGTTCATAATATAAGGGGAAAGAGAGGACTTGGAAAATAGTCAAATACAGGTACGAGGGATTATATGAGTATGTATCTAAATGAGTGTTATAGGATGAGAGACTTAGACTTTCAAAGAAGAGAGAAAACATTTCAAGTTAAAGCAGTTTTGGAAGCAGTGGGATCTGAGTTGAAACTTGAATGACTTAGGTGAAGATGTTGGGGAGTAAAGCCGGGCAATAAATCATGTTTTCATTTGAAATATTATTGTTTCTGTAGGAGCATATTAATAGAGGGCAAAAGACAGCTGAAACTGATGCTTACTGTGGCCGTTATTCCCTGAAAAACCCAGCTGTTCTTTTTGACTCAGCAGATGTTAAACCAAACAGACTACCATATGGAAACATTTTATTATTTCCTTATAACCAGGTAAGCTCAACAAAATCACATGCTAATTAAATTTGTAAAATACCTTGGTAATAAAATTTCATGAAGTTTTAAGACAAGGAAAATTGCTTGTCATGTGAAGTCACATCATGTTGGACAGGCACCATGCTTCAATTCTGTGCTTGTGATTTCCTCGTCTGTTGATACTCAAAAAATGAAATTTAAAAAATACGTAGTACCGTGCACATGTATTCTGCTTTATCTTATAATTTCAGAAAAAACATTATTTGCACACAAATGTAAATACTAAAACAATTTAAAATATATAATCTCCTCATTATTCCTTCATTAATTAAGAAGAAACAAAAATAGATAGCCGTCATAGAGTGATCTTGGGTATCCAGTCATGGAAAAGTAAAGGAGGATCACGAGCAGAGGAGATGGCAGTTTTAGGATAGGTATCTAAGACTAGCAATCATAGATTTACCCTTTCTCTTGTTTTAAAATTCTCAACTTGTAACACATGTTCTAAAGTTCTAAGTTCTAAATACATCCGGCATTTTTAAGGAGTTGTGGACCATTAAAATTAGTATTTAATAACTACTGTATGGTGACATCTCTAAATGTTCAGCTGCATTCACATCCTAGTTAATCTACCTGAATGTTTCTCTGTCTTCTCTATGTGTAATGGAGTTTTAAATTCATTGAAGAGTTTAGTTAGAACTGGCCTTAATCCTTATATAGCTCCATGACTAGAGGGAGTGAATTATTTCCATTTTTTTAAGGAAATCATATCTAAGAAAACAATAAAAGAATTAATCATTAATTGTGAGGTCACATCAACTTCTTCCTCTTCTATAAAATCTTCCCCAATTCTGCATCTCATTGTCTGAAATTAATCATTCCTTCCTCTGTGTTCTGATACATTTTGTATAAAAAATTCTCAATAGATATTTATTGGATTGGATTGAATTCATTTGAATTGCTACAAAACAATTTAATGGTAAGATATTGTTACTGATTTTTTTTAATATTTTCTGTGTAGTTATGTTTAGCATACAAAGGATTCTTGGCAAATTATATTGGTCTAAAATTTCAATACCAAGACACAAGCAAGATTACTAGAAGCACTGATACACAATTTACATATAACTTTGCGCATGGAAACAAGTAAGTTACACTATGAATTTGACATTTTTAAACTATAGTATGTAAACTATGAAGGTAAAATCTGTTTGTTTGTTTGTTTGTTTGTTTTTGAGAAATCGTGTGCACCATGGATCTAACTGCAATTTTTTCTGCCTTCTATATAAGCTTCCTAACAGAGACAGTTGTGCCAAAAATAAATCTATAGATTATGAAAATAAAAATTGGTCTAGTGTCAACATCACCCATGACCATTTAAAAGACAAAACAGTGGTAAACTTTAGAATATAAATTATATATTATTAAATCTAATAATGTTTCTAGGTACTGAAGGAAGGTAGAAAGAAACTGTCTTAGCGCAAGATTATCGTTAGACTTTGATCACTGAAAAACAAAATGAATGTGTAAATGGAGAAAATAAAATATTTTGATGAACATACCAAAGTTAAGGGAGACAAGATATTCTTAAATACTTGGTTTGGTTGCCAAAAGTTAGACACATAAAAATGCAGATAGAGAAATATAGTGCGAGAAACTAAATGAGTCTAGAGAAAGCTGTTTAATGACTGTGATTGTCATAACCTCAAGCACAATTTAGTTCGGCAAAATGATTTTTGGTTTTCATTAATTATTATATCTTCTGAAATTTGTCAATCTTGACTTTGAATTTTCATATACAATACACACAAAAATTTTACTTACAATAAAACAATGACGACACATACACACACATACAACTTTTCTATTTTAAAAAGTGTTCCTCGGGCTTCCCTGGTGGCGCCGTGGTTGAGAGTCCACCTGCCGATGCAGGGGACACCGGTTCGTGCCCCGGTCTGGGAAGATCCCACATGCCGCGGAGCGGCTGGGCCCGTGAGTCATGGCTGCTGAGCCTAAGAGTCCAGAGCCTGTGCTCCGCAACGGGAGAGGCCACAACAGTGAGAGGCCCACGTACCGCAAAAAAAAAAAAAGTATTCCTCATAAATTTTAAAGTCATGCTTATTGAAGTGTAATTTACATAATGTCATAATTTACTCTAAGTGCATAATTCAGTAAGCATGACAAATGTATACAGTTATGTAATCATTACCCCAGTAAAGATATAGAACATTTCCTCTCCACAATTTTAAAAGGTTTTTTTTCATGTAAAGTTTATGTCATAAAATACCCATGGTATGATTTCCATGTCTTCAAAAATATTTCTAATACATTTCTTTTGTGTTTTTTTTCTGTCTTAGCTACATAAAAAATCTTCTGTATCCTGTATCAATCTATATAGTTTTCATTGTACTTTAATACATATCATTTAAGTTGCTGCCATTCTGTAATATATAGAGAGGACTTTTCTATTCTCATCATAGGAGTGGGATTATGAACATTCAGAACTGCCGTGTATGGAGCAAGTGTGAGGCAGTCAGTGCCTCGGCTTAACTGTTCAGACAGAAGGGAAGAGAAAATGATCCAAAGTTAGAAATAGAACCAAATGATAACCATAAACAAAACAAAACAAAGACAAGAAATAGCAGGTAAGATGATGAGGGAGATTAGAATAACTAGATGGAAAGAAAAGGCAGGTTTTTTCTTTTCTGGCTGCACTGCACGGCTTGTGGGATCTTAGTTCCTCAACCTGGGATCGAACCCGTGCTCTCTGCAGTGGAAGTACTAGTCCTAACCACTAGACCACCAGGGAATTCCTGAAAAGGTGGTGTTGATGGGGGAGTTCGCTTCTGGATGAAGAAACTACTTCCAACTCTGCAATTTCAAGCTTCCTGCTTTCTTGATCATCCCAACACTATTTTCAAAATGCAGGGACCAGCTTTCATTCCATACCTTTAGAAATGTGTGTACTCCAGAACTCATAGAAATATGTTGGACTCTAAGGGGAATCTTATTTGTTAATGGTTTAAAAAACTTTTCAGATGGATCCCTCATGAGTTGGGGGAAAGGGGTAAAGTGGGGAGACAACCAGAGTTGGGGCCTGTAGTTGCTCCCTCGGAGCTAGGTCCCTGAATTCCATCAGGAGAAAGCAAGATGTGCCCACTGGGTCAGTGACAGAAGCAGTGACAGGCGATGGAACAGACAGACGGGTGGGAGCACACAGAGCCTGTTGGAACTGTGGGACCTGGACGTAGATATCCTTAGATACATCCCCCTCCTGTGCCCCCAGCCCAGCTTTTTAACCTGAAATTTTTAAAGAAGTTTTGCCAGTGCTTATGGCTTTTTCTCCCTGAAGAAGTGGGATGACCTTTTGTTAAGGGAAGAAGGGAAGTTATAGTCTTCAGCTTTCAAAATAAAATATTGTATTTGATGCATACCCCTCTGGCATCATCTCCTGAACATGTGGCCCTAATGCCCTTCAGATTTTCTGATCAGTTGATAAAGTGAGGGCAACTGGGAGCCGATTTTAAATATAGGTGTAGAATCTCTAACCGTGAGGTAGGTAGCCATAGTTAAAATGTAGATACCCAAGAGATGTTTGTCAAAGAGAACATATTTAAGAAGAGTCTTTCCAAGAATTCTTCAGGACACATGAAAATTCTCCCACTGACTATTCCTTAGATTGTTGGAATAAGCATTAAAAGATACTTATTTGTGTTTTACCCCACGAATAAGATCTAGACACGCTTCCATAGGATGCAAAGAAATAAAATTTTTTTACATACAGAGACAGAAAGTTCATCAGATACTGAAGTTTGGTAAACTTGAAGTGGACTTCAAAGGACAGAGAGCTGAGTGAGCTCTGTGTATGAAGTGGACAGTGTTTGCACGAACTATAAGAAGCTGCTCTCTGAGAAAGTAGCAGGACACTCTTGGGTTTTGTTTTCTAACAAAAACTTAAGAAGTCAAAACTGATTCCCCCCCCACCGCCAATGAAAGAAAAGTAATCTTCCTAAATTAATGCTTTAAAAAAATGTCCTTTTCCTGGCAGTTCAGATTTCACCCTCCAGTGGCATCTGATTAAACAGTGTATGGCTCCTGTGTTTGCACTTTTGGCATGTTTTATACATTTGATCCATCTTTGTTTTCCACAGAAGATGAAGAGGAAGATAGGCAGAAAGAGAGAGAAGCAGAGACAGAGACAGATAGAGACAGAGGAGTATTGAAGAAAGTGTTGATTCCCCCTCCCCATGCATAAATAGATCTTTTGAGGCTATTGCACAGTTTAATCCAATATATAAAATGGGATCGAAGTTAGCTCCTGGAATGAATGAAGTGAGTGGGAACAATTCTGCAATTCCCTAAGGTAATTGTTGACTCAGAAGAGGCCACAACTACTCTCTGTTGGCCATCACATAGGAAGAAACAATGCCAGTGGTTAAGACAGTCCTCTCCATGTTAATAGGCAAGGAGCATGGAAAGTCTATGCACAGAATGAACATATCCCACTGCCTCATACCCAGTTTGATTCAAATCGGGTAATCCCATGATGGATCGTTATGAAGTGAAAGTCCTTCTTGAAGGGAGATCCCTACGTGCCCAAATTGAACAATGGAATCACAATTTTAATTTTGATCACCACCACCTGTATGCATTTCACTCTTCTATTGCAACAGGATTTTGGAAGATTTTACAGATCTCAATTCTTCCATGTTAGTCAAACCATCACTTACCGTATCACTAAGTAGGTCCTTCCTTTAGCCTGCAGTTTTTCTGCTGTGCCGTAATTTGAAGATGCCCTACATTTGATGGAGCTAATGGGCTTCCTTTACCCTAAATGCTACAAGATCTTTCAACAAGAATATCATGATTTTTAAAAGAGGGTGGTTCTCTGATTAAAAACTATTACCAATCAAGGCAACGTAAACTCTCCTAGCTGGTATTTCTAGACCTGCTTTTATGTAGGTCAGACAGTCTACTTAGATCAGTTAGGTGTGTTAGCATTAGTTTATTTTCAGTACATTGTTAGTGTCAAAAAGCATTGTTCTGTAACCCTCCAGAACCAGTGATGTTTGTAGTTGTAAATCAAGCTTCAAAATCCCAGAAGTAAAATCTGGTTTTCCTTTGGAAAATGGAATTATCTAGCCACAGAAGCACTTTGTGCTGTTTAAGTTTTGATATCATTTGTAGTCTCCATTTCTCTTATAAAGGATCCTGCTCAGTGTACCATTTTTCCTAAGTAGTTTTTAGAACTTCGGAATCATATAATTAGTAGTAGAAGTCTACTTAGAGGCCCAAAATACTTTTTTAATTTAAGGAGCACTTTAACTTAATGTAGTTATGCATATAATTTTCTAAAATAATGTCAGTCTAAGCTTTGATGCACTAGAGGTGGATCCCATGATGAGTTTGTAAACCATGAAGTTTCAAAATGAGAATAGAAGGTGCCCAAACTAGTCAGTTAATCAGTACAGTGGTAGCTGATGCAAAGATTATTGTTGAACTGTATTTAGTTATTTGAATGGCAGTATTTATCTCTTTATTGCAAACTTCTGTAACCAAATTGCTTATGTAATTTATGAGATTCCAATGCCGTTAATGTTTAATGGAAACTCTGAATCTAAATTATACGTTTAGAAGGCACTCTGCAACCACTTGAATCTATAAATAACTTTAGCACCTTTTGTCCCTTAGTTATAGGGGACAATGCAACTCCACTGAGCTCTTTCAGAAGTATTATCAAGCTCCAGTTTTGCTTCTTAGTATTGGATTGAAATTGCAGCTCTGTCCCTGGCACCACTAAAATGGTTTGCTTCATTCTTGTGTCTTGTTTCTATATGCTTTCCACCAAGGTGCATGCTCCTTAGTTTACTTACTTGTCACTACAGAATGTTATTTTACATGCCTATGTCTACTGCCAAGGTTACAAATAAAAGAAAACCTATCTTTTGGATACAACACTAAATCTTTCACTGCCAATGTAAAGTTTCTGCTTGCTGTCCCTTGTGGCTGTTTTTTTGTGCTAATAAAGCTTGCTTATGGTCTTCTTGTGGGAAAAGAAAAACTTTTACTGTTCAAGATTTTAATGCTTTTTATAATGTATTTGTTTACATTGAACATTATAACTGATCTATACACCTAATTAAACAACCATATTTCAGCTGGACCTACACTTGTATAGACCTTCTGGATCTCATACAAACCAAATACACTGGGACCAGTTTTTCTCTTCAGAGGATTAGTTTGCAGAAAGCATCAGAATCACAGTCTTTCTATGTGGATATTGTATACATTGGACAGACATCTACAATTGCAGCATTGGATGGTATATTGTATCATTTCATATCTAAAACCTAAACCTTCTAAACCTACTTTGTACTAAAATCTTATTGTGGACGTTATTTATATTCTGTAGGTTAGATAGAAACATTAATCTCTAAATATTGTTATTCTTTCATCTCAATAATACTATGGTTTAAATCATATATTTTTTTAATGAATAGGACCAGGTGATTATTCTAAAGATAAAATGCATCCTTAATGTAAACTTTGTCATTAAAGCAGGAATTAGTTTATTAGTCCTGGATTCTGTTTACAGGTAAACTGTGGCAAACATTCTAATTTTGCCTTGTTTGATTTTTGAGAAATCAACTACCAAGATAGAGATCTGTTCCTGAAAGGCAACTATTGACATTGACATCTGTCTAGTAAGAATGAGCTGAAACTTTCCGTGGACTTTATTGTGATAATTAGTAAAACTGTAAATGAAAACTTGATTTCTCAGAGCCTTAGTATTTTTTCTAGTTATGTTAATAGACTCATATATGTGATATATGCTAATAAAATAATAAAAATTAAACTGCAGTCTTTTTAAAAATCAGCCTAACTCCAAACAGTCACCTTAATAAGTGACTATTACCATATTTCAGAGGAGTTTTGGAATCCTTTCCTCTGGAACAGTTTTCAAGTGCAAGGTCATGATTCAACTGGCTAAAAACTAAATGTTACTGTACTTTGAGTCACTCCTTTTGAATCCACTATCACCAGACCTACATTGTGATTGGTGGAGCACATAAGACAGCTGATCTGTGCTGAGATAAAGGTTGTAGTTCCTTAAGCAACATTAATTTAGCACCTACCATGGGGCAGGCAATGTGTCTGGTACCAAAGAAAGAGCAGAGGACCAGGCAGTTCTGGTCCTGCCCTCATGGAACACACATCCTAGTGAGCACCACGTTCAGGGACCTACAACAGAGCAAAACTAACTGGCCCACAGAAGGCTGCATAGAACCCAGAGCTTGGTGGCTTTTCAGTATTTTGTTTTACCCAATGAGGCTCATATATCTAAAGACTTTAAAGCTATATATTCTAGAAGTGAAGGTTTGCCAAGCTTCACAAACTACTTTCCTTAAGGTCTTCTTTCTAAAATTTGATTTTAAAAAGCTTATTCCATGACACATGGATATTATTTGATGCTTTTCTTTTTAGCAGCACAAGCTATGCAATTTTATCTCCCATTTACTTTGTTTATTTATGTTCTTTAGAAATGCCAAAGAGAAGACTTCCAGCATTAGCAAATAAAGGAATATTTTTAAAGCACTTTCAGGTGAATCAGACCAAAATTAATGGATCAAGTATGACCAACCAGTATTCTGTCACCATGGCGTCATGTAATTGCAGTTATAATATACCCATGATGGCTGTGAGCTTTGGGCAGGTAAGCTTAGAATTTTATGAGTAGCTATTTTCAACTTATGAAACATTAGCCTTGACCTAGTAAACTTAAAACATTTTTTTTTTATGAAGAACTGACACACAGATTAGACATCTTTTAATAGAACAAGACAGTTATTCTAAGGATAAAATGAAGATTTAGAGGCTTGTTGAACTTGAGCATGAAAATTCACTTTAAACATTAAAAAATTTTTAATGAAATATATTGATGGGGAAAAAAAGCAGGAGGAAATAGCCTTAAGAATCAGCTAGTCAGATTTAAGTAGAGTTTTCTCTGTTGAGGTAAAAGAAAAATTTGTGGGCTCTCCCAATAAAGATCTTTGAACAGAGATTATTGAAAGAAGATTTGAGATTCTGCATATGTTTTAAAATTGTTTCTGTTATAAACGCCATTTATTTTTTATTTGTATCAAAATTGATACAAGGAAAGAGATGGTTTTCCATAATTCCAAAAGGATCTGGACAGTATTTTGTACTGTTTGGGTATAAGATCTGTATTAAATGTTACAATTATGAGGAGTATTCTTACATTTAATTTTTTACAAAAATATATAATTAGTTAATGTAATTTCCTACAACAAACCAAAACCAAGTATAATAAGTTCAAGATTAAAGGTTAAATAATAATTAAATATTATAATTTGAGTCTCACAGAGAACTTTGTGTTAACAGTTTTATGTTAAAAAGACTGAAAAACTATAAGTGTTACACGAAAATTGCTTTTACCCTATCCAGGCCCAATGTTTTAGTCTTAGTATATTCAAGATAAATGTCTTGTAAATGTTTTTCAGTCTCTTAGCTCTCTAACAAAATGTAATAACAAACTGTAATAACGTATGTGCACATATGTTAAATGTCCAGATTAATGAATTGTTTTAAAAACTGTAACTTTGAGATAATTGTAGATTTATGTGCAGTTGTAAGAAATAATACATAAATATTCCCATACCCTTCACCCATTATCCCCCAATGGTAACATTTATAACTACAGCATAATAGCACAGCCAGAAAATTGACATTGATGCAATTTACCAAACTTATTCAGATGTTACCAGTTCTACATGCTTTCATTTGTGTGTACCTGTGTATGTGTAGTTCTGTACAATTTTTATTGCACGTGTAGATTCAGCTGACCACCACAGAACAGTTCCATCACAAGGATCCCTCATGATACCCTTTTATGTAGCCACACCCACCTCCCTCCCTTCTGCACAGTCTTATGTCTGGCAACCACTAATGTCTCTATAATTTTGGCATTTAACAATGTTGTGGAAAAAGAATCAGACTTTATATAATCGTACTAGTATTTAGCCTTTTGAGACTGGCTTTTTTCACTCAGCATAATTCCCTTGAGACCTCTCCAAGTTGTTGTGTGTATCAATAGTTTGTTCATTTTTGTTACTGAGTAACATTTAATGGGATGGATACACCATAGCCTATTAACCACTTACCCCTTGAAGGACATCTGAGTTGTTTCCAGGTTTTGGGTGTTATGAATAAAGCTGCTATGAACATTTATCTGTAGGTTTCCATGTGATGTAAGTTTTCATTTTCTGGGTTAATGGCCCATCAGTGTAATTATGGGTTCATATGGTAAGCACATGTACAGTTTTGTAAGAAACTATCGTACTCTTTACCGAAGTGGCTGCACCATTTTACATTCCCACCAGCAATGTATGAGTGATCCAGTGTCTGCACAAATTTGCCAGCATTTGGCATTATCACTATTTTTTATTCTAGCCATTCTGATGGGGTATATACTGTTAGCTGATTTTGGTGTTAATTTGCATTTCCTAATGTCTAATAATGTTGAACACCCATATAACTCTTCTGTGATATCTGTTCATACCTTTTGCCCATTTTCTAATTGGACTATTTTCCTATTATTGAGTTTTTAAAGGTCTTTATATATCCTAGATATAAGTCCTTTGTCAGGTATGTGGTTTGCATATATTTTCTCCCAGTCTGTACCTTGCCTTTTCATCATTTTCATAAGGTCTTTCATAGAACAACACTCTTAATGAGATCCAGTTTATCAAGTTTTTCCTTTTATGAATGGTGCTTTTGGTTTCAAGTCAAAGAACTCTACTCTTATTCCTAAATCCTGAATATTTTTCTATTTTTGTCCTGAAAGTTTTATAGTTATACATTTTACATTTAAGGCCATGATCCATTCTGAGTTAACTTTTGTATAAGATGTGAAGTTTTAGGTCCAGGTTCATTTGTTTGCCTATCCCTCCAGTTGCTCTGGCACCATTTATTGAAAAAGCTATCCTTCCTCTGTTGAATTACTTTTGTACCTTTATCAAAAGTCAGTTGGGCATATTTGTGTGGATATATTCCTGGATTCTCTATTCTGTCCCATTGCTCTATGTGTCCATCCTTCCACCGATACCACGCCCTTCTGATCACTGTAGCTATGTAGTGAGCCTTAAACATTGGGAAGAGTGATTCCTCTCACTTTACTCTTCTTGTGAAAAATTGTTTTAGCTATTCTAGATCCTGTGTCTTTCCATATAAATTTTGAAATAGGCTTATGTCTACAAAAATCTTGCTGGCAATTTGATAAGAATTGCATTTAAACCTATAGATTGCATATAAACCTATAGAGAGAACTGACACCTTTACCATGTTGAGTCTTCCAGTCTATGAACACAGTATGTCTCTCCATTTATTTAGGTCTTCTTTGCTTTTTTTTTGTCCAACGTATTTTGGTCTTCTTTGATTACATCTTGCGTTTTGCAATTTCAGGTCAGATTCAGTACATTTTGTTAGATTTGTATGTAAGTATTTCATTTTCTTTGAAGCCATTGTAATGGATCTTGTATTAATTTCAGTTTCCGCATGCTTGTTATTTATACATAAAAATGTGATTGGTTTTTGTGTATTGATCTTGTATCCTGCAATCTTGCTGAAGTCCATGAATTTTTACAAAGTAAATGCACTCATGTAATCACTACCCAGATCAAGATAAAGAAAATCATTAGACTGCCCCCCAAAGCTTTCTTTATGCCTTTTCTTTGTCATGAGATTACTTACCCCACACACTTAGATAACCACTATTTTGACTTCTACTACCATTAATTAGTTTTGCTTGTTTTTACTTTTTTAAAAAATAAATATTAAAAAATATTTATTAAATAGTAAAATATTCATTCATTTATTTATTTCCCTTATTTTTTTGGCTGCATTGGGTCTTAGTTGCAGCACGCCAGATCTTTGTTGAGGCAAGCAGGATCTTTTGTTACAGCATGAGGTCTCTTCATTGTGGCACTCAGGCTTCTCTCTGGTTTCGGTGTACGGATTTCTCTCTAGTTGTGGCGCGAGGGCTCTAGGGCACGTGAGCTCTGTAGTTTGTGGCTCGTGGGCTTTCTCTTTGAAGCGCACAAGCTCAATAGTTGCGGCATGTGGGCTTAGTTGCCCCGTGTCATGTGGGATCCTAGTTCCCCAACTGGGATGGAACCCGCATCCCCTGCACTGGAAGGTGGATTCTTTACCACTGGACCACCAGGGAAGTCCCTGTTTTTGCTCTTCATATCAATGAATAATACAGTGTGTACTCTTTTGCATCTTCTTTTATTTGATAATGTGAGATTCATGCTGTTGCATATAGCTAGCTATAGTTCATTCTTTTTCATTGCTTTACAATATTCCTTGGTATTAATATACAACCATTTATCCTTTCTATTGATGGGCTTTTGCACTATTTCCAGTTTGGGGTTATTATAAATAAAGCTGCTCTGAACATTCTTGCATATGTCTTTTGGCACTTACGTTCACTCCTTTATGTGGGCAATAGGGCTTATAATTTTATTTTATTTTATTTTATTTATTTTTTAAAAATATTTGCTGCACCTGGTCTTAGTTGCTGCACATGGGATCTTCGTTGCCATGTGCACGATCTTTCAATGGGCATGTGGTATCTAGTCTCCTGACTAGGGATCGAACCCAGGCCCCCTGCATTGAGAGTGCAGGGTCTTAACTACTGGACCACCAGGGAAGTCCCCCAGAGCTTATAATTTTAAATTCCACAAAATTAGCAGGGATCAGAAGCAGGAGAATATCATCTTCACTCTTAGAGTTACAATCTATGAATTTTTATTGCACGTGTTTCTTCTGTCAGTTGACTGACACTCAACATTAGACAGTATTTCCTGAGTCTGGATCAGTCAGTGTATTGATCATATACTTCCTTTTATTGTTAGTTAAGTTTTCAAGCTTCCATGTTATTTCTCCAAAAAGGTGTTTAATTTTTTGATAGCCAAGACCGTATCTCATGTTTCTTTGCCTTCCCATTGTGATTAGCATTGTACCTTGAACAGAATGCCTGCTCAGTAAATATTTGTTCCTTGAGCAATGGTAGGTGCACTCTGAATTAATGAGGTATTACTGTGGTTCCAGCTGATTGCTGCACAGATGACTGAGTTGACTTGGGCCTCATTATCGCAGCTATATAGGTATGGCCTGTGTTGATTTATGTGACTCTCCTTAACGTTCTGAGGAGTCCTGAATACCTGAGGCTCATTTATGTCATGTCACAGGATTGTATGCCAGTGAAATAGAAATCTGGTTAGCCACTGTTATGTTTAATCATTTTATCAATATTTATTTTGGAAACTAGACAATCACAAACGAGACAGAGAATGAGTCTGTTTACAGAGGAAATAATTGGCCGGGGGAATCAAAGATTCGTATTCAAAGAGTTCAAGCAGCATCTCCACCTCTAAGTGGCAGCTTTGACATTCACGCTTACGGACATATTCTCAAAGGTATATGAAAAAAGTTCATAACTTTGGTCTTTGTATCAGTTGGACTGTACTGATCTAGACAACCATCATAAACATTTTGGTGTATTTCTTTTTAATATTATTTCTCTATGTAATTTATAGAGCATAATTTTACATTATGTCAGTAATGTAAAACTAAATTGTTCAGAAAAATCACATTTTCACATTTTCTTCATCACCTCACCAGATATACCAGGTTAAATTCCCAAAAGTTTGTTTCTCTTTTACATCCATAGCTTACTGGTTATCTATAAAGTTAAGTGATTTTTTTTTTTTAAGTATTTGAGCCAAGGCTCAATGTCTGTGGTGCATTACTCATGTAATTTTTGTTTCTCAGAAATATATAAATGTGTTGCCTAAGTAATATGCAGATTTCATTTTTTCTGTATTTGGAGGAGGACAGTTGGTTTACAAGTGATAAAACACATTTCATGTATGTTAAGGATGTGGCCATAGGTTTGTGAATTTTTGACTCCCGCTGTTTGCCATCCTTCTGCGAGTGCAGATATTCCCGCTGCTGCATCAGCTGCAGATTTGCAGTTTGCTCTCCAGAGTCTAGAAGAAGTGGGACAAGTCTCAGTTACACGAGAGGGAAGCTGTGCTGGATACTCATGGCATGTCAAGTGGAGAAGCACCTGTGGAAAGCAGAATCTGCTGCAGGTTCCCTTACTTTGCCTGGTTTCTGTTTTCTTCTATGTGTCCTTTGCTTATTTGCACCCTGCCTCATTCCAAAAAGAACTGGAGACTGTGTGTATTTTAAAACTGCAAGCTATAGTCTAAACAGTAATAAAAGGAAACAGAAGAAGATTGTTGTAAATTAAGTTGACCAGGCATTCTCTTTCATGGAGAATAGCTGTTGGTGCTTTATTCCTGACCCCCTGTGGGGGAATATGCCAGTTAGAAGATCTTTGACAGGGGCAGGAGGGGCACAGGCAGGGGCAGTCTCAGAACTAAATCTGGGTATACATAAGAGGGGCCAAGCATGACCAGCGTCGCTGTCATTTAATTCTACCACTGTGCACTAGAGCTGTGTTTTAGGACCTTGGATACTTTTCTGGTTTCAAAGATGACCTTTTCAAGTTCATAACAGAGCCACACCTTAAGAGCTCATCTAATTACTTTTGCTTAGAGTGTGGTTGGGGGCAGGGAGGGAAGTCAGGCTCAGAATATGTGACAGAGAAGGGTCTAGAAGAGACTGGGGGCTCAGATATCAAACATCAAAAATACGATGCTTTGTAGTGATGATGAGAATGTGAGATGCACTCTCATCCTCATGCACTGTTGCTGAGACAGTAAATTAGTACGAGCTTTTGGAAGGATAATTTAATTGTATCTGAATATAGATACCTTATGATTCAGCAGTCTCAGCTGTGTTACTCTCTTCTACTGAAATAATAATACAAATATGAAATGAAATAGGCACAAAGTTAGTCACTGCAGCATTATTTGTAATAGTAAAAAACCTAGAAACCGAAATTCCCATCAATAGAAAACTGGTTGTTAAAATGATACAAACGGTGGAAATAAATACAGAACTCTACTTATAAAGCCATTTTGGATAAAACAGAGGCGCTGGGGGACAGGAGATTCAAAAAAAGGTATATAAACAATAAACATAGAATATAATGTACCATACATAGATTGTATTGATGTCATAAATATATGGGGCTTATTTTAAGGAAACACATGGCCAGAAACTAGAATAAGAAAATTCTGCAACTGAGACAGCTCTAGTGACTGATCTCCTCTTGGTCCTCTGCTGGTGCCTGCACACCTACTCCCTTCACTCTTTCCTGACCAGTCTCCTCT
>NW_006793099.1:558494-564699 GCF_000442215.2 Lipotes vexillifer
ACTCTTTCCTGACCAGTCTCCTCTGCTTTATTCATCATTTCTGCTCCTGGTCACTTTGGCTCCCACAGGCCCAGCATGGAGACTCCTGTGTCTTTGCTAGACCCTGTATGCATCTGAAAGCTACCATATTGGCAGCACGATTTTGGAATGACCAAATTATACATATTGATCTGATTTGGTTTCATTTTTACCATTGACAGAAAATATAACTCCGTGAGTGGATGAAAAACCAAGAGTAGTTTTGGTAGAGGCCAAAAATGCTAAAGGGGAAAAGTTGACTCTCGGGTGGAAAGAGGACTACATTTTTCAATTATTTAAGAATCATTTATCAAAATGGTCATATTCAGAAAGAGCATAGAATATTTTGAAAAAATCAAATTAAGTAAATTCATGTTCCTTAGACATGTTTTATCCTAAATATTCAAGTTAATTTTAGTCATTTAATTCAAGTTGTAATTGATGCAATATATGATACTGCAATGATGTTATCAGTTTTTTTCTTGGGTAGATTATGATCATTTTTGAAGAGGCTTCTTTTTAAAAAATGTGATTAAATGGCTTTGAATTTTTTTCATCCTTTGGCTTTTCACTTTTAACCATGCTTAAACTTAAAAAGAAAAACTACTGTGATCATATTTATTATAACCTTTCTAGTAAAATAATCTCATCTAAAAATAGATCAATGATTCCAACATTTTTGGAGAAAAGGCTAACGTGATGGTTACAAGGATAAAGGAAGGTGGCTTATTCAGACAGCGCATACTGGGAGACCTACTTCGTACACCCAGCAAACAGCCACAGGTATTTTTGAAAGTTTCCTTGTGATGTAATTTTAAATGTATAACTATTTTGTAATACATTAAAGACCTGGTAAAACAGAAGAGATGACGTCTTTATTTTTCATGTGACTATTTGTTAACAGATGATCAACTCAATGATATTATTCTGTGACTTTTGGGAAAATTATCTTCCTTATGATAAAAGATTTTAAGCTCTACTGTTAGTATTTGGAAAATATATTCTTTCATTTAATCTTTGTAGTAACTCTGTAAAGTAATTATTAATGTTAGCACTTACTGATGAGGAAATTAAATTGTATGGAGTTTAGGTGACTTTCCCAAGAGCAACCTTTATTTTTCTTCATAGCACTTATTGCCCCCAGGGCATAATGTGCATTTTCTTTTTTTTGTAAGTTTATAGCCTTATGCAAGGCTCTCTGTCCTACCTCCACTAGAATATAAGTTCAGTAACAGCAGGGATGTCATCTGTTTTTTTAAATGTGCTTGATACGTTTACAACTGTGCCTGACGTATAATGGACACATTCGCTGAATGAATCAATGAAGTGTCAAAACAGAAAAAGTATAAATAGAATAGACTAATTTTTGGAAACCAACAAACCAGCAAACAAGCAAATTTCCATTACTTTTTCTAAATCCTATGCATAGTCTATTTAACCATGCTACCCTTGTTACCTCTGTGTTTCTTTATTTGAAGGTTGAAGTCTATGTTAATGAACTCCCAGCTAAATGTTCAGGTGACTGTGGGTTTACATGGGATCCCACAACTACTCCTCAAGTCTGGGCCATAAGCCCTTCCCAAGGTAATCTCTTGCTTTTGAACTTGGAGTATGGGGTGGAAGACAATTAGCAAAAAGGTAAACTCTGATAATGATTTTTTTATATTCTAACTAAGGCAAGCAGACAGTTCTACATAGTGAAAAAAATCTATCAGATCAGAAAGCTATGGAAAGATCATTAATTATCTTTGCAAAAAATATCACTGTTGAAGTTGGACTCACTAGTATTCTGCTTCTCCAGTTTCACCAACTTCTAGGAGATATAGTACTAAAATGCCAGTAACAAGAGAGCTGCTGTTTAGTAAAAGAAAATAATTAGGTCCTAGATTTGAGAATAAGAGATAGAAAAATGATTGCCGAGAACTCAGTCTAGGGGGACACATTGTAAAATACCTTCATAGTATGTGATTGCTTTAAAAAAAAAAAATTATATTATGTCTGAACTCCCAAGGATTGAAATAAACAGCATGACCAAGGATTGTAAGGGGTGGCTTTTTTTCAGTCAAAAAGGTAAGCTCAGATACTATAATCATATATTTAGTCTTGTTGACTAGTATGAAAATTCACCTGCTAATTATAAATTAGCAAACAAAAAGAAAAAACCCATTGAAATCTTTAAAATAGCACAACTTAGTGTTGAAAGAATATATTCTTCAGACTTTTTTATAATTATAGTTCTCTCTAAGCACCATGCTCAGTGTTAGTCCCCTACGATCTTCCCCAGAGGCAATCACAATAATTAATTTTGTGTGTATTCTTCCATGCCATTTTATTTGTTTGATTTTTTTTTTTTTTTTTTTTTTTTTGGGCGGTACGCGGGCCTCTCACTGTTGTGGCCTCTCCCGTTGCGGAGCAATAGGCTCCAGACACGCAGGCTCAGCAGCCATGGCTCACGGGCCCAGCCACTCCGCGCCATGTGGGATCCTCCCGGACCGGGGCGCGAACCCGTGTACCCTGCATCGGCAGGCGGACTCTCAACCACTGCACCACCAGGGAAGCCCCATGCCATTTAAAATACCTTTTGTGTATAACACACATATGGTAATTTTGCCAGTTTTTTAAGTTTACAAATGAGCTGTTACATTGTAAATATCATTTGCAGCTTTTGTCATTCAGCATTCATTTTGAGAAATATTTATATGGTTTTATGTATATCTAATTCATCACTAAAATACTTCATGGATACACCAATTTATTTGTTCTTCTGTTGATGGACATTTACATCGTTTACAAGTTTTTTGTTTTTACACATGACTGTATTGAGCTTTCTTGTACAAATCTACTATAACCTACATGCTAGAGCTTCTTTAGGGTTTATACCTACATGTGGATTAATGGGTATATGTGTATTCAGTTCATTAGGTGACCAAATTGCTCCCCAAAGTGGCTGTACCTTCAGTGGGTATGAGAGCACTATATTCCCCACATCTTTGCCAACACTTCATATGATGAGTTTCTAATTTTGGTCAATCTGATGAGTGTAAGAAGTTATCTCATCATTGCTTTAATGTTGTCTATTCCCTGATTAGTAATGCACAGGAATATCTTCTTGTATGTTTCTTGGACATTTAGATTCTTCGGCAAATTGCTTGTTAACATCTTTTATCCACTTATCAGATTGTCATTTTTCTATCAACTTGCACTGTATATTGTATGTTATGTTTGCTGATCCTTTGCACACATCTCCCAGTATTTCACTTATGATTTTTTTTAGTACCTTGTTCATGAATACATTTAAATCACTGATTTATTTTAATTTATATATCTTTTCCTTTATGGATAACCATGGCTTTTTGTATCTTATTTAAGAAATCCATCTCTACATTAACGTCATTAAGGTATTCGGTTATGTTTCTTCTAAAATTTTGAAGTTTTGTTTTTCATTCTTAGCTATTTAAATCCATGTATAATCTGTGTTGTGTGTGATGTTATATGAGTCGGGTGACCGTGTCATTTATCGATCAAATCTGGATACCTTTAAGAATGAATGGAGAACATTCAGTATAGGATGCTGGGCCAGCAAGTATAAAACTGGAATAGCCCAGGCACTTTAGGATGGGTATCATCCCAGATAAAGTAATCATATCCTATTCCAAATGGAAAGTGTCTACTACACTTATTGTACAGTTTATTCTCAGGAGTTTGTGATGGCGGCTCTGTCCTAGTCTAAGTTACCATATGGAAATGTCTGTTTAATTTCTTTGTCATAAGAATGATTTTCCTTTCCTGACAACATTCTATACTTAGTCAGATAATTCTTTCCACTAATCTCTATAAACACACAGATTCAAAACATGAAGCACTGTGCAGTAATTCAATGGAAAAAAAGTACCATTGCTAAATAAATGTCTTTTTTCCCTGCTTGCTTATAGGCTTATTGTTTATATCTTTTAGAAGATAGGCTCACTTTTCTCTGAGAAATACCTGATTTCATAACAACAGATTCTATGTTTTGTCATTTTAATATTGTTATTTAAATTTATCCTTTTCAGGGTCCTATGAAGAAAGCACAATTCTAACCGTATCAGGCTCCGGATTTTCTCCTAGTTCAACTGTATCAGTCTCAGTTGGACCAGCAGGTTGCTCTCTTCTTTCTGTGAATGGTAGATTCTTTTAAAATCATTGTTTTTGAGTCTAATTGTTTTTCTCTAAGAGAAAGTAGAATCAAAGAGCAGTGTTATAATACTGATTTTCCTATAGAGTACCTTTGGGGTTATGAAATTGGCAAACTGCTCTGGATAAATACCTTATCTTTTTAATCTTTGGTTATGACTACAGACTAATTCTTTCACTGTGGTACAGTGTCTTTATCCCATAACAGTTGATTTTTGTTCTTTTTCCTCATAAAGTGATTACATGAAATCTTTCCTTCTTTAATGTGTCTCTGGGACACAAAAATACATAAATTGCAGCTCTGATATTGCATGGTCCCCTCTGCCCATGCTTTGAAAATGCCTCATTAGTCATAGCAAGAGGGCATAGCCATCTTCCTGGACTTCTAGTCCAAACTTCATAGTCCTCTATGTATTAATGTAGAATTTAAAGATCATATTTTCTATTTATGGAAAAATGAGGACCATAATTATTTGTCTCCCTAAAAATTCTCTTTCATAATCCTAGGTATTTTTATTAATTTTAATAAGTTGGAATTACATAAGCAAATTCACCTTCCATATCATTTTAGTTGTTTCTTGTTTTGTTTTGGTTTGGTTTTTTTGCGGTACGTGGGCCTCTCACCGTTGTGGCCTCTCCCGTTGCGGAGCACAGGCTCCGGACGCGCAGGCTCAGCGGCCATGGCTCACAGGCCCAGCTGCTCCGCGGCATGTGGGATCTTCCCGGACCGGGGCACAAACCCTTGTCCCCTCCATCGGCAGGCGGACTCTCAACCACTGCACCACCAGGGAAGCCCGAAGTTGTTTTTAATTTACATCTTCTATGCATTCTTGAGATCTAATAGTCAGTATTGCACCTGTATTATAAGTGCACATATGCTGTTCTAAATGAAGAATGTTTTCACTTAGTTTTTATCAGTTTTCTTGTTGAAACCTAATATTTTACTCAGTTTGGGACATAAACAATATATTGGACCAAAGTTTTTAAAATTATTCATATAAATGATCTTATAGGTTAGGATTTAAAATTCTTCTTATAGTAACTTTTTTGCCACAGTGTAGTACTCAGGAGCAAATTGTTTACTCCACTTTCATTATTATTTTACCTTACTCTTTTCTAGCCCTGTCTGATTCGTAACATGAGGTAGTTCGTAAAGGTTTTCCTCCCATTAATATATGAGTAGTCTTCCTTAGATACATGTCTTGGAGTATAAAAATGAAGGCCACTATTTATATTTGAAAATATAAAATTTCAGTAATTTTATGTAAGCATTTCTTGACCATTTTCTTCTTCTTTTATCACAAGAAAATGAGATCAACTGCCAGATTCTGAATGGAAGTGCTGGACGTTTCCCAGTTGCTGTGTCCATAGCTGATGTTGGACTAGCACAGAATACAGAGGAGGAGGAATTACACTTCATTTATCAGAGTCAGATCTCACACATCTGGCCTGCTTCTGGAAGCCTAGCAGGTAATAGTTAATTGTTCCAAACAAAGAAAATTGCACACATTTCCATCATTTCATTGAACTGTTTCTAGAACAGGGTGAAGGGAGAGGACTCCAAAGCTTCCTCATATAGAACAAAGGAGACTCCTGGTTTAGAAGGCACAGCGACTCAGTGGATGACTAATTCTTTCCTTATGAAGCACAAGTCAGGGTGATTGCTTCTACTTACATCTTAGGTTATTGAATTAATATCATCAATTATTACATGTGTCTATAACAAGCTCGTTAATTATGTCAAGATAAGATTTATTAGTTATTATTCTGCTTACCAGCTGCTCCATTTATAATCACAGTCTCAGTGGAGCTACTAGGCCCAGAAAAAGTTCCAGAAACAAATCAGGGAAAGGGATGCTGACGCAGAAGATGGAAAGAAAATAACACATTTTTCCTGTCCTGATTCATTTCCTTTGTGTTTTGTTTGTTTGTTTGTTTGACCATGCTTAAGTGTGGATTTTGTGCTTCGGCCTTGATCTTTTTGGTGTGTTCTGTTATATATATATATATATAT
>NW_006793099.1:565071-634612 GCF_000442215.2 Lipotes vexillifer
ATCTTCCCGGACCAGGGCACGAACCCGTGTCCCCTGCATCGGCAGGCGGACTCCCAACCACTGTGCGCCACCAGAAGCCCCCAGCCCTGTTTTTATATTTTATGTTATTTTTATTTTGTTGGGATTTTTTCTTGGTGTTTCTTTTACTTAAAGGTATTAAAATTTGGGATTTTGTATGAGTCTTAATTCACTCTTATTTCCTACTGGTTGAGTAAATAGAAATAGCATAATTTCTCTTTAGGATGAAGACACAAAAACAAATGTTAGTTGCAAATCTGTGTTATTTCATTAAATCACTGAGCCCAACCCCTTTATGGCTCCAGACTCCAGAGCTCAGACTCGGGTATGTGGTGATGATTCTATACATCTTGAGGCTGGTCCTTGATCTATTTGCCAACCTGTCTCTTGGATTTCTTGAATGATATTAGATGACTGCCAAAGTGTCTTTTTGTTATAGTTAATCAAATGTGTTTTTGTTGTCTGATTTTGTGTTTTTACTTATGAAGGTGGTACTCTTCTGACTCTATCTGGATTTGGCTTTAATGAAAATTCAAAGGTGTTAGTTGGAAATGAAACCTGCAATGTAATTGAAGGGGATTTGAATAAGATAACCTGCAGAACACCAAAAGTAAGGCATCTGATTTCAGTCATTTTTCTTCTAAGTCTGAAATTGTATGAATTAAGGAACATCTCAGTAAAGGGTTAAACAAATGCCTTATTTACGTAGCAAGTGCAGAGTTTCAGTTATGCTCTTTAACAATTTTTTCTTCAACACTTTTTGCCGAGATCCAAATACCAAATATTATCTTCCACATTCTAGATACTTAACATCATTAAGGAAGACATACATATAAACCAATGTTAAATAGTGTGTTCCATTTGAAATGATAGAAGTAGACACAAAATGAAGATAAAATACAGCGGGGAGAGGGTGTCAGGAAGAGTTTCATGGAAAAATTGATGTCCTATAAGAGGTGGAAGGATGATGAATGGGAGTTGACAAGGTAAATCCAAGGATGAAAAAAATATAACAGTAATAAATAGTCTAAAAAATTCAGGGAAGCAATTCTAGACATTTTGGGGTTTTTTTAAGGAATATATATTTTAAATATGTTAACGTTTCAGTTTGTTGGCAAAACACACACAGTGTAAAGTTTCCCATGGAATATTACATCTCAGGACCAGTCATTGTTCTTTATTTTTTAAAATAGTGTTTAAATTTAAACCAAGACTCTGTTTTGCTTACTATGTGCAAAAGGAGTGAATTCAGTCACTAATATTTAAAAACGTAGTAGATTAAGGGTGGGAATTATTATGTAGTTGATGTAGGAAAAGTGAATTTGAGCATGTGTTGGGCTGAATGGTGGAGATGAGAATCTGGCAGATATAGTAAATTAAAGCTTTGTTTAAATTATGTCATTCAATTAAACACTGAGTGTGCACTGAATACTAGATGCTAGGAAAACGATTTTTCCTAACTGGGAATTGTATAGGCGCTGTATTGGTGAAAGCACCAAATATTTTTCTTAGGTTTTAGTCTTGGATTCTGGAACTATGTCAGCAAAGTTTATAATAATGTCATTTTTCCATGAAGAGGAACAAAAATTACATTCAAGCCTATTTTAAGAGCAAAAAGCTCAAAACTTTAAGTATTGTATGCTTTATTAATTAGAGAATCACTTGTCCAGGGACTTCCCTGGTGGTGCAGCGGTTAAGAATCGGCCTGCAAATGCAGGGGACACGGGTTCAAGCCCTGGTCCGGGAAGATCCCACATTCCGCGAAGCAACTAAGCCCATGTGCTACAACTACTGAGCCTGTGCTCTAGAGCCCGCAAGCCACAACTACTGAAGCCCACGCTCCTAGAACCCATGCTCCACAACGAGAGAAGCCACCGCAATGAGAAGCCTACGCACCACAACAGAGAGTAGCACCGCCCCCCCAACCCCGCTGCAACTAGAGAAAGCCTGCACGCAGCAAGGAAGACCCAATGCAGCCATAAGTAAATAAATAAATAAATAAATTTATTTAAAAAAAAAAAAAGAGAGAGAGACTCACTTGTCCAGAACATCTGAACTATATTGTAGAACCCTGGGAAATCCGATACTATAGATGCATTTGAATTGATCATAAATTTCCACAAAATCACTATATCATATAGCCTTATCTAAAGAATTCAAACATGCAACCTACATTTGACACCACAACTTTCTAAATATCTGATAGTTAACTCTGATTCATGACTTTGAGAAAAAAACATCTTTGGAAGTTTATTTTGAATAATTCTATTTGTTTTTAGCCATTGAATTTCTGTATCTCAACATTTAATATTTTCTCATTGTTTTATTTTATTCCTCTTATTTCAGAGAATTGAGGGTACAGTTGATATATCAGTTATTACCAGTGGATTTCAAGCCACGGCAAAGAATGCTTATAGCTATAATTGTTTACAGACTCCAGTTATAACTGATTTTAGTCCCAAAGTACGGACAATACTGGGTAAGAAATTCTTCAATAAGATTAGTCATTTGATATATATGTATGTGTATACCATTTCTAAAAAAGCTTTTGAAGCAGTTTCTGTGCAGTTGTGTTTCTTAAAGCAAAACCTGTCACAGGTTTTCTTTTTTAACCATAAATTGGTCTGTTTATTATATCACTTTGAACATGTGCAATAATAAGAAAAATATTAATTTTTAAAGTTCTTTGCCATATTTTCCCCTGTTAAACAATTAAACATGAATTTTATCTCCATGTGGCAGCTATCAACTCTTTCATTGATTTTCTTTTACCTTTGAAAGTGTTAGGATTTCCTAAATCCATTGAAACGTAAGAGATGAGTTGGTTGACTTAATATTCAAATTTTGCACTAGATAATACATTGACTCTTTTTGTAAAACTTTTCTTTTAAAATAATAGGAGAAGTTAATTTAACAATTAAGGGTTATAACTTTGGAAATGAACTCACACAAAACATGGAGGTCTATGTTGGAGGAAAATCCTGCCAGGTCCTTCACTGGAACTTCACAGATATTAGATGCCTTTTGCCCAAGTTGTCTCCTGGAAAACATGATATCTGTGTAGAAGTCAGAAACTGGGGTTTTGCGTCAACAAGGTATGGTAATGACCATAAACTTTGACAGAGTTGTGGAACACATGGTGCTAATATATTGAGATAGGAAGAGAAATAGTCATTAACCTTATAATATTTCAGTTGCTCTCTTCACCTTTCTACAATTCCTTTTGTAAAAGATTCTGAAAATATCTCATAACATGCAGTATGATGCTTAGGTTTGAGACCAATACCATTCAGATTAGATTGTAAGATTTCTCTGCAGAACTAAGTTTATGTATATGTCACATGACTTTCATTCATTCTGGAAATAGTTAACAAGAAGTTACTGGGGGGCAGGCACTTTCTCAGTGCTGGATTTATAGTGGGGAATAAGAGGGGTGTGTCCCCCACCTTAATGGTGCCCACAATTTTGTTGGGGAGGCAGATTTCAAACAGATGATTACATCAATAACTGGATTATAAATGAGAAAAAGGCTATGGATAAGAGGTCCCAGGTGCTACAAGAACATATAATAGAGCTAATTTTTCCTGAGGGACTGGGGACTGGAAAGAGTTCTCTGAAAAGGTGACAGGTAAGCCAAGAAATGGGTGGGAGCTGCCAGTGAAGGAGAGGGTGGAGGGAATCCTCCTCCAACTCTAACTTTCCTTTAAATAGGTGTTTAGTATTTTCTTCCCTGAAGCTGCTTGTCAACTGGTAAAATTTTAGTTCTGGCATAAGGAAGTTACTGGTTTAGAGCCCTTAATAAAAAGAGAAAACTGGAATTTAGGGATTTAAAAAAAGGCAAGTAAAACTGATGTTAGAGTAGAAGGAGAGATCATTGTAGAAGAGTCTTGTGGGAGGTGAAGAAAGAAGAGCAACAGTAAACAAACCTCAGAACTACATCACCTCTTAGATCCACTGGGCAGAGCTCACATGGTTCTAGAAGAGCTGTTGGCTTGTGCTTTGGCTTGATGATATAATGGGCAGAATTGACAGCATACAAAACTGGGTACTTGGCTGGTGGTTCAGACACTACCAATTCAGTTATGATGAGGAAGTGAGATAAAAATGAACACAAAGACTCATTTGAGTTATGGTGGGAGCTGGGATGTGGAAGTCAACTCTATATGTCAGGTCAGAAAAGCACTGTACATTTTGATGGCCTCCTAGCAGATACATTGTAACGAAACAAAATAAATTTAAAACCCTCTCGTTGAAATAGTGGGAAGGGAGATCATGACAAGTTTTCAACAAATATAGAATGATAAATTCAAATTAATTGCACAAAATTTTACTTATATTAAATGTACAGAATTTCATTACTATTCTATTTTCTAGATAATGCTACCTTTATGGGGTTTTTTGGGGTTTTTTTATGCCTTTATGTTTTATTCTAATAACTAGATAAAATATTTTAAAGGATTTCATGTATTTCTTGTGACCTCAGTTCTCATAACCATATTTTTCCCATAGTATTTTAAGTTCTTCCATCTCAAATTCTCCTGCCATGGGATTTTCAGAAATGTTATTTTTCATATTTAGGGGAACAACTATTTTATATATATATATATATATATATATATATATATATATATGACAACCAAATTGAGGTCATGATAATTATCAGATTATCTAGTTTGAGAAAGTAATGTTTTATTAAATATTCAAGTACTTCCTCTTAAATAAATCAGGTCCTAAGAAGAGTTTAACAACATGACCCCATGGAATGCTCATTGAACTATCTATTAATTTTTCTTTTACAGAGACAAATTAAATGCTTCTATACAGTGTATTTTGCAAGTGACCAACATGTTTCCACAAAAGGGCTCCTTATATGGTGGAACTGAAATCACTATAATGGGTTTGGGATTCAGCACAATACTAGCTGAGAACACTGTGCTTTTGGGTAAGAGTTTCATCCTCGCAAGAGGGCTGTTATCATTTTTCTCATCTTAAGTGACGTGCTGTAGGTGCTGTGTTATTACACAAATACTCTCAGTCATGGAAGCTTTGTTTTTCTATTAGCATGTAAAAGGTTAAGTGTATTTGGTTAGGTGGTAAAAATAAACTAAATAACTGCTTTTGATTTCAATAAATAATTACCAAATGTTTAATGTATATAGAACACTTAAAAAAAGGAGAGGTCTCTGTTCTGAAACTAGTCAGTACTCAAACATGATTGCTATCAGAAAAAAGTACCAAAGATCCTACTATGTAATGGGGAGCTTTAGTAGGGCCTTGACTATTTACTAATTATACTTCGTCTCTGTATTTCACAAAAACTATTTGAGAAAATGTTTTTTCCCCCATCCTTTTTCTTTCTAGGGTCCTTCCCTTGCAATGTGACAGCATCATCAGAAAATGTCATAAAATGTATTGTTCATTCAACAGGGAAAGTATTCAGGATTACCAACAGTGGGGAAGATTCAGGTATCAGACAACATTTATTGGCTGTAAATAATGGAGACATGTTACCTTGGAATTAATTTGATTTTTACTTATAATACTTCAAAGTATTCAGAGAATAATTATTGTTATTTCTTTGTATAAGTTGTTAATAGTTTGTCTAGAATTTATCCACTTGACATAGGGGGCCACATATAGAATGAATCAGCAAGCAGTAGACTTGAGTCTAGAAGGCTAGGCTTAAGATTTCCAAGTTCAGGAATTGCCACTTGGTTTTACTGCAGTATAGAACCTCCTGAATTACTATAGTTTGTTTTCCATTATGGGTTTCTAAATAAATATTCAAATAGAAATTATATAGACTTCTGCGTGCCTCAATGCCTGAGAAAATTTTTGTGTTTAAAGAATGGATCAGAGGGCTTCCCTGGTGGCGCAGTGGTTGAGAGTCCGCCTGCCGATGCAAGGGACACGGGTTTGTGCCCTGGTCTGGGAAGATCCCACATGCCGTGGAGCGGCTAGACCTGTGAGCCATGGCAGCTGAGCCTGCGCACCTTGAGCCTGTGCTCCGCCACAGGAGAGGCCACAACAGTGAGAGGCCCGCGTATCGCAAACAAACAAACAAAAAAGAATTGATCAGAGCTTTTAAAAATATTCCATGTGACATTTCTGAGCAACTTGCTTATTGACTCTGATTTTTTTCAAATTGCCTCTTGGTCATCAGTTTTGGAGTTGTGTGGTTTATCTTTTCCTTAGCTTCTCATTATGTTACTTTCCGTTATTTCTGTTTATTTTTATTATGTGTTTAAAGTAGACATGTAAAAGTTTTACAATGTTAATTAAAAAGTTTTTTCACTCATGGCTGTATAAAAAGGAAATATTTTCAAAGATAATTATTAAGAATTTTTACTCCTTTTCCTTTTTTCTTTAAAAATATGACTCAATTCTTGCTCCCAGTACACGGATTAGGTTATGCCTGGTCACCATCAGTCTTAAATGTGTCTGTGGGAGACACAGTGACATGGCATTGGCAAGCACATCCATATCTCAGGGGAATAGGATACAGAGTTTTCTCTGTCTCCAGTCCTGGAAGTGTAATTTATGATGGCAAAGGATTTACCAATAGAAGAGAAAAATCTGCATCAGGTATGTTTCTGCTTTGTTGCGTTTTGCATCATGCTTCTTTTTCCCAGATATAATAAAAAGAAATTTGTTTAGATTTAAAATACTTCTGCATAAATAATATATACAAATACAAAAAATGATTTAGCTGGCATTTTACTGCTATAGTAAAAATATTACAAATTTATAAAATATTCTAAATGAACGTCAGCAAGGTATTTTTTACATCAGAGATGAGTTCTGCTATCAGAAATATCTCTATTCATTCTGGAATAATCAACCAGAAAAATATATTGAAACAAGCAAAATACAAAGAAAATTGAAGTACGTGTTTTAATCATACCAAACTGATAGCAAGTATGAACTTCTGTTGATTGGAATCAGCTTTAAAATCAGTCTTTCTTCTAGGACAACTTAGCGTACAGTGTGCCTTTTAGACTGCCTGTTTTGTTCTACACATGTAGCAGTTTGAACTTTTTACTCATGAACACAAACTGTTTTTCGTTGCATGTTGAGTTTTTCTTCAAGATTCTGTGAATTATGCCAGATTTAACATGGTTTCTCTAGAAAAATTAATGCTGGATCTTGCCTTCCTAGAATGTAATTTCATTATACAAGACAGCTCTTTTGTAGACATTTTATAGTTGTTTTATAGTCATTTCCTTACTACTTCCTGTTGAAATATCACATGCATGAAAAATAAGAAACCTGTCATCTGCAAGCACGTTTGAATGATTATTTCAAATTTCTTTTCAAAGATGCATTAATTGCTTGTATTTATTATGTACAATCTCATTTTATGGTAGGTTCATTTTCTTACCAATTTACTTCACCTGGAATACATTATTATAGCAGCGGGTATGTCGATGAGGCCCACTCCGTTTTTCTCCAAGGAGTCATTAACGTTTTACCAGCTGAAACCAGGCACATTCCCCTGCACCTGTTTGTGGGTGGCACTGAAGCCACATATGCTCAGGGTAAGAAGGTTAAAGGTAGAAACCCTGTCACTTTGGTGACCCAGGGTATATGCAACCTTTCTGGAGTAGGAGGCAGATGATGGGGGCTAACTGTCTCTCACTAGCCGCATGACCCTGAATAGGTCAGGACTGCTCTGAGGCTAGAATTTATTCTATAAAATAAGGGGATCATGTTAATGTTGTCCTGTCAGTCTCCCAGAATCCTTATGTGCCTCAAATGAGATGTTAATGGGAAAAAGTTCTGATACTCTGTGAATGCCTGAAAATATATTAAAATGTGAGATGATGTTGTTTTATTTTCCCCATAGGGTCTGGCCTTAGACAAATTGAAAAATAAATTCATTTTATATTCACTCCTTACTGTATCATCTTTGTCCAGGTCTTTCTTTTAACTTAGAACCGCCTGGGTCTCCTCTTGTCATTTGGGAAAAAAAGACTTACCAGAATATAAGCCACCATCATCAAAATTAGAGTAATGCAGTCTGAAAACAATTCTTGTTTTAGAATTTTATCCATGACTTACAGGCAATTTTTTTGTCTAAAGAAGGACCCGTGAATTTACGCTTGGGAAGCTCTGTGACAGGCTGCCTGGCGACAGAACCCCTGTGTGGCCTGAACAGTACTGGGTTTGCACATTCAGATAGGTTGCTCTTTGAGCTTTCAAGTTGTTTTTCACCATCTATAAACAACATTAGTCCATCCATTGGAACACTAAATGAATTGATAACAATTACTGGACGTGGCTTCAGTAATCTCACATGTGCTAATAAGGTAAGAATATAAAGATCTCCTTTTTACTTCTGTATACACAATAAAAGGAAGATGTTTCATCCATACCCTCGTAGTTTAATTTATGACAGCTTAATTGTGATATAATTCACACACCATGCAACTCACCCATTTAACGTGCACAATTCAGAAGCTTTTGGTATGTTCGTAGACTTGTGCATCCATCACCACAGTCAATTTTAGAACATTTTCTTTACCCCAAAAAGGAACCCCACAGTCCTTAGATATTACCCCCAACCCCTCCGTACTTCCTGGTCCTAAACAACCACTAATTTTTCTGTCTCTGTGGATTTGCCTATTGTGAATATTCTTATAAATAGAATCATACAATATGTGGTCATTTGTGACTAGCTGTATTCACTAAGCATAATGTTTTCAAGGTTTATCCATGATGTACCATGTAGCAGTGCTTTATTTCTTTTTATGACTGAATAATATTCCACTGCATAGTGTATACATTTTATTTATCCATTCATTAGTTCATGGACATTTGGGTTGTTTTCACCTTTTTGGCTATTATCAATAATGTAACTATGAACATTTGTGTATGATCATAATTTAGTTTAAGATTAATCCAAGATATGCCTTAATCAGCCCCAAAATTAATTTCATGAAAAAAAAGTTTGCACATGATGAATTTTTAAAAAATTGATTGATTGATTGATTGATTTTTTTGGCTGCGTTGGGTCTTTGTTGCTGTGCACGGGCTTTCTCTAGTTGTGGAGAGCGGGGGCTACTCTTCGTTGTGTTGCACGGGTTTCTCATTGCGGTGGCCTCCCTTGTGGAGCATGGGCTCTAGGCATGCGGGCTTCAGTAGTTGTGGCTCGAGGGCTCTAGAGCTTAGGCTCAGTAGTTGTGGCACAAGGGCTTAGTTGCTCTGCAGCATGTGGGATCTTCCCGGACCAGGGCTCGAACCCATGTCCCCTGTATTGGCAGGCAGATTCTTAACCACTGCGCCACCAGGGAAGTCCCCAATTTTTAAAATTTAGTTGCTTCTAATACAAAAATTTAAGTTCACACTAGCGTAATGTATTGACTTGTTTTCATGTTTATTTTATTTTCAGGTTACAATTGGTAGCTATCCCTGTGTTGTAGAAGAAAGTAGTAATGATTCCATTGTGTGTCATATTGACCCTCAAAACTCAATGGATGTTGGCATCAGGGAAACTGTCACAGTAACTGTCTACAATCTGGGCACTGCTATCAACACACTGTCCAGTGAATTTGATAGGCGATTTGTACTTTTGCCAAACATCGACATGGTATTACCAAATGCAGGGTCAACTACAGGAATGACAAAAGTGACCATAAAAGGCTCTGGATTTGCAGTTCCTTCTGCTGGTGTACAAGTCCTTATGGGTCATTTTCCATGTGAAGTTCTGTCAGTGAATTATACAGCCATTGAATGTGAAACATCTCCTGCTCCGCAGCAGCTTGTGAAGGTAAATCTTCTGATCCACGGAGTGCCTGCCCTGTGTCAAGGGAACTGCAAATTTTCATACTTAGAAAGCATCACTGCATTTGTAACAAGAATCTCCCCAAACACCGTCAAAGGATCTGTAAAAGTTCTTATTGAAGGAGAAGGTTTTGGCACTATCTTGGAGGACATTTCTGTTTTCACTGGAAACCAACAGTTTAGAGCAATCGATGTTAATGAAAATAACATCACTGTTCTTGTGACTCCTCTTCCGGCTGGAATTTATCCTCTTAGTGTTGTGGTGGGAACGAAAGGCTTAGCTCTGGGAAACCTTACTGTCAGCAGCCCCCCAGTAGCATCTGTCACACCAACTTCTGGAAGCATTGGTGGTGGCACTACTTTGATGATCACTGGAAATGGCTTCTATCCAGGCAACACCACAGTCACTGTTGGGGATGAACCTTGCCAAATTATTTCTGTCAATTCCAGTGAAGTCTACTGCCATACCCCAGCAGGGACAGCTGGAAGGGTCAGTGTAAAGATCTCTGTGAATGCAGTCACTTATCCACCTCTGTCATTTACGTATGCCTTGGAAGATACTCCACTTCTCAGAGGAGTTATCCCAAGTACAGGTAGGCCAATACCTGCTTTTTTGGTGTCTTGATATGATATGATCGGTAATATTTGCTAGCATAGAATTGGAATAATGTTTACAAATGATTTTTAGGATGTGTTTTTAGACAAACCCTCTTAATCAATACATGGGATTTGAGTTCTGTGTAGTCTCTATTTTGTGATTAGTTTTTGCACATTCTTGGGGTAAAATTTTTGATCAAATTCCCATTTCTGTTTTAAAACAAAATCCCCATTAACTTCACCTAAATTTCAAAATGAGGAAGAAATAGATGGTTACCTATGGACTAAAATTGGTCATTAATTTATGTCATTAATGTTAATATGACAGGAAATACCTGTTAAAATTCATAAGTAGTTCATCTTATTAACATTGAGAATTTTTTAGAGTATCTTGTTTCCAGGAAACTACAATTGATTATTAACTTATTAACGCAACAGAATTCTTTTTAAGGAGGTAATCGGCACATTCAGGTGGAAAAAAATATTATAAAATAGGATTTACTTAATTATTTAGTATGACTTGTTCTTCTGAGCTAAGAATAGATTGAGATGTCTTCCTGATCCTTTGTCGTTATGTTATGCTGTTTCTGATCATCTTCAAGCTATTAGAATGCTTATCATCTATGTAATGATTTCTGAAGAGGCAGCTATAGTCTAATGGCTGAGAACATGGCCTTAATACCTGGGTTCACACCTTGGTTCTTCTCCTTTCCAGTGGTGAAACTTTGGACGAGTTTCTTAAAATATCAGTTTCCTTACACATGCAGATACCTTCCTCATAAGGTTAAAAAATCTCATTCATATAATGCAACTTAAAAATTTCCTTTAATAAAGAACAACATTATTAAATGTTGGCCTTTAAAAAAAAAGTCTTTGTTAATTTACAGTGCCAGGAAATGTATCAGGTTTGGGTAAGATGTATTCTGTGCCTTCAAGAAGTTTGCTATTGAAATTTTCTTTTAGACATCAAGTTTTCTCATTTAGAATGTTAAAAAGCAAATATTAACAGTAGCAATGGCATACTTCCTCCCATATATTTGTAATCATTGCAAATGGAGAACTAGATATTGGCATATGTTCCTTATTTCCATGAACCATTTCTGTCTCATCTCTCTTTGAATGTATCTTTCAAAACAATGTATCTGAAGATAGATGAGACTTGTACACAAGTGAGAACTGAGCTATTGGGTTGGCCAAAAAGTGCCTTCGGTTTTTAAGTAAAAATAAAAAGCACATTTATCATTTTCACCAAGAACTTTATTGAACAACGTATTCACCCTTTTGTTCCAACTACTTTTGACGTTTTTCAGGCAACTCGTAATTCCATCTTCCCAAAATGTTTTATCTTTTTGAGCAAAGAACTGGTCCAGGTGCCTTTTACAGTCTTCCAGGGAATTGAAATTTTTTCCATTAAGAGAATTTTGTAAAAATCACAATAAATGGAAATCCAAAGGTGCAATGTCTGGTGAATACAGCAGATGAATCAGAACTTCCCAGCCAAGCTGTAACAGTTTTTGCCTGGTCATCAAAGAAACATTCGGCCTTGCGTTATCCTGATGGAAAATTATGTGTTTTCTGTTGACTAATTCTGGACACTTTTCATTGGGTGCTGCTTTCACTTGGGCTAACTGGGAGCAGTACTTGTTGGAATTAATCATTTGGTTTTCCAGAAGGAGCTCATAATAGAGGACTCCCTTCCATTCCAACCATATACACAACATCACCTTCTTTGAATGAAGACCGGCCTTTGGTGTGGTTGGTGTTGGTTCATTTCACTTGCCCCACGATCTCTTCTGTTTCACATTATTGTACAGTATCCACTTTTCATCGCCCATCACAGTTTGTTTTAAAAACAGAACGTTTTTGTGACATTTCAGTAAACAACTGCATGCGCAAATATGGTCAAAAAGTTTTTTTTCGCTTAAGTGGAACCCAAACATCAAAGCGATGAACATAACCAAGCTGGTGCAAATGATTTTCAATGCTTGATTTGGATACTTTGAGTATGTCGGCTGTCTCCTGGATGGTATAATGTTGATCTCAATTAATGTCTCAATTTGATCGCTATCAACTTCAACTGGTCTCCCCAACCGTGGAATATCGTCCAGCGAGAAATCTCCAACACGAAACTTCGCAAACCACTTTTGACATGTTTGATCAGTCACAGCACCTTCTCCATACACTGCACAAATCTTTTTTTGGTGTTTCAGTTGGCATTTTTACCTTTCTTGAAGTAATAAAGCATAATATGCCAAAAATGTTGCTTTTTTTCTTCCATCTTCAATATTAAAATGGCGACACAAAAATTCACCAATTTTGATGTCTTTTTTTAAATGCACGCTGATATGACAGCTATCACATACGATCTAGCAAAATTGTTTCAAATGAAGTTAAAGACAACTAAGTGCTACTAGAGCCATCTTACGGGAAAAAACGAATGAACCTTTTGGCCAAGCCAATATTTTATTTACTGAAGAGGCAAGGTATACATCACACTTAGAACACTTCCATATGAAAGGTGAAAATACCAGAGAAGATTAAAAACTTAAGACCTGAAAACATTTTTTAATCTTGTATCTTAAAACCATTCCTAACATGAAAGATCTCAATATCTATGGTCTTTAAAATGGCAACTTACATTTCAGTGACACTTACTATGGTCAATTATGTGGTTATTTTTACTGTTACTACTTGAATTAAAAGCAAACTACTACGTGGTGACTCTGCATTTGTAACAAGTTATGTTGATTAATAACTATTCACTTATTTAGGTACGTAGGTCTGTGTTTGGATGCCCTGTGAAAAATTCCATGTGTGTAATGCCCTCAATGCTTTTTGTCAAAAGAAGGAAGGAAGGGAACAGAAGGATTGAAATACTTTATTCTATGTACATTTATTCAAGGCATTAACATCAACATTCATCTATAAGTCTTTAAATTAATTCCTTGTTACTGTATTTACTATCTTACACCTAATTATTTATATATCATAATTTGTTTATCAAGTCATATATATTGAAAATATTTGAATTAAGAAAAATAGTCCTTTCATCAGAAGAGTTGCAAATATCAGGAAAGTACCAAAAGTTTTAAAAAGTAAACCTCATCCCTAAATATGCTCTAACCCACCACCCACTGCTCAGGCATTCATTCATTCTTCAGACATTCTAGATCTTCTCTCTTTTCCATTAGCCTGAATTATTAGTAACTGACAACTTTCATCTGTAGAATGGACAGATGTGCTAGAAAATAATGAACATTGAGATAAATATCTTATAATCAAGATACCGTAGGCTGAAATGAAATTATAGCCAAAATGTATATGACATGACATGTACTATTGGTATTTATATTAGTTTTAAAATACTGGATATTATTTTGTTTATATAAGTAAATGGGTATATCTTTAAATGCATGTGCAAGTATTGGAATTTAGGTATATATTTATATTTATATGGTTTGCTTTTTGTTTTTAAGGTCCTCCAGGGACTGAAATTCAGATCAATGGGTCAAATTTTGGTATTGATATCTTGGAAGTTTCAGTGATGATAAATAACATTCAGTGTAATGTGACCATGGTCAATGATACTGTATTGCAATGCATTGCTGGAGATCATGCTGGTGGCACTTTTCCTGTTATGATGCATCATAAGACAAAAGGCTCTGCTGTGTCCACAGTCGTATTTGAGTACCCACTTACTATTCACAATATTCATCCAAGCCAAGGTAGGCATGAATGTACCAGAAGCTAGAAATATTTTATATTGTTTCAGTAAACACTTATTTAGAAAGAATCATATTCTTCAAACCCTGCTAAAATGTGTAGTTCCTATAACACACTAAAATATTTTTGTTTATGCATCAAATTAATAAGCATGCAAGGGTATCAATCATTTCAAAATATTTGTTTAATGCCTGTATTTCTTTTGTGCTATATAATTTATTTAAAATTTAATACTATTGAAAATGTCCAAGTTATATTTGGAAATTGTTTTTAAATCATGTTTAGATATCACTGGCCTGTAATTATGTTTATCTAAATAAGTATTTTTTTTCTGTTTGAAAATTATTTTAGTGGTTAAAAACCTTAAGCATAACCAATGTGCTTTTAACTAAAATGGTAACTTTACATTTGTGTTTTACTACTCAAATTCTTTGTGACATTTCTTTTAAATAAAATTTTAGTTCCTAGTAGTTTAAATAAATGACCAGATGTGACATTTACTCAGTGAAGGTTTTAAAAAACTACAATCAAAAGAGATTCTTTTGCACTAACATAATATAATATAAATAATTTCAGTTTTTTTCATTTAATGAAACTTGCTTCCGTTTCAGGTGTTAAAATAAAGTTAAATATATGTACAGAGGAGGTTTTCTTTTCATTAACTTTGTCTTTCCCTTTTATATGTCTTCACTAGGGAGCTTCGGTGGTGGTCAAACCATGACTGTGACAGGCACTGGGTTTAATCCGCAGAGTTCAGTTGTATTAGTGTGTGCCTCCAAATGTGCAGTCGACAGACTGAAATCTAATTGCACAACATTATTATGTGAAGTTCCACCTAATAATGGTAAGTAGTCATAAAAAAGAATGGAAGTCTTTGAGAACTGTTTAATTTTATAGAGATCAGTCTGAATTTCTTTTTTCAATTTTTTGTGTTCATTTGGGGCAATTGAATCACCTTTATGAATTTCCTGATTTTAAGCAATTTCTTCAGAATTTAGTTTTCTAGGCTTATAATATTTTCCAAGATTCATGACATTTGGGTTAGACTGAATTGTTTTTAGTAAATTGCAGTTTTTCAGTTTATCACATAAAGAGCATGCCAAGTGGAGAACATGTTTTTAATTCCTATTGGAGTATTAACTTTTCCTTAAAGGGGGGATAGTATAATGGTTATGAGGGTGAACTCCGGTAATTCGGTGCCAAGATTCAAATGTAAGCTGTGTCTTTGGGCAAGTTATTCAAGCTCTCTGTGTCTTAGTTTCCTCTTCTGTAAAATGAAAATGATCACATTAGCCTACTTATTGTGAGGCTTGATAAGTTAATGTATGTGAAGTGGATAGAATGGTATCTGAAACATGATATATGATTTGCTATTATTATTACTCTTATTTATTTTTACTTAGTGGTTAAAAGCCTGGGCTCTAAGGAGCCCCTGAATTTGTTTTGCCACTAACTATGACCTCAGCTAAGTAACTTAACTCCTCTCTGTTTCAGTTTGTCCATCTATTGAATGGAGACAATATTAACCCTAGTTCAGTGGGTTACTGTGAAGTTTAAGTATCTGGTATTTTAAGTACACAGCAGATTTTAATTATCTAACAAAATTTAAGAAGAACTAAAGAGAATAATATAGATGAATAAAGGATATGGTTTATGTACAAACATTTTTTTAAAACATTAACAAAATTTGATGAAGCTTTTCTAAACATTTTTGCTTCTTCTCACTTCTTAAAGAATACTGAAGGAAATGTAACATTTTTGTGACTGGGCTTACTTATCATTTCAACATCAGAGTTTGTATTCTGATTATTTTTTTTAATGCAGTAACGCGATAAAGATTTGTCAAGGTTTGTTTACCTTAACAGTAGCTCCACTTCTTTTTTCAGCGTTTTTGTATTGAGTTTTTGTAGCTTTTCTGTTTGTTACCTCGCTTGCAGCTGTCAGCATCCTTGCTATTAGCCGTTCTTCCTTCCGTCCTCTCTAATTTGCAGTGTTGAATCCTCTAGCACTGGAAAACCAAACAAGCAGGTTTGTAGAATTGTCTACAATAAGAGGCTCTGAGGGAGGATCTAAGGGTTTTTCCCCTGTTGATAATGTGCATGAATTTTGTGATGTGTTTGACTATTGCTATCTTTATTACTTCACATAGAGCCTGTGAAAGTGACTTTGGGAAAAGGAAGATGTTATTAAAAATATTTGGGGGTTTTGGACGTGAATAAGGGCCTGATGGCAGAATCGAACTCAGTTTGATTCCTCTTATCATAGGCAGGGGACCCAAGCAAGCCTGTGAAGTGAGTGTGGTCAATGGGAAGAATTCATCTCAGTCCACGACTCCTTTTATATACACCATGTCAGTGACTCCACTCATCACTGAAATAGCTCCCAGGAGAGGCAGTACAGCAGGGGGCACCAGACTTACAGTCCTGGGATCAGGCTTCAGGTACTGTCTTCACATGCATATACAACAGTGAATCTTTCTGGACTCCAGCCATTATGCCTGCTTTCTCATGCGCCAGGACAGTATTTGAATATAGTCATGTAAAGTCTACCCATCTGCTCAAAAGCCACACTACATTTACTGACTACATACTCTGTGTCAGGAACCTTTCTACCCCATAGAAACTTCCTGCTTTACCTTCTTAGGTATTGTTTAATACCATTTTATGGCTAGAAGACTAAAATTAGAGAGGCTAAATAACTTTCCCCAGATCTTAGTAAGTAACATCACAAGTATAAGTCACCTTACTGTTATGCTTTCCCCAGAATCTCATCTCCAACCATCCTCTGCTTCATTGGCTCAATGAAACATCTCTTCATCCATTTCACTGTAACTGTTTAGATTCCTTCTTCATAAACATATTCATTATTTTGGCTCAAATTTTATGTACTGCCCTATCATCATCCTTCAAGTACATTAAGTTTGACTTCAAAACCCCAGATCATTTAAATCGTAGCGGGCAATGTTAATTCCTCAAGTACCTGTAACTACCTTGGACTTGCATTTTTACATGGAGATTAAATTCCAAAGTCTGTGAATGTGACAAAAAATGTCACATAAGCAAGATAATCGCTGAAAGTGTCTTACATAGGTGCCTGTTTGGAAACCAATGTAGACTTTCTCAATAATTTGAACCCAAGCAGTTTTTCTCCAGCACTGCAATACTTGCTAGTTTGTACAGTTTTATTTCCTGACCTCTTAATCTGTTTACTTTTTTCTCAACAAATATTTTGAAGTTTTACTACTGAAAAAAAGTGCCAGTCTTCACTTTGATAGCTCATAGGTAAGATCATTATTTTTACAATAATGCGTATGAATAATAGGGTTTGACAATGTGACCTAGACATTTGAGAAAAACGTCAATGTTTTGTTTTCTTTTTTTTACTTTACAGTGAAAATATACAGGATGTTCTTGTTACCATAGCTGAAGCCAAATGTGATATTGAGTATTCCAACAAGACATATATCATCTGCGTGACAAATGCCCACACTCCTTCAGGGTGGGCTCCAGTGCATGTCAACATCAGAAGCATCGGCATGGCCAAACTGGTAACAGTGCTGTTGGATAGAGTAATCTCAGCAGTAGAAAAACTAGCCTTATGGGAGGTGAAGTAATTGGTAATGGAGTTGTTGGGGTTTTTTTTGGCTGTGTTGGGTCTTTGTTGCTGCGCATGGGCTTTCTCTAGTTGTGGCAGGCGGGGGCTACTCTTTGTTGTGGCACACGGGCTATTCATTGTGGTGACTTCTCTTGTTGTGGACCACAGGCTCTAGGCGCGCGGGCTTCAGTAGTTGTGGTATGTGGGCTCAGTAGTTGTGGCTCGCAGGCTCTAGAGCTCAGGCTCCGTAGTTGTGGTGCACAGGCTTAGTTGCTCCATGCCATGTGGGATCTTCCTGGTTCAGAGATTGAACCCATGTCCCTGCATTGGCAGGTGGATCCTTAACCACTGCGCCACCAGAGAAGTCACATTAATGGACTTTTTACTTTGTTAATGTCTCCAAAAAATAACTAAGATGTGACTATAATAAATTTAAAGTAGGTTATTTTTTTTTTGCTTGTTACTAAAATTTTATTATTTCAGATTTCTAATTATTCTGGATTACAGGGTAATTGGTAATAACTTTTTTAGTTTTTTATTATTGTGAAATTAATCAACAGGCAGCTCTAACATATTTAAAGTAGGTTATACTTAATGAAAATGTTCATTGTTTTAGATTTCTTCATTTTGAGGAATTAAATGAAGAATTGTGATAAAACCTCTAAATTTAAAAGTTTCTTATTTCTATTACAGGATAATGCTGACTTCCTATACGTTGATGCTTGGTCCTCCAACTTCTCGTGGGGAGGAGCATCGCCCCCAGAGGAAGGCTCACTAGTTGTTATTACAAAAGGACAGACAATTTTGCTGGATCAAAATACCCCTATCCTGAAAATGTTGCTTATTCAGGGTAAATTTCTGAAAACCTGTTTATTAGACTCTGCCTGTGAAATGGTTCTGTGAAGTTAATTTAATCAAAATTCATGATTATGAACATCCATAGTTGTATCAGGTTTTGAATACAGAGTGTAGTACTGAGTTATTTAAATTGAGTATTATAATCCATTTGTGGTTATGAAAATTTTTATTGCGTTGCAACCAGAATCTTTTAATGAAATAGAATAGAAAATATCTGAGGGGGGGGGCTTCCCTGGTGGCGCAGTGGTTGAGAGTCCACCTGCCGATGCAGGGGACACGGGTTCGTGCCCCGGTCCGGGAAGACCCCACATGCTGCGGAGCGGCTGGGCCTGTGAGCCATGGCCGCTGAGCCTGTGCGTCCGGAGCCTGTGCTCCGCAACAGGAGAGGCCACAGCAGTGAGAGGCCCGCGTACCGCAAAAAAATAAAAAGAAAAAAAGAAAATATCTGAGTGTACTGCATCTTTTATATGGGTAAGCGTCTTTTAAAGTCAAGTGTTTCATGAAACTTTTGTTTCAATAACAGTGTGTGTGTGTGTGTGTGTGTGTATGTATACGCCAATGCACATGGAGTGGATTACAACAGTAAAAACGTATTTCCCATTTAGAAAAACACTAGTATAGTGGGTCCTATAGGGGTTATAAAAATCATAGAGATTTGTTAAATTCTATACTAAATGACCCCCCTGACTCCTCTTGGATGCCAGGTTGTGATTTAACCTTTGCCTGTGAACCTGCTTTCAACTGTTACACGAAGTTCTCTCTGCTTCTTAATATCCTGTTTTTAATACAGCAAGCTAAATAACCAGAACTGTGACAGTTGTGTGTAAAAGAAACAATAATTGGCGAGAGTAAAACACTTGAGGCTTTAGTATATAAACTTTGCCATAATGGTTTTAGCTGTTCATAGGCCTTTGCATTTTGTTTTTAACTTCTGGGACAACAGCAGTATTTCAGTTATTGAAGTTATTAACTATTGAACCTTTGAACAGGTGAAGTTTCACTGTCCACAAATTTACATCAGTCTCTTAAAAAATGTATCTCAGCATTCTTTAATAATGCTAATCAGGCTATAGCTGTTGCTAGTGCAAATTAGTGGATAAAAGTTCAGACCTAATGTTGGCATTACAATAGTTTATGAAAAGTGTTTTTCTTTTATTTTAAGTTTTTGTTCTTAATTTATATTTTGAGGTCCTGTGTTTGTAGAACTAGAATTCATGTAGCTGCACTATTTAATAACATTTAAAATAACAAATGATCAAGGGGGAATAATCTGCCCTGGGGTTTGATTTCCTAGCAGCTCCCTGGGTCTTGTCTGTTTTTTTTTTTTTTTTTTTTAATTTTGCGGTATGCGGGCCTCTCACTGCTGTGGCCTCTCCCATTGCGGAGCACAGGCTCCGGACGCGCAGGCTCAGCGGCCATGGCTCACGGGCCCAGCCGCTCCGCGGTGTGTGGGATCTTCCTGGACAGGGGCACGAACCCACGTCCCCTGCATCGGCAGGCGGACTCTCAACCACTGCGCCACCAGGGAAGCCTTTGTCTGAAGTTTTTATACTTCGTGTTGCCAAAGAGCTGAAGTAAAGTGACATGCATAGTGACAGCAGATAGGAATAAGAAGTTAAATTTTAGTGTATAATTTAATAAGTAGCTTTTAATAAGACTACTGTGATATATTTCAAAATTGTATGGTTTTTAGGTGGAACTCTAATATTTGATGAAGCTGACATTGAACTTCAGGCAGAAAATATTCTAATTACAGATGGAGGCGTTCTTCAGGTAAACGAGAGAACTTGATCTGTAATCATTGCTAACCTCTCCATTTCTTTTTAAAAAATATGTGTAAAATGGACAGTTAATTATGCTAAACTCTCACTAGTTTATCTTTGTGTAGGTCTCTGTTCTTAGCATAAAATGTTTTTTCTGGATTTTAAAAGTTCCCTAGAATATTTTTGTGCTTTTAATGGGAAGATAAAGCATATTTTCATAGAGCAGAATTTTAAATAGAGCAGAAAAAAAAATTAGCTCTGAGATGTGGCTAAAGTCTATCAGTATACTTTCCAAAGGTCTGGCATAGTATATTTAGCTGACTGGAAAATGTAAGGTTTATCTTTTGGAGGAAAGATACCGAGCATGGAACAGTTGATTCTCAAAAGAGAGGGGAGAAAAGAAAAGAATTTCCTTTTGAATGATTAGAGTTATGGATAATGAGTTTTACTTTCTGAATGATGCTTGTGAAATCCCTTGCAGATTGGGACGGAAGCCTCCCCATTTCAACACAAGGCGGTCATTACCTTGCATGGGCACCTGCGATCTCCTGAGCTCCCGGTATATGGCGCCAAGACGCTGGCTGTGCGGGAGGGAATCCTGGATCTGCATGGTACGGGCTGAAAGGATTCAAGGAACTGGTCCAGGAGAGACTAGCCAGGAAGCCAGAGATAATCCTCCTGATAACTCTCTTTAAATGAAACCTTGCCAAACTTGTCCTGTCTTTACGTGTTCCCTCTTTACCCCTCTTTATCTCTTCCCTCCTTTATCCAGGTTAGGTCAACCCCTACAGACCACCAAGACTCACAACCAAGGTCACTCCTAGGAATCCCTTCCTTCACATCCTTTGCCTAATTTAGCACTTGAAACAGTTCATACTGATTGTTTTCTTTATTCATCTATCTAAACAAAAATGCATTAAGTCTAGAAGCAGAAATTATAACTTCTTATATTTGTATTTTAAAATGGGCTCTTTCTAAAATATAACTATAAATTTATATTTGCACTGTTCTATAACTATATATACTGTGGAAAATTATCAGCAAATAAAAATGATTATGATCATGTTTGAGGTATCAGTGTAGCATTATTTAAAGGAAGCATGGTGTGAATCCTTTTTATATGAAGTCTTCTATATTGCAATAATCTACCTCTTTTATAAGTTTAGAATATATAAGGATGATACCCATTATGATCATAAATGTCCTACATTATGCTAAATATATACACTAATAGAATTTTCAGAAATTTATACATTTCATTTGTCTCTAGGTTATCAATTTAAGCAATTCCTATCAACAAAGACAAAGATAATAGGCCTCTGCCCATTTTAACAGTAGTATCACACAATTTATGTTGAGTTCATGTAAAGATTATCATAAATGGGATATGTCATTGCAGAAGGATTTTTAAAAAACGTATAGACCTATACATGTTATTACAAACCTGATTATTACTTTTATAAAGCAAGCACTCTAAATGTTTCTTTTTTGAGAAAGGTATAAGATGCTAAGGTAAAATGAACTTTCTCAAAATTGATTCAATCCAGGAAAAGATTAAAATGCATGAAACTCTCAATATCCAAGAAAACACATCTGAGGAAATTCTCGGTTTGTATGTTGGCTCCAGGTCTGCCTGTTCCTGTGATTTGGACTCGTTTGGCTCATACTGCAAAGGCAGGGGAAAGGACTTTGATTTTACATGAAGCAGTAACGTGGAAACCAGGAGATGAGATTGTAATTGCGAGCACAGGACACAGGTATGATGTCTTCTGGACCCACTAATTTTGATTTAGAATAGAGACTTTTTTAAACTTTGTAAACAAGGGATGATTCAGAAGGTCCACAACTATTTAATTTAAATTTGAAACCTAGAATAAAGAAGCGTGAACAGCCAAATACGTATTTGACAAATATTAACATTGGGTTGACCCCCAGTGTGTTGAGTTTCCACTGACTGAATTTACCATGAGAAGAAGTATAAATATATACTAATAAAAGATTTTAGTCATTTTCATGGTTAAGTTCCCATGTAGTTCGTTCCCATTTATGTTCATTTGACAAAAGCATTCTGCTATTAAAAGTCAGTTGACAACCTCTGAGTGAGAGCTTTAGCTAAGTACATCAATGCATGCAAAAATGTAAATGAGCTTCTTTGTTTGGCGCCACCAAATGACACATTTGAAAGAAGCTAGTGAACTCTTTCTTATCTTACAGTCTTGGCAGTGGCTCCCATGGAGCAAAATTGTTAGTAATGATTGAATAAAAGGGAGGAAGGAAATTATAGTATGAGTGATGATTAATGTGACCTTTTACATGTCTGACATTTTACAATCGAGGCTGCTTATGACCCTTAATTTGTTTAATTATATATTTTAGCAAATAAGAAATAAAAAGAACAAAACTAACACAGCTACACCAAGAATACTGGTGGGGAGAGGAAGCAAGAGGAGCCTTATTTTTGCTTTATTGTTCAAATTATAAGTAATAGCAAAATTGGATATAGTTGATGCTGATCAGGGAACAAATAGTAATTTATGACAAGAAGCAGCTAAATTATGTTAAGGTCGTGACTCAATATAGAATTAGAATTCAAGGTGGCATTTTGGGTTTGTCATTTTTCCAAGTTAAAAATAGACTTGCAGACGTTAGGAAGAGTTAAATATATACTTAGCTTTATAAGCGCCCTTTTTTTCTCTGCCCTTGGAATTGCATAATGGCAAAATTAAAAAGCAGCAAAATGACAGGACTTACAAATCGAATAGAAAGTCCTCATTTATAGCTTTTCTGGATGAAATAAAAGAGTAAGTTTAGAATTTAGTTTAGGGATATTTCATTTTAAGAAACAAAAATTAAGCAGTTTCCCACCAAATCTAACTCATTGTTCACTATTTAATTCATAAATCCTATTTCAGAGTTCGTAATGCAGGTGGTTAAGAATACTACTTCTAGGGGCTTCTCTGGTGGCGCAGTGGTTGAGAGTCCGCCTGTCTATGCAGGGGACACGGGTTCGTGCCCCAGTCCAGGAAGATCCCACATGCCGCGGAGAGGCTGGGCCCGGGAGCCATGGCCGCTGAGCCTGCGTGTTCGGAAAAAAAAAACAAAACGAAAAGAATACTACTTCTAAAGTCAGTCTGCCTGGGTCCAACCCTCGGCAATACCACTTACTAGGCCTGAGGTCATGTTATTTCACCTGTCTGTGCTTCTCTAAAATTGGAATGCTGTTAGTATGTATCTCAGAATTACTGTAAGGACTAAGTGAGTTAATATGTGTAAAACAGAGCAGAACTTGACTCAAAGTTAGTGCTAGATAAGTGTTAGATATTATTACAAAGGAAGAAAAGGTGCATTTAGGTGCATATAACGTATAAAAATGCTTTTTTAGAACCTTCTTTTTTTTGTTTTGTTTTTGTTTTTTTGGCTGCATTGGGTCTTCGTTGCTGCGTGAGGGCTTTCTCTAGTTGCAGCGAGGGGGGCTACTCTTCGTTGCGGTACATGGGCTTCTCATTGTGGTGGCTTCTCTTGTTGTGGAGCACGGGCTCTAGGCACGTGGGCTTCAGTAGTTGTGGCATGTGGGCTCAGTAGTTGTGGCTCACGGGCTCTAGAGCTCAGGCTCAGTAGTTGAGGTGCACGGGCTTAGTTACTCCACACCATGTGGGATCTTCCTGGACCAGGGATTGAACCCATGTCCCCTGCATTGGCAGGCAGATTCTAAACCACTGCACCATGAGGGAAGTCCCTGGAACATTCTTTTCTAAAGAAATCTCTGTTCATCTGAATTCAAGAGAATTCAGGAGAGGCCAGTCCAAATCACCTGAGGGATCTTGTACCATTGATACACCCTATCTCAAGCATCCTTAATCTTCACCTCCCCCTGCCCTCTCCCCCTATAATCCCTTCCCTGGGTCTTTTGGAATTATGGGTTTCCCCATCCACCCACCATCTTGAAAAAAAAAAAAAAACAACTTTGGTCTCCTGTCTCTTCTAGCTTCTCTCTCTCTCTCTTTGTCTCGGTAAATTATTGAAGTGCTTAACTATTATGCCCATTTCTTCCATTTCACTCTTGCTATCCATGTTTTCCCTTTAAATCCTACAGTCTAATTTTGATCCTCATAAAAACTTTCCTAGTGACCTTCTGACTATCATCATTCTTCGCTTCCTGCACATCACCAGGTTCTTTTGGTCCTTCCCTTGAAATGCCTCTTCCACCAGCTTTCCATGCACTCAGTTTAATTTAGACTCTCAGCCCCTCACCCTGGAATATTCCATCATCTTCCTATTTGGGCTCCATTCCTCTACCTTCTTACCTCAGGAATTCATTCTGCATTGATTTATTCAGTCAGTGAAAAACTGTGATTGAATTGTGACACGTACTGGACCAAGTGCTCAGCATACAGAATGATTTAATGGGTGTCTTACCTAGAGGAGCAGACAGGTATGGGAAGGACAGAGAAGTAAATGGGTGGTACAACTGCAGTGTGGTGACCGTGAGTGCTGATGGGGCATCACGCAGAGCTTACTGGGAATCTAGAAGAAGAGTTGGGAAAGGTGAGAGAGGTGCCTTTCAATGCGTTTCACATGCGACATTGTTATTTACACTGGTAGTTAAAGGAGGAAAAAGATTTGCCAAGGGAGAGAGGAATCAAAAAGGAATGTCAGGAAGATACAGAGGTAAATCCTCCAAGGGCACCTCTGTCAACAGCACTAATCACGCTTTAGTATATAATACACAATCAGCCATAGAAACACATGTCTCTCTGAAGTCAGGGGCACTTTCTGCTTGGTATCCCCAATACTTTGCTCTGTGCCTAGAAAACAGGATGGACACTCAATAAGTCTTCGTTGGAAGGACTCAGTACATGAATGTGTATATCATAGATTTGGCCAGTCCTTTTGCTGGAACTTGGTATGTGCTGAAGGAATGGGTAGAAATGAGAACTCCTGAGCTCACCTCAGTCGTTTCTTTTCCCTGCTCAGGGACCTCCAATGGATTCCCTCTGTAAGGGTTTCTCAGTCTCAGCACTATTGACATTTTGGACCAGATAATTCTTTGTTGTGTATCATAGGACGTTTGGGTACATCCTCGGCCACTACCTTCTAGTAGCAACATAGCACCCCCAAAAAGTTGCGACAACCGAAAATGTGTCCAGCCATTACCAAATGTCCCCTGGAGGGATGAAAGCATCCCTGGCTGAGAACCACTGAGTGTGATCCTCAAAGTTATAAATGAATAGTACTTTTGAATACTTTATAGAATTAGTACAGTTCTGTGAACAAGTATAGCACTTGGGAAATATTTATTTAATTGAAATGCATCTGTAAAATTTATTCAGTTACTCTAAGAAAGAGTAAAATACCGTCTTGGAATTCCTCTTCAGAATATTGTATGACATAAAAAGTTTTCCTGTTTTACAGATGAGTGTTCAGAATAGCGTAAAACAAATACAGCAAAACACTGTTATGTTAATTTATATTAATTTTGAGAGTTTTTGGTTCAAATTTTTACAGACACAGCCAACAAGAGAATGAAAAAAGGACCATTGCATCTGTATCTGCTGGTGGCAGGAACATAACGCTAACTAATCCACTGAATTACACACACTTAGGAATCACTGTCACCCTCCCTGATGGAACTCTGTTTGAAGCAAGGGCAGAAATTGGAATTCTTACAAGAAATATTTTAATAAGAGGATCTGACAACGTGGAGTGGAATAACAAAATTCCAGCATGCCCTGATGGATTTGACACAGGTAGTCTTAGCAGCCTTAGTGTGTCACCTAAAATGTTTATAGACACTGCAAAAATATACCCTGTGTGCAAAATCAGCTCCTGTTGAGAACTAATGGACTTGGTTATGCTCTAGCAATAAATAAGCCCCAAATTTTAGTGATTAAAAATAATAAAGGTTTATTTCTCATTGATGCTACATGTGTCCAATATGGGTCAACAGGGGGGCTCTGCTCATTGTTATTTTCCAGGGTCTAGACTGATGGAGACGTAATCTCAATGTGGATTTCCATCATCTCTGAGACGGGAGATGAGAAGGCTGGAGAGTTAAGCACCATCAGTTTGTTACTTTGGTCCTAAAGTGACATGTGTCCCTTCTTCTCAGGTGTCAATAGTTGGAACTGGTTCCGTGGCTATAATTAACTTACCACAGTTCTCATATATATTATATATATATATATATATATATATATATATATGTATTTATAAAACTGTGTATAACCATATAAATGTATGTGTAGTTAAGAAGCACAGTGCATTTCACAAGTCTCTTTTAAATATTTTATGTAATCACTACTACCATTACAATCCCATAAGTACTTGAATAATAGCTGATACAGCTTAGGTACAGCCTTTTCTTCGATGGGAAGCATAAGACAAAGCTTACTGATCAATGTCAAAAGACCTGCGTTCTGATTCCATTTCATCTGCGTGGTCTCACAACGTCCATTGTGAAACCTAGTTTCAGCCTGTTTAAAATAAAAATACTTCCTGTCTGCCAACCTACTATAGTTGTAAGAATTAAGTGAGATAATGCATGTTCTAATCTTGTACCAGTGTAAGATCGTATTAGCTATGTTAATCCCAAATCTTGGGGAAAATAAATTCAGCGATAATAAAACAAAATACCTGAGTACTTTAGGGGTTGCAAAGGTGAACAAGACAAGGCTCTTACCTTCCTTACTATGCAGAGGAGGAGATAATGTGAATGCAAATAATTATGTTCCAGGGTGAGATTAAAATTGTATGTGAATAAAAAGATATAATTAGGTATGAGAAACAGTCTTTATATAATTAGAGGATTTTGACATGGTTTTTCTTTATGATATCTTAAAAAATATTTTTAAAGGTGAATTTGCTACACAGACATGTCTCCAAGGAAGGTTTGGAGAAGAAATAGGAAGTGACCAGTTTGGTGGATGCATTATGTTTCATGCTCCGATAGCTGGTGCTAACATGGTAACTGGAAGAATAGAATACGTAGAGGTAAGAGGCATTATCGTTAGCGCTTTGTCCAAAGTTTTCCATACAATGAATGTGAATTGAGCACCTGCTTTTTGCCAGATGCTACTTATAATCTGGTAGAGGAGACATAAACAGATGATTTTAATGCAGCCAATTATTCACTCACATAATCATGCCAAGTTTTTGTTTCTCTGTTTTTATCACACCCCGCATCAAATTCATTAACAAGGTCTATCCACTCTGCCCACAAAATACTGTATCCTGAATGTACTGTTTTTCTACCTTTTCCACCTGGTCCCTAACCCAAGCCACCATAACCTCTCACCTCTACTGTGCTTTTCTCCTAACTGGTCTTCCTGCTTTCACCCTTTCTGCAATGAAGTCTCCACACCACAGCCAAAGTCCAATTTTTAAAATGTGAATCAGATCTTGCTAAACACTATTCAGAACTCTTCAGTGGCTTCCTATTCACCTAAAACAAAAAGTCCAAGCCTTTTCCAAAGGATCCATGTGATCTGACCCCCTGCTGGCCTCTATCTTGTGTGGTCTACCCTTGGCGCCTGCCATGCCGGCCACATAGACCTCCCTGTGTCCCTTGCCCACGTCAGGCACACTCCTGTCTCAGGTTCTTTGCACTTGCTCTTCATTCTGCTTGGAATGCTCCTCCACTAGTTACTTAAATGGTTCACACTCAAATCAGTCAGGTCTCTCCTCAAATGTTATCTCTTCAGAGAGGATGTTCCTCACCACTTTTATTTGAAATAGCTGCCCAAACACCTGTTTTTCTTTATTAACTCATAACTCCTGATATATTTTTAATTTGTTTTTTATCTATTCCTCTAGAACATAAACTCAGTTAGTTCAGAGATATATATATATATTTTTTTGCGATACGTGGGCCTCTCACTGTTGTGGCCTCTCCCGTTGCGGAGCACAGGCCCCGGATGCACAGGCTCAGCGGCCATGGCTCACGGGCCCAGCCGCTCCGTGGCATGTGGGATCTTCCCGGACCAGGGCACGAACCCATGTCCCCTGCATCGGCAGGCGGACTCTCAACCACTGCGCCACCAGGGAAGCCCAGTTCAGATATTTTTGTCTTTCTGTTTTTCTGCTGATTCCTCTGTACCTGGAACAGTGCTTAGCCTATAGCAGATTCTCAATTGACTATTAACTGAACAAATATATAAATAAAAGAATAAATATGTATGTTATGCCCAAGAGATCAGGAGCTCCTCTGTATCTTATTCATATTCAGCCTATATAATCTGGGTTTAGCACAGTTTCTATCAAGTATTCAGTAAAAGGAAGGAACGGAGGAAGGGTGGGAAGGAAGGATAGTAAAATCCACAAACCCATTAAATTTGGAACATCTCACTCAACTGCAGTGAGGGTGGCAGAGTCAATGACTGCATATTGTGAAAAAAAAACCTTCTCCGAGGTTATGTTACACACATGTAACATCTGGATATGGAGTGAGTGAGGTTGCCAGTGTCGATCTGTATAGTAAATATTATTAATAGTTAATTTTTATTTTTAGATGAAGAATGAAAATAAATAGATGCCCTACCATTTATTTCCAAACCTTATGAGATCATATTACACACACACACACACACACACACACACACACACACACACACACACAGAGGCATCTTCTGTATTAGCTTATTAGATCGTAGACCTATTGAAAATATAGCAGAGTGGTTAATAAGAGCACCAACTCTATAATTAGACCAGTGAGTTTAAATGAAACTTTGTGACCATGAACAAGATACTCTAAATTTCACTTTCTTCATCTGTAAAATGAAGCTTATGATAAATGGCTACTTTCTAAGATTGTGGTAAAGACTGTGACCATGCATATAAGACATTTAGCAGAATATCTGGCACATGGTAAACATTCAAGAAATGTTTATTATTATTAAAAAAGAATCAAAGTGAAGGAGAAAAAGAAGTCTTTTACGAGGTATTTTGCTGAACACAAAAGTTTCATATAACAGCAAGGTGAAAAGCAGAAGAGTCGAAGATGGTTTTTGTTCATTCATTCATTTGATAACAAGTATAGGCTGTTATAGATTGAATAAAACAAGGTGGGTTGGGGGTCAGATAACATTTTTAAATGATAAACAGAGATAATATGGGAGATATAAATGCATTAATAATAATTAATGTAAAAGTGGATATTATTTTGAAACAAGAAAGTATGAGCCAGGCAAACTCTGAGTCTGTGTGTATCACTAAATAGCTGTGATTTCTGGGCTTGACAGATATTCCATGCTGGACAGGCATTCCGGTTGGGGCGATATCCAGTACATTGGCACCTGCTTGGAGATTTACAGTTTAAATCTTATGTAAGAGGCTGTGCAATTCACCAGACCTATAACAGAGCTATTACTATCCATAACACACATCACCTTCTGGTTGAGAGGAATATTATATATGATATCAGGGGGGGAGCATTTTTTATAGAAGATGGTATTGAACATGGCAATATCCTGCAATATAACTTGGCAGTATTTGTACAGCAAAGTACTAGTCTTCTGAATGACGACGTGACTCCAGCTGCATTTTGGGTAACCAATCCAAACAACACCATACGACACAATGCAGCTGCTGGTGGCACTCACTTTGGCTTTTGGTACCGAATGAACAACCACCCTGATGGGCCATCCTATGACCGAAACATTTGCCAAAAAAGAGTTCCTCTTGGAGAATTCTTTAATAACACTGTTCATTCTCAAGGTTGGTTTGGATTGTGGATATTTGAAGAATATTTCCCCATGCAGACAGGATCTTGTACTTCTGCATTGCCAGAGCCTGCAATATTTAATTCACTCACTACTTGGAATTGTCAAAAAGGAGCTGAATGGGTCAATGGAGGTGCACTTCAGTTTCATAACTTCATGATGGTCAATAATTATGAAGCTGGAATTGAAACGAAGAGGATCCTGGCTCCTTATGTTGGAGGATGGGGTGAAACCATTGGAGCAGTGATTAAAAATGCCAAAATAGTTGGTCATGTTGATGAACTGGGAATGGGGTCTGCATTTTGCACAATGAAAGGCCTGGTCCTCCCATTTAGTGAAGGGTTGACTGTATCTTCCGTACACTTCATGAACTTTGACCGTCCCAGCTGTGCAGCTTTGGGAGTGACGTCCATCACTGGCGTTTGTAATGACAGATGTGGAGGCTGGAGTGCAAAATTCATTGACATCCAATATTCTCACACAACAAACAAGGCTGGCTTTCGATGGGAACATGAAGTGGTACTGACTGATGTTGATGGTTCACTTACAGGTAATGTGATGTTTTAATTTCTGATAAAATACTTTGGAAATATATTTTTTGTTTCTGTTAACACAGAGAGTTGAATTGTCAAAGCAGACTCAGATGAATCACAGATCTTAACTGGTGCCAAACTTTCCTAATGACTTAAGGATATAGGTCAACACTAGGCATAGATGAGATATCCTTTTCTAGCAAAGTCTCAAACTATCAGATGCAGCCTCCAAATATGTCCCTTTTCTCCTGCATTTGCACTTTGGTTTTGAATTAACAGCAAATTTTGAGCAATATTTATGGAATATTGATCACAAAAGGAAGCCATTTCATTTGAGAATGCCTCCATTTTGTACTCAGTTAATTACGCAGAGGAAACTGCTTACATGACTACCCAGATTCTCCAGCCAGTCATGCCCAATAAATGTATAAATTCCAGGTTTATTTACATAAGCAACAGACTGGATGTATCCTGCTCAAGTACCTTAGAGGGAAGTAATAAGTCACAGGCCTGCTGTTAGCCTTTTTCTTTCCAATCTAAATTCTGAATTTGGAATTGATTCAAAGAATATGGGAACTCTAGTACAAAATTCAACATTCTTTGTAGGTTAAATCTTTTCTACCATTTTAAGTTCAGAGTAAGTCAAATCCTTTTGTAAATAATCATGGTTTCTAGAATTTAGCATTTTTATAAAATTTTAATGATAATGACTTGGCAAAATCAGGTAGGAAGTGTGTCTGTGTGTGTGTGTATGATTCTCCATAATACTTTATAAGAGAGAGACAATTGACAAGTAAAGCTACAGATATTAACAAATATTTATTTTTGAAAGCCTTTGAAAAATGGGAGGTTCATCTCAATATTCAAACAGACTGAATTCTCAACTATAGTTGTTGACTTGTCTCCTGTTCTAATTGTGGCTTTAAGAGGGAGAACATTTAGATGGTTCTAATATTCAGAGCTTTGTGTGACCTTTATTCATTTACTTAATTCAGCTTAGATTCTTAAGTTTGTTGACAGTCCATTGGTTGAGAGCACAAGCTCTGTGGTCAAACTGCCTGGATTTGCATCCTTCCGTGTGTCCTTGACCAAGTTACTTATCCCACATCCCATCCCCTACGTTGGCTCTCATGGGTGCTTCAGATCCCATATTTCAGCTGCATCCATGATAAGCTCCCTGACAGAAGAGTCCACTGCAAAGCCTTTGTAGAGGTCCCCTTAACCCATGCCAAAAAAACCCCCCAGGAACCTAGACTTTTAGATTGTATTTGTGGCACTATGGGTTATAGTAAATGTATGTTTTAGACAGTTTAGCTTTTTAGTTTTCTAACATGAAATAGGAAGTCAGCTGTTTGTGTTCATTTCCTAGGTCACAAAGGACACACCGTCATTCCACATAGCTCATTGCTGGACCCTTCTCACTGCAGTCAAGAAGCCGAGTGGAGCATAGGATTCCCTGGGTCTGTCTGTGATGCCTCGGTCAGCTTCCACCGGCTGGCATTCAACAAGCCTTCTCCAGTGTCTCTGCTTGAAAAGGATGTGGTTCTCTCAGACTCCTTCGGTAGGTAGAACACGATCATTTAAACCACTCATTTAAATATGTTTTCCTCAATTTTCATCATCATCTTCTTGAGAACACTGGGAAAAGCATAATATTTATATCAGTCGGAAACCAGGCAGGAAACAAATATGACATCCCAAAATGGGCTTGTGAGGAGTATTGAATAAACGCCTGGACCAGCATGACATTCTGCTGATTAAGGAACCTCCAGCCAATATTATGACAGACAGCAGGAAAGTTGACATAGCTTTAGGATCAAGACAGTAAAAATATACCATTTTTTCTGCCACTGAAAGCAAATTATTTTGATTATCTTTGCTGATTGAAATAGGATGGGGGGAGCATCTGCTAGGTCAATAGCTGCACAGAGACTGTTGATTTACTCATTTGTTTCAGTAAAGCTAATGTACCTGGAACACCAGATGGGCTTGACATCATTGCCTGACTAGATTGCATTAATTTACTGTCATTATTCATGATGCATCTGACATATGCACCAGCCAGACAAGCAAGTTAAATGGGGATATAGTAGTAACCCTGATTCTCACATGTCTCAGATTTTTCACTGCAGCGTTAATATCTGCATTTCCCCCCCTCAAGGTTTTAGAATTGCTTTTCCTTTATCTTCGTAACAGGGTGGGGGAACATGGTTCCTAGAGTGTTCACTCAGTCCTTCCTGCGTGATTTTCCCTCCCTCCATTAGGAATTCTTCCAGTTACTAAGTATATCTATTCTCATCACATCTGACCTGGCCTGCCCTGATTGGCTCAGATATTTATATCATTCCATCCATCCATTCATCCACACGTCCATCATCTGTCTATGAATTATTAGTTAAAATATCTATCTACAATTAATCCACTCTCATATCACTGTTCTGACAGACTGCAGATTTTGGAAAATAGGAAAGGCATTGATAAACCAAACATTTGCTATCAGATGATTCTCAAATACAGTTTTCTACATTTTCTGCATAAATCTAAATGATGTAGCTTCTTGATGACAGCGTTCCCAAATTTCCACATTTAATCATATTTACAAGGTAGAAACTTTTCATTTGAAACTAAAATTATGTATCTCAATATAGGCCAAGTGAATTTTGAAAGCATGTAGCATAATTATATCAGCCATACTATAACTGCTAAAATTATAGCTGGGTCAAATCCATCAGGACATGCTGGGGTTTTGGCATTCCACTCCATGTTATCAGATCCTCTTGGAAGGTTATTTCTTGTGAGAATTTCAACTTCTGCCCTTCTTCCAAACAAAGTTCTATGCCTATTCCCACTATACATTTTGGAACTGGAGGAATAACCATAAGATGAGCCAGTGGCCTCAGTGGACCAGACATGAGACTGAGCAAAGACTCATTCTAGGGCCTGGCCTTCATAAGCTGCCACTCCAGCTGGTAGACCATGTTGGCATTAGGGTGTCTGAGGGTTAGTATCAGTTCAGAGCCAGAAGCTAACAACTCTTGGAAGGTCTGGATAGTTTCCTCTCCTTAGTATGCAGTAGCCTGATAAATGGCCACAGATTTCTCCCACTCAGTGGAGCTGCTTCCAGTCTGTGAATTGGCTTGGATCTAGGAAATAGGTAAGAGGTAGCAAATTTCCACTTGGGTAACTTGGATTAGATTTCTGTCCCCCAAGATCTGTATAATTTTTCTGTCTGCATAGGCCAAAGGTCACCTTAGTATGCTACCCACTCTTCTCCTGGGGGAGCCTCTTTGCATTGCAGTGACAGAGGCTCAAGCGGGCATGTTTCACCCAGCAAGCACTTTTAAGTCTTTGCAGTGTCAATTCTGCTAATAGCCGAGGGACCAAAGAAGTCACCCAGTATCCACAGAGCAGGGAAGTCTATCCTGCCCTCAAGGAGGGGAGAGGAGTGGATATTTGCTGAATAATCCATGTTATCATGGTTCTTCTCATACTCTGCAGGTCTTCTTTAACTGTGAGTTTTTAGTGCCTCTGGTCATGGGCTTTTCAAAACTTAATGCTAATTCATAAGCCAAAGAATTTGTTCCTGGGCTTCCCTGGTGGCGCAGTGGTTGAGAGTCGGCCTGCCGATGCAGGGGACGCAGGTTCGTGCCCCGGTCCGGGAGGATCCCACATGCCGCGGAGCGGCTGGGCCCGTGAGCCATGGCCGCTGAGCCTGCGCGTCCAGAGCCTGGGCTCCGCAACGGGAGAGGCCACAACAGTGAGAGGCCCGCGAACCCAAAAAAAAAAAAAAAGAATTTGTTCCTGGGCTTCCCTGGTGGCGCAGTGGTTGAGAGTCGGCCTGCCGATGCAGGGGACGCAGGTTCGTGCCCCGGTCCGGGAGGATCCCACATGCCGCGGAGCGGCTGGGCCCGTGAGCCATGGCCGCTGAGCCTGCGCGTCCAGAGCCTGGGCTCCGCAACGGGAGAGGCCACAACAGTGAGAGGCCCGCGAACCCAAAAAAAAAAAAAAAAAGAATTTGTTCCTCCTTGATATTGGAATTTGTTTTGCCTTATCCCCAAAGGAAAAGAATGACAGTTTATTTTGTAACCTTGCTCCTAGCTTCTTCCGCCTAACTCTTTAAGGGAAGAGGTTGCAAATTTAACATAAAATTCAATCAGAGATGAAAAGAGAGAGAGAAGGGAGAGGAAAAAACAGAATTAATTCATTAATCACAGATGTTTTTCTTTATATTGTGATAGATCTTTTCAGATCTTCAACTGAAGTTGTCAGGCATTCTCTCAAATTAAATTTTTTTCCCATAACAGGTAGTTCAGGTTCCAAGTTCATCATTCACAAAATCTAGGGTATCATGGCCAGTGTTAGAGGTAGGTCTACTTTAGTCTAGTTCCTTAAGGGCTCTGAATCAAAGCTTTCCATTCATACTTGCTAGGCTGATTTTGATTAACACAACCAATATAGGAGAATCTAATAAAGTTCAGGACTTATATTTGCATATTTTGCAGATCAAGGATTCTGAAGAATTAAGTTCTTAAAAGAATAGAAATGGAATTATATTTTAGATCAATGTATTTTAAAAATTGCATTGATATATTTAAGCACTTTTGTCTTAGTGGTCATTATTGTCATCATAGTTCAATTTTATTTTTCCCTAAGGAATAAAGGCTCCATCTCAATTCAGAATTCCAAGTGAGAAAGCATTTTATGTTTCAGTTAAGTGTGATATTGAACAGTGGGGCCTTCAGGTAAACAGACATTTAGAACATAAGTAATGAAATACTATACTGACCTCTTTAGAGACTTCCGTAGACTAGGGTAATATTTACCTTTGCACTTGTTCATAAGAGAAGGAATTTTCTAGATGTAGAGATTGCTGTGATTTGTTTTATGTTTTATAGGCACAAGCATTGTTCCCTTTCAGAAGAAACGACTGACTCATATGTCTGGATGGATGGCTCTGATTCCAAATGCAAAGCACATTAACTGGTATTTTAAAAGTGTAGATCACATAACCAACATTTCGTATACGTCAACATTCTATGGATTTAAGGTAAACAGAGAGTTGCATAATCCATCTTCTAATAATTTTGATTGCATATTACTCAAAAGCAGCCCACACACTCATCCTTACACCAACTGTGAGGCCCAGAATGCCCTTGCCTCACATATTGACCTGGTAAAGTCTGCACACTTTTCATGACCCATCCTAAATCTCAGAAGCAAGCCAAAAAAAAACCCCCTCCTTTAAGAATCAGAAGTAAGCCATCTTTCTGCCACATTCCTGTAGTACTAAGCTTGTGCCCTGTTATTATTACCATGATAATAACTAACATTTATTCAGTGCTTATGATGTTTTGGGCACCAGTTAAAGGCTTTATTATTTGTATTCTGAAATATAGCAAATACAGAAAATAACAGGCCGAGTCCTATATTCCCACCACCTAGCTATCTGTATCTAACATTCTGTGACTATGTACTTCAGACTTTTTTTAAGAAATAAACATTTTTAGGTGAAGTGGAAGTCCTCTGTATGGCTTACTCTGAAATCAATCCCCACTCTTCACTGCTAATGGTCACCAGTATCCTGAATTGGGTGTTTTCATCCCTGTTCACATTCTTCTACTTGTACTACATATGGGCAGCAAAAAAACCCAATACCTAGCACTGTTTTAAATGTTTTGAAACATTATAGAAATTAAATATTCTCTGAATGTATACATATATGTGTGTGTGTGTGTGTGTGTGTGTGTGTGTGTGTGTATAGAGAGAGAGAGAGGGAGAGGGAGAGGGAGGGAGAGAGAAAGAAAGAAAGACTTTCATTGCCTTAGTGATCGAGTTAGCGTTATTACCATAGACAGGTAAAATGTTAATAAACAAAATATAAATGCAAGATGAAAACCAAACTAAAATCAAAAGTTAAGTTTTAATATGGGGTTAATTAATTAATGTCATCAAAATTAGCATATAAAACAAGTCACTTTTTTGCAAACTTTCATAGGAACAAGACTATGTAATCATATCTCATAACTTCACTCAAAATGCTGATATGTTTAATATCATTGATATGAGGAATGGCTCTTCAAATCCATTGAATTGGAATACTAGCAAGAATGGAGACTGGCACCTTGAAGCCAACACTAGTACTCTATATTACCTGGGTATGTATTCAATAGGCAAAAGTGATTGTTTTATCTGTTGCTTCATCTAAAGGAGGAGAAAAATTGCTTAATGGGCAAATGTGTTATATAGTGCCTTGTATATAGCAGGATTCAATAAATCTTTGTTGAATTAAAGAATGGAGACTAAATTTACCCTGGAAGAGGCTTGAGTTGAATTAAGAACTTACATTTTATGTTTGGAGGTAGCACCAACGCTCATAACTGGCCCCAACATTTATTTCACAAAATTAGAGGAAATGAGTACTGTCATATATTTTGTTTCCATTTTTATTATTTAATAAAATATTATTTAATTATTTTTGGAAAATAAAAATATTTAAGAGTACAGTTTAATCGAGTTCTAAAATATTTGCTTTTGTCAAGGTATTTTGACTCTGCTTCTTAATCAGACATGTGCATTTTGTCAGAATTTTTTCATACCTATTCCATACATTTGAATTATACCAAGTTACTATCTAAAGAATATTTTCAAATTGCCATATTTTGTTTATATTCAAGTACTTTGATCATCATGTTAGTTTAAACTGCTTTTACTTCACTTTCAGTGTCAGGAAAAAATGACCTTCATCAGAGCCAGTCCATTTCTGGGACCCTGGATCCTGATGTGAAGGATGTTGTTATTAATTTCCAAGCTTACTGCTGTGTTCTCCAGGATTGCTTTCCTGTACATCCTCCATCAAGAAAACCAATTCCCAGGAAGCGACCAGCCACATATAAGTATACAGGCCTTTTGTTCATTAATATACTTCTATAGTTCTTGACAGCATCCTTTTCATATGTCATCCTGGCTGAGACACTGGCTGAGACACTGGTGCCCTCCTCCTGCACAGTAGGTCCCAAAGCACTTCCACACTCATTGCTTCACTTGAGCCTTACAACTACCCTGATGACAAAATGGAAAAAAGTCTCACAAAAATTATGTGTGAAAGTTACTGGGAATCTCATACTTGCAGAACGTTAGATCTGGATTTTTAGACCAACTCCCTTATTATATAGGTGAGACAGCTGAAGCCTGAAGATGTTAAGTGAATTACCTGAGATCACAAACTTCCAACAGCACCAGAAACTATGTCCTCATTGATACAATGCTTTCTTAGCAGGTGGCATCTCTTTCTCTAGAATAACTGCCTTTTTGTGTCTGTGTATGTGAGTAACCTTTGGTAACCATAAGTTTGTTTTCTATGCCTGTGAGTCTGCCTCTGTTTTTTTGTTTTCTTTTAATTTTTTAAAAATTTTGGCTGTGTTGTGTCTTCGTTGCTGCGCACAGGCTTTCCCTAGTTGCAGCAAGCGGGGGGCCACTCTTCACTCCAGTGTGCCAGCTTCTCATTGCTGTGGCTTCTCTTGTTGCGGAGCACGGGCTTTAGGTGCACAGGCCTCAGCAGTTGTGGCACACGGGCTCAGTAGCTGTGGCTCGTGGGCTCTAGAGTGCAGGCTCAGCAGCTGTGGCACATGAGCCCAGCCGCTCCATGGCATGTGGGATCCTCCCAGACCAGGGCTCGAACCCGTTTCACAGGCGGATTCTCAACCACTGTGCCACCAGGGAAGCCCTGCTTCTGTTTTATAAATAAGTTCATTTGTATCATATTTTAAATAGAATAACAGTCTTGGTCAAGTCTCATAATACAACTTATTTAATTTTATTTCAAATATTCAATTTCCTAAATATATATTAAGTCTTGTAGTTAAAAATAATTTTTCTGTCTTTGAAACTTATAAAGTCCTTTACCTTTATTTCTCATATGAAACATAACTTTCTACTTTATATTATAGTAATTACCATACATGATGGTACTAGTACACAACAGTACTAGTCTTTAAGACCCTTAAAGGCATGATCCTGATTTGATGTATATTTGTGTCCCTTATGGGCAAATAATAACCATAAAAATAATGATGGTGATGATAAAAGTTAACAATTAGTGGGCATGTAACAGCCCACTACTGTGCATCAAGTACAAATCAATATTATTTATTAAGTGAATTACGATTCCAGAATATACAGATTCTGCGATAACATTGCACAAAAGAATAATAATTGAATTTGTTTATATGTTCATTCAACCATTAAAAAATAGCCCCTGCTATGTGCCAGGCACTGTGCTGAGCTCTGAGATTCAGTTGTGAACAACATAGATGTGGTCCCTGCCCCCATAACACTCACATTCTGTCCGAAGAGACAGATGCCAACACAAGCAAACAAACAAAATGTAAACAGAAAATAAAGCACATGAGTTTGAGTTGTGATAAAGGTTGTAAAGGAAACGGATAAGGGGCTGGGACAGAAGACAACATGGCAGGGGCCTCCTTTGGGTGGATGATTAGGAACAGCCTCTCAAAGGAGGGGATATTCTAGCTGAGACCCAAAGGATGAGTAAGAGCTGGCTGTGTGAAGGTTGGGTTCGAGGCCAAGGGGACAACTTGGGCAGAGGCCCTGATGTGGGGAAGAGTGCGGCATATCCAAGAACTGAGAGGAAATCTGCATGGCTGGACCCTTGTGAGCAGGGGAGAGTGGCCTGGACATAGCACTGGAAATAGGTGGAAATCAGACCATTCAGGTCATGCAGGCAGTTAGTGTTAAGAAATATGAGAAGCCTTTAAATGTTTCAGCTGATAAGTGACATTACATTTTGAAAAGGCCACTTTTACTACTCTGTGTAACAGAGGGACAGTAGAGAAAGCAAGGAGGCTCATAAAAAGAGTCTAGAGAACTTCATAAGAAATATGGGCCATAAAGGTTATTGGCCAAAAAGCCCTACATAGTCTAAGGTAGATAAAATTATTCAGTATTTACTTAATATTTATTATGACTCATTAATAGATTTAGATTGGTCTAGACCAGGATGTGATAGAGGTATGTGTTGACACACTACATGTATATGTCATAGGATAGGTGTTTTTCCTCTCACAATATGAGCTCTGCTCACTGGAAATAGCTGTAATTGGAATTATTAATTGGTATTTTGCAAATAGCTATCAGTGAAAACAAACAGAATCTTGATCCAAAACTGGTACCTCAGGACTAGAATATACAGGTCTAGCTACACAACACACAAATGCTTAGTTTAAGAAGTACTGGGCTTTTTTGATCATAACAGTGGGCAGTTAGAGGAATGTATAACATGTAGTATAGTGCTGCTGGGGATAAGAATGAAAGGCTTGAGAAAAGCTAGATAACTCAACTATTGAATCTGCACAATCCTGATCAATTTATTTAGTTAGATAGATACAATCTTTAAACAAACCTTCATTGAGATTGCATCATGAAAAATGTATTACTGTGAATCTAAATAATCCTAAATGATCGTTTAATTGCTAACCTCTCTTTTAAATCCATGAAGACAAAATTTTTATGACAGGATTTTTGATCAACAGATTTTTTTAGTAATACAGCTTAGTAATTCAAATGTGTGATAAAAATATACTTTTAATGAAACAAACTGTATTGGTTATTTGTAAAATTCCAGCATTAGTATCATAGAACTTTTAAACATTTTTACTAGGTCAGGAGAGCAACCCCTGTGAACATTTTTAAATGGGAAAATGCAATCAACTTTATAATAACATTCTTTGTAACAATTTGCACTGAGATAGTTTCAAGCAGGCATAGTGATGGAAGGTGGAGACTGTCTCTCTTCCAACTGTGCTTTCCATATTTATTTCAATGTAACGTAACCTTCACTCTGGTTATAGACCTGCCGTCCTGCCGCCAGCCCAGCGGCTTACCCTCATTGACCCATCCTTGCCTATTCACAGACCATTCTTCCAGCCTTCCCTTAATAGAATCTAGCCAACTATATACCCTCCTGTCCTTTTCCCTATGAAATAGCACCATATGTAAGGGTCTTTAAATGGACAAAGGATGCATTGCTTTTCACTTTTCCACCATGTGAAATCTTATAAGGAAGTTATTTACATTTTAGACAAAATTAGGGTATCACAATAAGGATTTTGTAGGAGAAAATGTGATTCGGATTGTGGGTGGAAAGGAAGTTTTCTTCAATGGAGAAAAAACTATATATGTATATGTGTGTTGAGTACCTTACTAATAGCGTACATTAGCTTGTCTGTTTACTGAAATTACAAACTATCCAATTTGCATTCTGCCATCCCTAAAACATCTAGTATAGTGCTACACTCTAAGGAGATGCTCATTAAATATACAGAGATAAAACTTAATGGAAATACTTCTTTTCTCTTTTCAGTTTATGGTCAAATGATTCTTTTTGGCAGTCATCTCGAGAAAATAATTATACCATACCTCACCCAGGAGCAAATGTTGTTATTCCTGAAGGTAAATGCATAAATGTAAATAAATAAAACGCTGTGTTTATACCACAATAGTTAGCAGTTAGGGTAGATACCTTTATGCAGCACACCTTGGAGACAGAGAAAATGTGAAGAGATGGATTCAGTTGTTGTGTCCTGGATGTCAGACATTGCTTCTGGGTTTTATGTGGATTTAAACCTGAATATTAAGAATAATGGATTTTCTGAGAGAGACAAGAATTAGTCATTGTGTGGAAAAAGGCTCACGAACTTCAAAATTAGGACTCACTGATAGGGCTGTCAGTGTTTTATCTATAGTCTATGGATTATGTTATATTCCTTATACTAAAGTCTTGTTTTATAGGAACATGGATTGTAGCAGACACAGATATTCCACCAATGGAAAGACTCGTTATTTGGGGGGTTCTAGAATTGGAAGATAAACATAATGTGGGAGCTGCCGAGTCTTCTTATAGAAAAGTTGTTTTGAATGCTACCTACATATTACTGCAGGTAAGAGTGACAGTCTTATAATTTATACCCTTATTAGCCAAATGCTAAAATGTTTGAGATTTACTAAGCAAATTATAAGAAAGCATATGCACCTGATGTGATTAAAACACAACTGGCTCTACCCCATGAAATGCAAGCCTAAGTTCAATATATTTCTGCTCTCCTTTAAATATTAATGACACATTCCTAAAGCAGTAATTATCATGCTACTTTTTAGTGTGAGGCTTGCACATTTTCAATCCTTTAGAATATTTGTATTATTATTAGGTAAAGCTAAACTCACAGCTTGCTGCAACTAACAGAATCCACTGGAGTTCTGAGGAAAAAATTAAAAGATTTCAAGCCTTTTTTTTTTAAGAAAGCAAACAGTATTTCTTAAAATGAATGGATGTGAGATTATGAAAACCAGGAGCAGACTAATAAAAATATTTCAGTTGTTTGGAATAATCACCTGATTCTCTCATAAACCTCAGATGGTCTTGAACATGTAATAGTTTAATCAGTTTAATTGTTCTGTCAGTCTTTTATTGGTGTTCATTTAAAAGAATAGCTTAACCAAAAAGGTATTAAGCACCACTAAAAAATAAGTGGGAGCCTTTCTTTCATAAAACTAGGCCTTTAATGCTTTAAAGGTGTTAGATACAGAGCTTAGAGGTAAATTAATGCTACAATTGAATCCTTACCTCACTGTTTAATAGTTTGGTAACAGGTTACGTTATCTGACTTCTTTCTGCATCAGTTTTCTAACCTATGAAATGAGAATAATAACTCCAATTCATGGGTTTAGTGTAAAGGTTAAATGATAGAAAATATGTAAAACCTTGCATGTTATGCCTGGCATAGAATCAGCAAGCATTTAGTAATAGCAATTTTTATTAACAGTGATGGCTCATGAATAACATAGCTTAGGTATAAATAGAAGAGTATATTTTATATATGCCGCATCATTTTAAAGTACAGTGTGATCTGTTCAAACAGCACTAGTTTAGGTTTTAGGAGGTCTCAGTTTCAGGTCCAGTTCTGACAGTAAGTAGATGTTGAATTTGACCTTGGAAAAATCATTTAAACTGCCCATCCCAAAGTGGATGGGTTAAATTAAGGTCACTTCTAGTTACAGTACTGTTCTTTATAAAACAAAAATTCATTCATTTTTACTAGGGGAGGCTGCCAGTCTTCCTAATTCCTTTTTAATGGGGAAATTTTTCCTGCTCAGTTTTGAAGTATTAACAATTTTCTGCTTCACTGCAGGGAGGTAGATTAATTGGTGGCTGGGAAGATAACCCTTTTAAAGGAGAATTACAGATTGTTCTTAGAGGGAATCATTCTACTCCAGAGTGGGCTCTTCCAGAAGGACCAAATCAAGGATCAAAGGTCCTAGGTATGTGTTTCCAGATACCAAAAGAGTCATATTAGTTTTGCCAATCTACTTTAAAACATGTAGCACTAAAAGACTTGTTATGAGTTCATGATGTTATGGTGTCAGAAGTTTTTACAGACATTGATTTGTAGTAACAGGTTATAAAAGTTGCTGAGATTTTAAAAAATTAAATCATGTCACATTAAAATAGATACAGATGTGCATATTTCCAAAATGTAATTTATTGCAACACTAACATTAATGAATCGCTCCATATGTATATTGTTTCTCTAATCTGGTTTTCTTCGTAATCTTTCTTTTATATAAGCAATAATATTTTTCATATTTTAGTACTTTTCCCCTAAAAGGTAACTTTCTTATGCATTATTCCTACACAGTATTAAAAATCTGTGGATCAGTTGGCTCTGCTATTGATCTCGGGTGTTGAAGCAGGGTTTTGGTTCCCCGCCAGTGATTGAGGTCGTGTCACAGTGGTGAGAACACCAAATCCTAGCCACTACACCAGTGGTCAGTGACAAGGCCCTGGCCCTACGGCTTTACAGAAAAAGAATTCCCACAAAGACGGAAAGTAGTGAAAAAAGTAAAGTGTTTATTAAGAGAAAAAAAGAGTACAGTACTTTTGGATAGACACATGGGTGGACTCAGAGAGAGAGTCGTACCCTCGTGGCAGTTTGAATCACTTTTATGGGGCATTTCTTCCCTGTTTCCTTTGACCAGTCATTTTGATTTGCCTGGTTCAGAGTCCGTATTTGGTGTATCTCAGGATTTTCCCGTGTGTGTGCGTGCATCTCTTAGCCAAGATGGATTCTACCGAAGAGGCCTATGGATAGTGAGCATTAGTTGCCATCACTTAGAATCACTCCCTTTTGACCTCCAAGGAGCCTTTCTGCTCGTGTGTAGTTGGGGAGGTCTCCTGACTTCAAGAATGAAGAATATGTGGTCTCTTATCTTCTATCTGGGCAGGACCCAGCCTCCTCTCTCAATTGTCCTGTTATTCCCACCGCGGAGTATCCGTCCACAAGGAATGAACTCAAACCATTTGTCCTGGGGGCCCTTATGTCTCCTGCCTCTCTGTCAGTTATCCAGTCACAACTGTTGCTAAGTTTTAATTTTCCAGTTGCATTTGTGTGGCTGTACATATTCCTATTCGAGCCTAGAAATCAAAGGACCTGAGAGGATTTAATTTGGCCCTAATAAATCACTGCTTTTATTAATACCACTGCATATTTATTTAAAAGACACATAAATGTGCTTCAGTTGCTCCGATGTACAATTTCTAAAACAGTGACAATAAAAAAGGGGATTAAAAAGTGGCTTAAAATTGAATTAGCTCTTGCGAGACAGACAAATTCAAATCTTAAAGAAAAATTTCCTGAGGCAAACAAATTCCATCTTAAAAAATTTTTGTTTGCTTTTATGTGTTTATTTTTTTATTTCAAAAATAACATTTCTAGCAACACAGAACAATATCAAGAGAAAACATACATCTTCTACTCTCCCCTTGAGGAAACTAACATTAGCAATTTTTACATGTGTTTTTCGTGCTTTTTATCTATGCCTGTATTCATATTACATAAAATGACTTGTGGTGCCTTATACAAAAACATGGTCAAACTAAATGTATTACTGTGCAATTTTCTTGTTAACATATTATGAATATCTTTCCAGATCGATACTTAACATGTAACACTCTTCATTTTTATAGCATATTACACTACAGTATTAGTAATATATTCTAAATTACTCCTTCATTCTTATAATGATATACATTTGAATCAACTCTAGTTTTTCTAATATATCCAAATATTGTTGTATTAAGCATCCTCATTGATGTATCCTTGTATACTAATTCACTTTATAGAGACCAGATTCCTAGAAGTAGGGCAAAGGGCCAAAGCCTTCTTATATAGCCCTGAGCAGATAACCCCAATTCTTTCCATTCATTCTAAAATGTTCAGTCGCTTATTAAAATATATCTACTAACTGTTTCATTTTATACTAGCACGTAACTCAGTTCTATGTAGTGAATAAATAAGAGTGTGTTTTTCTCCTGTAGGGGTGTTTGGTGAGCTGGATCTTCATGGAATTCCACGTTCGATATATAAAACTAAGCTCTCAGAAACCGCAGAGGCAGGTTCCAAAGTCCTCTCTCTGATGGATGCTGTGGATTGGCAGGTAGAGGAATTACTATGTGGTGGAAAGTGAAAACACGCCATGGGTCAACTTAAGGTTTCTTCTTTATTCCAATGGACATTTATTTTGTCACATGATTAACCAGAAGAGAAATGTATGTTTTGCAATTAGCTTGCACTCAAAAAGCTGACTTGATAGCAGGCATTTAAAAATTGTGGTGTCAGAGGTTCTTCAGAACATATAAAGAACATTATGTATATATTAGTTATGAAAGGAAAATATGAAAGTTTGGGGGTAAAAAAATATTTATTTACAAATTCTTGGAAAACAGAAAAAAGAATTATTTTAAATACATTTATTGTTATCTTGGTTATCTCTTTACTTCTAATTTGTGATTTTACATGTTAAGCATTTGGGAAGAAAACAAATCCTGATGCCCAGTGATATTCAAAACATGCCTGAGTTAAATAAGAGATTTTGGTAAAATATGAATGGTGGCAATTCCGATCTCTACTACACTCCCAGGCTTGCATAGGCCACAGACTCACATGTTTTACAAATACTCTTTTTAATGCTAAAGGGTCAAGAAAATGGATGGATTACTTTTCCAGGCTCTCAGATTTCAGCCAGTTCCTTTCTGCTGAGAATAAGCTATAAGGTCACAGAACAAAGTGAGGCTTAGTCTGAGTAAATGAATACAAATCATCAAAACATATGGGGTTGGCTCTCTTAATGTAGTGTAAAATCAGTAAATAGAAGGAGGATTTATTGAGAGTTATTATAAGCTACTTACAATATATTCATATTTGTGATAGTTCAGGTGTGATTACTTTTTAAAAGGTGATTAAATGATTTAAATATCCCTATTATTTATCCAATTATCATTTATTAGTATTTATCCAGTTAATATTTTCTGCATATTATTTATATAATTAATATTTAGCCTAATGTCAGACATTTTCTAGGCATAGAGGATTCATTTGTGAAGAAATTGGTCAAACTATAGGGGAAATTGCATTGAAGTGGGAGAGGCAGACACTAAATGAACAGATAAATGTGTGTTATTTCAGATTATAATCTTTGTCATGAAGGAAATAAAACAGGGATGATAGAGACTGCCATGGTAGAGGGTGGCAGATAACATTAAATAGAGTGGCCAGAGAAAGCCTCTCTCAAGGGTATGACAGGGTTCAGGACATGCTACCCCAAAATATGAATACTTTAAGGGAAGAAATTTCTGCACGTGCAGGGAGGACTTTCTGGCTTTCCCCTGAAGCAGGTCACAAAACCTTCATGTGAGAGTTGCCCTCCTTATACCCAGAGGAAAGAGACATCCTCAGCTCTGAAGACAAAGTGACACAGAGAAGAATCTGAATGGCCAACCCTTGCTGTTTCTCCCAGTTTCCTACACTTAGCTCATACCCTATCACAATATTCCTCTACTCTCCACTCTTCCATAAAAATGCTCAGGTTTAACCGTTTCTTCAGGACTTCATTTCCCGTGTCATGTAAAATTTATATTGAATAAATCTATATGCTTTTCTCTTGTTAATGACTTTTGTTACAGGGGTCCCAGCTGAGAACTTGGAAGGGTAGAGGAAAAAGTTCTTTTTCGTCCCCTGCAAGTACTTTTGAGCAGAGACTTGGTTGACAAAGAGGAGCTTGTCATATATGATATACAGAGATTCTAAGACTTGACCTTGCTCTGTCACTTATCTCTGCCTTTCTTACCTTTCAGGAATATCCAGTGATAGTTAACTGTGTAAAAAAAAAAAATCTGGGGGAAATTTTTTAAGTCTTAAGAATATTATCCTGACCAATTTTTAATAAAAATATGAATATATTTGCTTTGATATATCTAATTTTAAAAATGTATATCACCTGCAATTCTATTAAGTGACTGAATTCAACTTAAGGAAATGTTGAGATAATTCAAAATATAGAATTCTTGCTATCAAACAAAAGCATATTTATTTTAGAGACCTAAATGTATGATTTGTTCTCTCTGATAATACCATCGTTGTAACCAATGTAAGTTAAATTAGAATTATTTAATAGTTATTAAGAAATATAAACCTATTTTTTAAATTGTTCTTGAATTTGGCACTTGAATTTTTCTAAGGAAGGAGAAGAGATTGTGATAACAACCACAAGCTATGATTTCCACCAGACTGAAATTAGAAGTATCATTAAAATCCTGCATGATCACAAAATTCTCATTCTCAATGATACCCTTTCCTATACTCACTTTGGTAAGTGGCTGTTCTTTAACCAAATAGATATATAATTAAAATGTCTCGAAATATTCACGGTTTAGTGCTCTCCTCTGTAATTACAGTCATTTGATAAAACATCTCAGATTTTTAGAGGAGCATTTCACTTAGATTGGCACTGGTACCCAAAGGATGCTACTGTTTGTGTGTTGGCTGCAAAGAGTCCCTGCTGTGTGTATTAATTCATTCAGCAAATATTCAGCAGTGACCATTACATTCTATGGGATAAGGCTGACACTTTCTGTTTTAGGCAAGCTTCTAGAGATTCTTACACACACTGAAATTTGAGAACCCTTGATCCAAGAGCATCTTTGTCCTGATTTGTTTCATTGACACATTCCTCAGCGGTAACTGCACTTAGACAAGCTGCAGCAAAATGGTAAAACTCTAATGATCTTTCAACTTGTAGGATCAGGGCTTTCCCAGCACGCCAGCCTTTCCCCATTTCACATGCTACCTTCATCTGAATCCCAGGAAGTGGAAGCAGACAGGAGTGTAACGTTAGAAAAGCCATTCAGATACTTCTGATGCTCCTGAGTACTACAGCTAAGGTGGCATTATGCACTGGTGGATATCAGACCTGCATGAAAAAGAAACTTAAGAGAACTTTTTTTTTTAATTAATGAATGAATTTATTTATTTTTGGCTGTGTTGGGTCTTCGTTTCTGTGCGTGGCCTTTCTCTAGTTGCGGCGAGCAGGGACCACTCTTCATCGCGGTGCGCGGGCCTCTCACTATCGCGGCCTCTCTTGTTGCAGAGCACAGGCTCCAGACGTGCAGGCTCAGTAGTTGTGGCGCACGGGCTCTAGTTGCTCCGCGGCATGTGGGATCTTCCCAGAGCGCTCGAACCTGTGTCTCCTGCATTGGCAGGCAGATTCTCAACCACTGCGCCACCAGGGAAGCCCTAAAAGAACTTTTTAAAGCAGTATTTTGATAGGAGCACGTGTCTATCATTCTATATCACATATTTTTTCTTTAAATCAAAAGAGGGAAGAGATATGGGAGCATATGTATATGTATAACTGATTCACTCTGTTATAAAACAGAAACTAACACACCATTGTAAAGCAATTATACCCCAATAAAGATGTTAAAAAAAAAAAAAGAAAAAAAAAAGATAAATCAAAAGAAAAAGGTTTCTTTGAAGAACATTTTAATCGTAAAACAGTGTTTGAAGTTCGACAGTATAGATTCTTTCATTTATAGTACCAAATACTTCTCTCTGTTTGAAATGTACCTGCTTGTCTTAAAGTTTTGGGTAAGACTTCTAGAAATGTAGAATGTAATTTAGGTTCTGTTTTTTTTTAATTTATTTTATTTATTTATTTATTTTTGGCTGTGTTGGGTCTTTGCTGCTGCACGCTGGCTTTCTCCAGCTGCAGCGAGCAGGGCCACTCTTTATTGCAGCATGCGAGCCTCTCACTACGGTGGGCTCTCCTGCTGCGGAGCATGGGCTCCAGGCACACGGGCTTCAGTAGTTGTGGCACGTGGGCTCAGCAGCCGTGGCTCGCAGGCTCCAGAGCACAGGCTCAGCCGCCATGGTGCACTGGCCTAGTTGCTCCGCAGCACATGAGATCTTCCCGGAGCACGGTTTGAACCCGCGTCCCCTGCATTGGCAGGAGGACTCCCAGCCACTGCGCCACCAGGGAAGCCCCTAGGTTCTGTTTTAAAATTATTGAGATGTAAATGTACAGACTATGTTTGATATACTACTACATATTTATAAAGAATTGTAGTTGGTACAAAATATGTCACAGAGAAAGAGGAACAAACCAAGGTTTAGGCATCAGGAGAGGTAATACCTACGTATTGCTGACTGTCTACATGGCCCTGGGCAAGTTCATTTACTTCTCTATCTCATTTCCTCATCTGTTAAAATTACAGTAAGCTTCCCAACTTGTCTCACAAGAGTGTTTTTGTGTATAATTTGAAGTGTTTGCAAAATACCTATGAAGCAGTGACTTTGTAAGTGCTGATTATAATAACCTTTTGCTGTAAATAGGAGAAATACTTTTGATTATATTTATTTTATAAATAAAAAGGTATAATTTCCGACTGCCATCTGTGTACATTTAAGCATGTAACTCTAATCAGTTCATGTATTTGTATTGACTTTTGGCATATTAGAAAGTTACGTGGTCTGTGAGCTGCAAAGAAACTAATAAAGACAGGTATTTCTTTGTGTTGGTAATAATCTAACTGTCCTTCCGTTGCAGCTGAAAGATACCTTGTTCCTGGAACCAGTCAGAGCTACACGTTAGCAGCTGATGTTGGGATACTGAATAGGAACATCAAAATACTTGGTGAGGATTATCCAGGTTGGCTGAAGGAATCTTTTGGTGCACGCGTCCTAGTCAGCTCATTCACTGCAAATATGGTGACCTTTAAAGGTTAGTACAAATTCAGTTTATTTTTCTAAATGAAATGTAGCAGGGTCTCTTCTGTGTTTAGTTCTTAAATAATGCTCACTCCTTTATAGGATCATTTGTGTTAAAAAACAAAATCCAACAGGAAATTTTAAAGATCTTACTGGCTTTATTCAAGGATTCATGAATCGGGCAGCATCCAATCTAGCTGATACAAAGGAGCGTCAAAGAGCTGTGCAAAATAAAAGACTTTTATAGGCAGAAGGGAGCAGGAACAAGGTAGTTTTACTAGGCAAAAAAGAGGATTGGTTATTGCAAGGTTACTTCCCGTGTAGGGGTCAGAGGTTTATCAGGCAGATTACCTAACTAATGCTGATCAGGCAATTCATGTTGGACTGGTTTAAGGTTCCATTTCAGGAGAACTGAAACTGTTATTAAGTCTGTTTGATGATGGAGGGCTTAGCAAAAGTCACTCCATTTTGGGCCTGATGTCTTGTTTTTAACACATTGAAAAATAAAGGCTTGAGAGGGATTATGCAGTCAGGTGCCACCCTCCAGAACCAAATTCCTAACATTATTCTACTAATTTTATCTTTATAGACAAAATAATTATCAAATTAACAATGACCTTAGGTAACAGCTAGCCCAACCTTGCCCTCAAACAGAAATCATTTCATAACAAGCACACTGATCTGTTATTTTTGTTTGAAGGAAAATTTCAAATATATTTCAAAGATAGAGAAATGTATAATATAATGCTTATCATCACCAATTACCACAGGTATCAACTTTGGCCAGTCTTGTTTGATCTATGAGCTCACCCACTTTCTTCAAGCCCACAGATTATTTTGAAGCAGCAAGCATATATTTTTTAAGATATATTTGAGATATAACATTGTGTAAGTTTAAGGTCTACAATGTGTTGATTTGATTCACTTATATATTACAATATGATTACCACAGTAGCGTTAGCTAACATCTCTACCATGTCATGTAGTTATTATTTGTGAGTGTGTGTGTGGTGAAAACAATCAAGAGCTAGTCTCTTAGAAACTTTGAAGTTTATAATATGGTATTTTTACTGTATCCCTAAGCTGTACATTATATCTCCAGGACTATTTATCTACTAGTTACAAGTTTATACCCTTAAACAGCTCCCTATTTCTCCCACCCCACAGGTCCTGGTAACCACCTTTCTACTCTCTATTTTTATGAGTTCAGCTTTTTTAGCTTCTACATATAAATGAGATCATGCAGCATTTATCTTTCTATCTCTGACTTATCTCACTTAGCATAATTCCTTCAAAGTCCATCCATGTTGTCCCAGATGACAGGATTTCCTTCTTTCTCACTCATGGCTGAATGATATGATATATGTATACACACAGTGGAATGTTTTAGATAGATAGATAGATAGATAGGGAGGTATCACATCTTTATCCATTCATCCATTAATGGACATTTAGGTTGTTTCTATATCTTGGCTATTATGAATGAAGCAACCATGTATTACTTCATCTAGAAATATTTCAGTGTGTAAATCTAAAAGACTTCTTTAAAAACATCTCTAAGAATCAGATTTTAAAATGTTAGTAATAATGTCTAAACATCAAATGATTGTTCAGAATCCTCCAGTTCATTCCTTCTTTCCCTTCCTTCCTCCCTCCTTCCCTCCTCCCCTTTCCCCTCCCCCTCCTCTTTCCTTCTTTCTTTCCTTTCCTTCCTTTCTTTCTTTCCTTCTTTCTCTTTCACTGTCTTTGTTCAGATCGGGGTCTAAATAAGATCCATGTTGCAATTGGTTATGAATCTTAAATCTCTAATTCATTTCTCTTTCCTTGCAATTTATTTATAAAAGAAGTTAGGTCATCTGTCCTATAGTGTTTCCAATAGTCTGAACTTAGTGATGCATCCCTAGGATTTAACTAGCCCTGGCTCCCTCGTATTTTCTATGCATAAGTAGCAAATTTAGAACTAGCAAATTGACCAGACTGGGACTCAGTTTTTAGGCAATAATTCCTCATAGTTGGTTGTTATTTTTCCATTAATAGGCACATAATGTACGATTGTTTTTCCTTTTGTGATGTTAGCAGTTATTAATTACCATTGCCTGGATCTATTGAATCACTGAGGTTTGAAATGGTGATATTTTAATTCTACTATTCCCTCCTCATTTATAATCTCAAATATTTCTCTAAAGAGAAGCTTCCCCAGACCACTGTTTGACTACCCTGAAGGATAGTTTAGATAGAAAAAATGTTTGATTCTTTCCTCTTATTAACTAGTTTTCAAAACAATGAGTTGGTTGCCAGGCATCCTCCAAAGGTAACAAGGAGTTTTTGTTTTGTTTTGTTTTGTTATTAGTATCATTATTAGTTCCATGGATTTAAACATATTTGTTATGTTCTAATCCATTGTAAACGTTAACCTTATTGATACTGAAAATGCCCTCTCATTGACCTTCAGAACCTTTTCATGTTGGTGCCTAAGCCCTCCTCCTTATGACTGTTTTTTTTTTATTACAAATTTATTTATTTATTTATTTATTTATTTATTTATTTATTTATTTATTTTTGGCCACGTTGGGTCTTCGTTGCTGTGCACGGGCTTTCTCTAGTTGTGGCGAGCGGCGGCTACTCTTCGTTGCAGTGTGCGGGCTTCTCATTGTGGTGGCTTCTCTTGTTGTGGAGCATGGGCTCTAGGCACGTGGGCTTCAGTAGTTGTGGCGCGTGGGCTCAGTAGTTGTGGCACAGGGGCTTAGTTGCTCTGCGGCATGTGGGATCTTCCCAGACCAGGGATTGAACCCATGTCCCCTGCACTGGCAGGTGGATTCTTAACCACTGCGCCGCCAGGGAAGTTCCTGACTGTTTGGGGGTTTTTTTTTTTAGCTTCTTCACTTCCTGATATGACAAGCACATGTTGTAATTTTTTTTTCTTTCTTGCTGAGACTGGGAGTAAGTTCTTCCTCCAAGTAACCCTGGTTCTTTTTATTGGAAGCTGGTGTTTCAATCTCACAATCTGGGTACCAGGAGTAATCCTCTATTCTTGACTTGAACTGTTTCTGCATGAGCTCACTTGGTTACAATATTGCCTATTCCATTTTGCAACAGCTCTCATTTTAGAAAATCTTTATATTGAGCAAGCAGCTCTCCCACTGTAACTTCTACCTATTGGTCATAATCTGCCAACAGAAGCTTAACTAATGAGGAGAATAGTAATGAGGATCATAAAGGAATATGATTCCAGACACTGTGCTAAGCAGTTAACACATATTATGTCATTCAGTCCTCATAGTATTATGGCATAAATATTGTCCTCTTTTTAAAGATAAAGAATTAGATGATTAGAGGGGTGAAATTACTCTGATCTTGGATACTTAAAGTCCTATGATGGACCCTATTCACATGTCAACCTTTCCTTACTCCAATAAATTATTTTGTGATGTAAGTAAAGAAAATGCATCTATGGCTTTTGTAGGCCCAGGGTCTGTAGTAATCATTTTCTTCTCTGCATCTATCTTATTAATCTTATGTTCTCCACCATACATCTAATCGCTGGCTCATGGATTTCCAGACAGGCTTTTCCCTTCTAGTATAAAATAACTCTTCTCCAATGTATTTTATTAGATATCAGTTTTTGAAACAAGGAATACCTTCTACTGTATTTTTACCAGCCATGAATCTCTGTGCGTCAGTTTCCTTGTATAGAAGACAGGAATAATAAAAGTTCCTAAGTCACAGATGTTGTGTGAGAATTAAACCACACATTGCCTGTTAAGCAATTAGTACAGAGCTTGGCACAGAGTCATGGCTCATGGATTGTTATTGCTGTTCTTAATAATCTATGAAATTGCCTTTTGTCACTTCAATGGCACTTATGACAAACTCGATCAGCAGATACTTGGCAATGCATATTCTGGAAAAAATTATGTAAAGATTATGTCCTTAACAGCTCTTTAGAGCATCAAAATTGAAATGTCAGGTAAATTATAACTTGTGTGTCATGCCACGCATTCTCAACAGGGACTGTATCACTACCAACAGGTGAAAATTGACTCTTGGGGGAAAACAAAACGTAACCAGTTTGTGGTCCTCCAAAGGGCCTCCATACCTTGACAGATATGTAGTATATCTGTGGTATTAAAATGTCATGGAGAGGGAACGCTATTCAGGAAGAGAAATGTCTAAAAAGGTTCTTGTGAGGGGCAGTAAAAAAACAAATTCAGAAACATTGCCTTATTTGGATTAAAAGGGCAAAGAAAAATGAATACAATTTTCATGAAAAAGTTGAAAAAAAATTTGTCATTTGGAAAATTACAAAAACTTTAGTAGTTTTTCAAAAATTTTTATTCAGCTTCAAGGGAAAGAAACGTGTAACTCTTTTCCCCACTAGGAAATGCAAGAATAAGTAATGTGGAATTTTATCACAGTGGTCAAGAGGGCTTCAGGGATAGCACGGATCCAAGATACGCTGTAACATTTCTTAACCTGGGACAGGTTTGTACTTTATTTTTAATTTTTGCATATACCCAAAATTAAGTATTTTGATTTTGATTTGATTTTCATTTAACTTTACTAAATACCCATATCTTAGAATTGCTAAGACTATAATCTAATATAATAAAACTTTCTTAGATGTATTTCCCATTAATGTTTCTAGACTACAACAGTATTTGATTCCAACCATTTCATGCATTATTTAAGGTCAGTAAAAAAAAAAAAAAAAAAAAAAACAGAAAATGGAGCACAAAAGGTGAAAGAATTGAAGATCTATAATAGTACACTTCACATCTCTACTTTACTTTATGATGACCAACCAATATAAAATAAAAATATGAAAAGTAAATAAATAAAATAAGATTAAAAATATATATATTATGGAGGGGAGATAAATTGGGAGTCTGGGATTAATATATACACACTACTATACATAAAATAACAAGGACCCACTGTATAGCACACGGAACTATACTCAATATTCTTGTAATAACCTGTAATGGAAAAGAATCTGGAAAAGAATATATATGTATAACTGAATCACTTTGCTTACACTTGAAACTGACACAACGTGGTAAATCAACTGTATGTCAATAAAGATAAATAAATAAAAATTTTCAATCATGTAGGTTTGGAATTGAAACCCCTAAACTACTCATTGACTGTTTTCTACAGACATTTGAATTGTCACTCCTGCCTTGAGTATCGACTTCCATGGTTAAAAAAAAAAAATCCCTGCTCATCATATAATAAACTGTTATGAAAAATAATTTTTAGTTCCTTAGCATTTTATAGGTAATGATAGAAATATAAATGCATAGAAAAGCACTTGAGAATTTTTAATTCACATTTAAAATAAGCATTTCTTTTTGGCTCTTTTTAATCATAAACCGAAGATATATGGAAATTTCCCAGGATTAAAAGGTCTGCTAGGAAGTCATCTTCTTTCATGGAATGTAAATTGAGTATTTTGTTTATCAGGATTTGTTTTCTGAAAATCACCTACTTCAAATTTTTTTCTTTAACTTTGTTTTTAAAATGTTCACTGAATCCTGATGTTTTATAGATTCAAGAACGTGGCTCATCTTATATTCAAGGCTGTGCTTTTCACAGTGGCTTTTCCCCCGCAGTTGGTGTATTTGGGACAGATGGATTGGACATAGATGATAACGTGATTCACTTTACAGTGGGGGAAGGTAATATGATAATATATCGGTCCAATAACATGTCTTAAGAGACAGCCTTGTCTGCAAACTCTAGAGCCAGGGTGTCCAACTGATCTTTCTTCAAGAATGGAAATAAAGGGTCTATGTTTGTGCTAACATGGTAATTACTAAACTGCATGTGGCCATTCAACACTTGAAATGTGGCTAATGTGACTGAGAAACTGGATTTTTAATTTTAATGGTACTTAATTGTATTACTTTACATTTAAGTAGTCACATGTGGCTATGGCTATCATATTGGACAGTACAGCTCTAGAAGAATTATTTACCAGACCATGATCTTATGTGAGTTATTTAATCACCAATAGTTTAAATTACTGACTTTTAACATACTTCTCACATATAAAACAAAAAGATTATTCACAAATAAAGATAATTTAAAATATATATATATTTGATTTGATTTAGGGGTTTGTCCTTTCTTGAATATCAGTCTAAAGCATAATACAAATTCATTTAAGGTGTATAAAATTTGTGTGTATATTTGTTAAAATCTAAGGTGGAGCCTGTGAACCCACATATTTAACAAGATTTTAATTCAGGTAGTCTATTAAAGAGGTAGAGTATCAAAGAGTTCAGAGTGTTCACTCTAAAATCAAAAGGGTTCGTTTGTCAGGTTCAAACGAGAAAACTAATTTCATGGAAGAAATGAAAGACATTCCCTATAGTACTCATTTGGGGGAATTTTCTTTTTTTCCAGGCATGAGAATATGGGGGGATGCCAACAGAGTCCGAGGAAACTTGGTTACACTTTCAGTTTGGCCAGGAACCTATCAGAACAGAAAAGACTTGAGCTCAACTCTCTGGCATGCAGCAATTGAGGTAGTGTGAACAAATTTAAAATTATAAGTAGACAAAATTATAATTTGTAATTCCCTTATTGAAGATTATAACTTCTGTAGAATTTGTAAATCTCAAAATGTCATTGAAAATGATTTCTTCCTTAGATAAAGATTGTGGATAAAGTGAGCTGATTAAAGGAGTGAATGAACTTTCTTTAAAGGTGTTGTGAGCTCCAGTAGCCATTGGATTTTTCTCTGTGTTGACGTCCATTGGTTTAAATAGTTCTCTTATTTACTTGCTTCTCCAACATTAATTATTGCTTTCAAGTTCCATTACAGGGTCTCTCTGCTTCTAATTGACTGAATGCCTTACACATTTTACTATTTAACTCTGAATTGAAATGCAAAATTATATTGATAGACTATAAAATCTCTAAAATCCATTTCTCATCTAAAACTCCTATGATTCTATATGCAAGGTTATTTACTCTTATCGGATATTACTAATTGGACCCTTCTTGTTTCCCGTGAAGTTTCTTCAATTACTATAGGTATTTATTTAGATGTAGAGTGAGATTGTAAGCAAGAAAATAGAAAGTACAGAGAGGATTTAGAGGAAAGATAGCTTCCTCTTGTTTTTATCTTACTTATACCATAGGAAAGAAAAGGAATATAAAAAGCTCTCTTTGAAAGATAGGGTAAGGATTGAATTTTGTTTTTGTACAACTATTAATAATCACCTTAAAGCAAAATCTGAAAGCCTGGAACTTAGTGTACATTTATAAGGTAATAATGTTCTCTTTTTGTCTATTTATAGATGTTAGAATGTAATCAAATGTCAATTCCAAATCTTTAAAGTTATCTATATCTTTTGAAAGGCATGTTTTTTAGTTTTATGAATTCCATTTGACTCTATTTTTATCATAATCTTTAAAAATAAGGCTGTTTAACGTGCTTTAAATAAGTGAGATTTGGACTGTTTTGCTGATTCTAAACCTTCTGTGCTCCATACTTTTCATTTTCTACCACTCTGATTTGGCTCATAAAATAAATTTGTTTAGTAATTACCTACTTGTTCTAACCCAGTTTTTTATTATAGCAGATTTTCTTTAATGAATGCCTCTACTGAATTTTATGGTCCACTGTATTGCCTTAGTTGCCTTTTTCTTAATAAATCAAATTGGCAACAGAATATAACCAAAAAAGAGTGAAAAAAATTTTGTAACCTTGTTATAATACTGGAATTTTGTCTATGGCTTGTTAATATTCAACCACGTCCAGTGGATTCTGTGACTGAAATGAAAAGTAATCTCTTTAATGTACTTTTATAATGAAGTCTAAAGTATAGTATCTAGTGGTAGGTTTATACCAAGAAGCTAAGGTAATTTCAGTACCTCATTTGTATTATAAATTTGAATGGGGTGAATGTGAATTAAATTTTTACTCCTGGAAGTATCGTCATAATTAGTTTTCCAGTGTATGTTGCATACCTGCTCTCATTGCATAATTGTGTAAGAGCCTGACCCGAAGCATTTTCTTTATCGTTATACTAGATAAATAGAGGGACCAATACAGTCTTACAAAATAACGTAGTGGCTGGATTTGGAAGGGCAGGATATCGCATCAATGGTGAACCTTGCTCAAGTAAGTCTTTGGCATAGAGTCACTAAAATTAGGAAATGACTTGTCCAAATTTGTTCGAAACAAATAATTATTGTTTGTGAGTTGAAAAGTAATATTGCTTCTTCCTGGGCACTGAAAGAACTCAACAAACTAAATTGTTTCCACATAATATTGGGTTTAAAGAAAAAATTAAAACCAATTTTATTCTCATCCTTCACCCCTATCACCCTTGTCCAGCAGCCCCAGGATGCCACACTCTTCCCTGGCCCTAGGACACTGCAGCCCCAGGTCCTCTCTTGAGACCCCGTCCCCATCCTCATGCTCCTGAGACCGGGCCTTGCTGCTCCCCAGGCCTCCCCTTCACAGTCACTGCCTCAGGGAGGTCCCTGAGCCCCAGGCTGAGGAAGGTGACCAGCCCTGTCCTTGTGATACCCTCATGTCCTTCTGTCCAATCCCATGCCACTAGCTGTGCCTGCCACAGCGTGTTTGCATTCCTGATCCCACTGGACATGAGCTCTTCCTTGACAAGGGTATCTTTATTCTATCCCTGTGACTGTAGAGGAGATGAGAAGGAAAGAGAAAATCAGAGGGATAACCAGGGAGACAGAGTGAGCCAGAGAGTGTAAGGGAGAAAAAGAGGGGGTAAAGTAGAGAATGGTGGACAGTTGGGTCTGATGGACTTGGGAAGACACAACAAGAGTGAAAGAGAGTAATCCAGGCGAGAAGCAGTGGGATGAAAATAAACAAAAGGGAACAGCAGAGAGATGGGGGAGGACAGAATAGGATAAGTTGTGTTGACTAATAGTATCAAGGGAATAAAAGAAGGATAGATCCTTTAAAAATAGGCTTTTAAGATAACTATTTTCCATGTTTACGATCCAAAAACTCTTAACAGCTTCAGTGCTTGATTTGATGGTACTGAACAGTGATTATCTTATCCCACCATCACTTTCCCAAAAGCAACTTGTAAGCATAGAGATACATGCCTATAGGGATATGTCACTATTTCATGCTTCCGCTTTAAAGGAATATGTGTTCACTATTCATATGATAAAGCCTGCAAGCATGAAAAAAATCAAAGGACATGAACAGAGGGTTCTCAGATACATTTCTATCAGATTAGTAAAAATCAAGGATTAACTGAACAACTGCTCTCCTGGCAAGGCTGTAGGGAAATAGTAACATTTACACTTTGCTGGTTGAAGGACAAAATGATATAACCCCTACAAAGGGGAATCTGGCAATAGCTACCAAAATTATAGAGGCATTTACCTTTGACTCAGCATTTCTACTTCCTGTAATCTAACAGTTGCCTCTACAGCAGTTAGAAAAAGAGTTGTGAAAAAGGTTATTCATCACAGCATTGGCCTGTACTGGCAGAAAATGGAAAGCTACCCTGTGTCCAGTTACTGTGGGCTAGTTATATAAAGCCAAACACTGGAACACTGGGCCCCTCTAAAAAAAGAAGGAAAAAGATGCATGCTATGTATTAATATGGAGAAATCACCAGAACATTCTAAAATGATAAGTAGAGCTTACTTAGAAAGGGAACAAAAGAATATGTATGGTATATGCATTTACATAAAGAAACACCGAAAGTGTAAAAGCAAAAAGTCATTGAAGGTGAGTAGGAACAGGGTGACTGGTCACTTATTACTGTATAACTTTCTATAAACTCTTGACTTTTAAACCAGATAACTTAATTATTGAATCAAAAAAGTAAAAGAATGCTAGACCTGCTGGCTTTACCTCTTGGGAAACTTAGCTAAAGGAAATGGAATTTTCTCTGAAAAATGTATAGCCCTTCTACAGTTGATTTTTTCAATCTCTATAGGTATTTTGAAATTCTCTGAATAAGCATTTTTTTCTGTAAATTCAAAAATTATTGGACTTCAGCTAATTTTTTTCTTGTGCAAAGTACATTTTGAAGGAATAAAACAACTTTGCCACAGATATAACTGATTCCTTGATGTATGTTCTTTTTAAATATTTTAGTTCCCAACAGCTTAAAGTAGCTTTTCTTTGACCTAAAATTTTAAAATATGGGGCTTCCCTGGTGGCACAGTGGTTGAGAGTCTGCCTGCCGATGCAGGGGACACGGGTTCGTGCCCCGGTCCGGGAAGATCCCACATGCCGCAGAGCGGCTGGGCCTGTGAGCCATGGCCCCTGAGGCTGCGCGTCCGGAGCCTGTGCTCGGCAACGGGAGAGGCCACAGCAGTGAGAGGCCCGCATACCACAAAATATGACCTGTGAATGTGAATATTTACTAATATGTATAATGCCACACAATGCATTTTTCACTGAATATATTGATCTTCCTAAATAATCGGGAGTGTTTATAAGGAGCAACTGAAATATATGAGGCATCACAGAGGAACTGAGGGTTTAAGTTCCCGGAATGGGACATCAATTTACACAGTTCGTCTCCCTAACAAGTGACGGGCTGGGATGCTGGGAAGGGAGCTCTGCCACACATGGGTCCAAAGGTACAACCATCCTTGTCCATGGGGCTACATTGTGCAGAACCAAGGTGTAGCCGTGCAGACAGCTTCTGAGGGAGGAAACAATAGAAACCAGGCCAACGACCATAGGTGAAATGTCAATCTCAAAGGACTAGGGAGAAGGGAAAAGCAATCGAAGATGGAGGAAGTGAGATCCCGGGGAACTTGGACAAGAGAGCTGGTACAAAGTACAGTTTAGGAGGCAGTGCTGCTCTTTATGGGGAATCCTCAAATTTATGCATGGTTGGGACGAGTTTTTAAGGCCACTGATCTGATTTGTACATAAGTAAAACTTTTGTGAAAATCCACTTTAATTATCCTGTATATTAATAATGGGTATAGCTTCCATTTATTGAGGCACTTTATGTGGGTTATTTCATTTCATTTTGAAACAACCCTGAATTAGACATTATAATTTTTTATATATGAGGAAACTTAAGTTATAAAATACTAAGCAACTTTCCCAAGATCATGCATACATTAATTCAAGAAGTATTTGATGAGCACCTACCTCTGCATTACCTTCTAGGCTCTAGGAATCTGGCAGTGAAGGAGCTAGACACAGTTTCTTCTTTCATGAAGCTTACGTTCTTATAGGAGAGAGGAGATGAATAATTCACAAATAAGTAGTAATTAAATATCCAAGTGAAAAAAATTTTAATTGCCATGTTAAGTGACTGAGGTGCTAACTGTGAATCCGGTAGTCAGAGAAGGCCTTCTAAGGAAGTGACACTTAACTTGAAAGTGGGCTGACCAGAAGGAACCAGTAACATTTATAGACAGCAAGTGGTATTGTGTTTTTCAAGTTTAGCCTTGTTTGAATTCAAACTTCATAATCTTTCTAAAGAAATTCATGTTTAATCAGATATAATAAATTAAGGGTGCTAGCACTAAAGTAAACTTTTGCAAATGAATATACAATTATTCTGAGTAACACTGAAGAGACAAATTAGATAAGAGAAATACTAAATAGAATAAACCGTAAGTAGCTGAACCATACAAATATTTGATCATGTTGTTAAAATTTGCATCAGACTCATATATTTAACTTTTAAAAGAATTTCAACTTTAACTGATACTGCTTATAACTCTGTGACTTGATTCCTAATGTTAATTTACTGGTTCCGTATTTCCTTCAAAGGTCAGTCTTATTCTCTGGAAAAGTGGTTTGACAATGAAGCCCATGGAGGTTTATTTGGTATCTATATGAACCAAGATGGCCTTCCTGGATGTTCTCTTATACAGGGATTTACCATTTGGGCATGCTGGGATTATGGAATTTATTTTCAGGTAAATGGATCCCAAAAAAGTGATTGTTTATTTTTTTTTATGATTATATTTCATACTATGTAACCTCCAAGTTCTATTACAGACCACGGAGAGTGTGCGTATCTATAACGTGACCCTGGTTGACAATGGAATGGCCATTTCTTCAATGATTTACATGCCACCTGCTGTATCTCACAGAATTTCCAGTAAAACAGTGCAGATTAAGGTAAGAATTGAACGCAGCCACACAAAGCAGAAAGAGCAACTCTGAGAAGGGTAGAATTATTGAATACAAATGATTTTCTTGACCTCTTTGCCCTACTAGCCACACCTCCTGCCTCTGTGCTCATTGCCTCCTGCCAAGAAGCTCTCCATCCTTCCCTCTCCCCACTCCTTCCCTCAGCTCTCCTTGCTTATCACCTGCTAATCTTGCCACAATTAGTTAAATTTTCACTGTCTCTATGAAGTCTTTCCTGAACCAGCTTAGGTAGTTTTGACACTCCCTCCTCTTTTTGTTCCTACTTGCCCTGCACATATTCCTATCATAACATATTTTTAAATATAATTATTTGCATGTCTGTCTCCCCCCTCTGACTTTGAATGTCATCCACTTGGGGCAAAACTCACATCTTTTTTAACTTGGTTTAATGAATGATCCACTTCTCAAAGTTATACAGGTTGTGTTTTGCTACAGTGGAATTCATTATTATTCATTATTATGTTTTCTTTTAAGAAAAGTTATTATTAAAGCTTACTGTTTGAACTTTTTTTTAAAATAGAACTCATTAATTGTTGGAAGTAGCCCTGAATTTAATTGCTCTGATGTCCTAACTAATGATGATCCCAATATTGAACTTTCTGCTGCCCATCGAAGTTCTAGACCTCCCTCAGGTAAAGATTTTAGAACTTTTAATTTTGGGGTTCATATGAGTGCATATTCAAATTTCCTTAACTTTCTTCTTTTTATAAAAGGTGGGAGAAGTGGGATTTGCTGGCCTACCTTTGCTTCAGCACATAACATGGCACCGCGGAAACCCCATGCAGGGATCATGAGTTACAATGCCATCAGTGGTCTTTTGGACATCTCAGGCAAGTTTAAACATAGTCTTTGAAAGTCTACTCAGTTAAGTTCTGTAAAGAATATGTAGAATATAACTAGTGGTGTTTCATTGTTAGTTAAAAAAAATGATTAAATTAATCTGCTCAATAAGACAAGCAAAGAAACCAGACATCAGAGTCAATTTCAAGAATAGTTCCCTGGCAACATTCATACATATAAAAGAACTGACATTTCCTTTTCTTTTTAAAACAACAGAAAAAGCACTGGTATAGTGATTTAATATTAATTAGTTTCTCTAAATTGTAAAACCCTTTTATATAATTAGGGTTATATTTTATTAGAAGCTTTTATGACTGCAGAAATTTTAGTTCATAGAACTTAAATGTTTTGCCAAACTCCCACAGCTGCTGGCAGAACTAGGATTAGAATCAAGATCTCTTGACTTAAAATCTGCTTTTTCACCAGGCTGCATCCTTAAAAATGTAAAATAATTAAAATAGATTTAGTAAACGTACCAAGTATTTTCGCTTTGCCCATTAAATACACTGAGCCATTCTCTATTTCAGTTTAGCAAATCTCCCTTTCATGATAACTTTAACCAGTGTCACCTGAAAGAAAGCAGTTCAATAAATTAGACATCTAAGTTTTGACATATTTTCTCATAACTTTAATACCCAGAAATGCAAAACAAATTATCATTTTCTAGTGTTACTTGTAATGATACCCCTGCCAAAAATTATTTACCATGCTACATAGGTTTAGGACCAATAAAGGAGATCTACACAGGGAACAAACAGCATCTATTACTATAGTATTTTATTGATACTCATCTACAGGCTTATATTCATGCATATACAATATTTTCTTAGGAGAAAATACAGTCAAGCAGGGTAGTATATAGCACATAACTAATTTAAGAATTTTTTGGACTCACTTTTTGCTGTTTTCAGTTTTGAGTTACTGGATTTTAAGTGCAAAGGGGATCGTTTTTTGATCTAATCAGTTTTATCTTTTGGCCACATAATATATGCAGTAAGACCAAGAGAGCAATAATATTTCAGTTAGCCTTTGCTGCATAACAAACCATCCCCAAAATTCAAAGCCTTTCAACAACTATTTATGAGCTCATTATTCTGTGGATTGGCAATTTGGGCTTTGTTCACCTTGGTGGTTCTTCTGCTAATCTTACCTGGGATTATTCACTGAGCTGCCATCACTTTACAAGATGTGTAGGGGCTGGTTAGTCTGGGATAGTCTCACTTCTATGTCTGGTGGCTGGTGCTGGCCCTTGATGGGGTAATGAGAGTGACTGAGCCAAATGTCTCCTAGGCTTATTCACATGCTGGTAATCACAGAATTCCCCAAGAACACCAAGAGAGAGTGAGCCCTAATATGCAAGCACTTTTCAGATCTGTTTATACTACAATTGCTCTTGTCCCATTGTCCAATGCAAATCACAGAGAAAATATGCCAAGCTCAGAGAAAATGTGGGAGAAGACTACTCAGTGGTGTGGATACAGTCCACAAATAGTGGGGGACTTATCTGCCACATAAGGTAAGAGTTCCATGTTCAAGGTAATGTTAAATGATGCGTTTGGTGGAATATACATGAAATGAAACTGATTTTACCCTTTCTCTATAGGAAATAATTGTTTCTCTATTATTTATGTTTTAGGTTCCACATTTGTTGGATTTAAAAATGTTTGTTCAGGTGAAACTAATGTGATATTCATTACTAACCCTTTAAATGAGGATTTACAGCATCCAATCCATGTGAAGAACATACAGCTGGTTGACACTACTGAACAATCAAAAATATTTATACATAGGCCCGATATAAGGTAAAATATATGATAACTCAGTTTCTTCTTTTCTGTCATCACAGTTTTCCATTGTTTTCTTCCCCTGCCATAGATCTGAGAAAGTTGCTAAATTTAAAGTAGCTGTTCATGTCTATGAAATTTCAATCAGCATTATGAAAATTAAGAGTATTTAATATATCTGTGTCTTCAGGTAAGTTGAAGAAGCTAGGCCTTAATATGTATATTTTCTCATACTTTTTTTTCTCATGTATCATACATAGCACCATCATTAAACATAAAAGATAGAGAATGGGTCAGAAGTATATTTGTACATTAATATCTCTCCATTAATAGTCATTAGGAATGAAAGACATGTCTATCATTTCTTCCCTTTCCCTTACCTCTTTTGTCTCCCTTTGCTTTACAAATATCTTATTATATGCACCCCAACATGTACTTGGAAATTAAATGGGAATCATTATAATCATTGTGACTAAAAATATGCAGAAACTTTGAACAGTGATTTTTTTTCAATCACAGAGGTTAGTTGGTGTCAGAATATTTCTAGAAGCTGAACCACGTAGATTCTAAGTCTTGAAAGAATATAGCCAATAACTGCTACTCTTCAAAAGACATGCAGACCAGGAATTTAGATATAAGACAATATTGGAGGAAAGAAAGTTTCCATTAGAGCTCTTTGACCATTTTCAGTATAGAGAGAAGAAATAATGCTAATTAGATACGCATCTCTTCAGAGAAATGCAGTGTTTCATAAATAGTTTGACTTCATCTGATTTTATTTTGATGACAACCCCATACCTCCTCATTTAATAATTGTTGAACTGCAGTGTTTTTTGGCTCAGTAGAGCTTCTCCCCACTAGAAAGCTGTTACCTCCTATTTAGTTATCATTGAATCTTTCAGATTTAATATATAATTTTAACATCTAGGTCATGAAGAAAATATTACATTTAAAAATATGTCTTTGAGTCGTGTGCTTTTATTGGGATACTGTTGGCACAATCCCAGATCCCTTTTACTGAGTAGCTCACTCAGTCCCCAGATGCTCTAAATGTTGGCCAATAATGACCTACATTTGCCTGCTTTTCCAGAAGATTGCTCTTAGCCAAACAGGAATAGCTGTGAGAGGCTAAAGCTCTCCCTACCACTGCCTTCTTGTAGTCCACAAAAAATGACGAATTTATACAGGAGGACGAAAGGCCAGCCCCCTTGTCTCAAAGTGGAACACCTCTGGGTGTAGTTCGTGATCAAGAGATTCTCCTGGGATCAGATTGAAGCTAGTCTATAGACCATAGTCATCTTCCTTTTCTTTCCCTTGCCCTATATGGCTTCTCTCCTTCCCTTCTCTCTCCTTCCCTTATTGAGGACTCCCTTAATAACTCACTTGAACAAAAATCCACATCTCAGACTCTGTTTCTTTGGAACCTGAAGTAACACAGAGCCCTAAACCATAATGTAAGAGTGCCACTGGGCAGTCTATTCACAGACTTGCTCACAAAAACACTCTGCACACACTTGAACACAAAGAACACATGACCCACAGAAATATTTACTCAAATCATCTCCAAAACTAATACAGTAGAGTAAGGGATAAGTTATAGCTTCACGTCTTTGCAAAAAGCTCAGATCTATTAGATAGTATTTTGCTGCTATAACTGTAGAATGAATTTCTATTTCCCCATGGTATATATCATATAGTGTAAGTATGCTGTATACTATATATAATATACAATGTATAGTACATTGCAAATTAAGCAGCCATTTTATTATTATAACCAGTTAACAGTCAACACTCCAGGTAGTTCAGAACGAAGGCAGAATACCGTCTACGATTGAACTGCATGATGAGTTTATAGTATTTCATCTCTTACAGTTCAGGTATCTACAGAATGGTTATTAAAATACATAGCATAAAAATCATAATTTAAGTATATCTGTTTGTATATATATAGGCAAAAGTCTACAAGAATATATACTAATCTGTAATTGGTGATGAGCCTAAGAGCTTAGGATAGAAAGGCGAAGGGGACTGAACTTATATTAAGTATTTACATTATTTTATAAAAAGCATATGATACATTTATAAATCTTACAGACCCATTAAAAAAAGAGAAAGAAGGGAAAAATATAAAGACTTCCCTGCTAACACAAGGATTTTGTATGTCTGCACAACTGAGTAATTTACCTGCTCTTTGGGCAATGTTAGTATATTTTGAGCAATGCACAAATGTGAAATCTATCATTCGACAAAATATGGAATAGCAAAATGGAATTCTAATTTTATTTCCCACAGGTACAATTTGTCCTTTTGAAATGTTAATGGATTCATAATAATAGACCAAATCAACACAGTGGACAAACAGGCCTCATTACAATGCTAATTACATATGCTACTTGGTCCCACTTTGAATCCTTTCTGAAATAAGATTCAATCAATTAATTTTTTTTGATACTCTTATCAAATGCACAAGTATATTCAAATGCTCTCTAGAAACAGGGAGGTATACCAAATCTAAGTATTCATGCATTTCACCTTTTCTTCACAGTAAGGTGAATCCATCTGATTGTGTAGACATGGTTTGTGATGCCAAAAGGAAATCTTTTCTTAGAGATATGGATGGCTCCTTTCTGGGGAATTCTGGTTCGGTGATACCTGAAGCAGAATATGAATGGAACGGAAATAGCCAATTTGGAATTGGAGACTATAGAATTCCTAATGTGATGCTCACATTCCCAAATGGAAGTAGAATTCCTGTCACTGAGAAAGCACCTTATAAAGGTTTGTTGGATCTTATTCTGTTAGTCCTCTGGTTCATGAAACACAATATATCTTTTATTTTTAATGATTGATGTACTCAACTAATTTATATTTTCTACTTATTAATGTTATGTAACAAGCAAAAGATAGTATGTGGAAGCTTTTGTAAGGAGATTCTGTTTCATTTCTAAATGTGTATTCCTATGTTTCTAGGAATCATTAGAGATTCAACCTGTAAGTACATTCCAGAATGGCAGAGCTATCGGTGCTTTGGGATGGAATATGCAATGATGGTTATTGAAAGCCTGGATTCCGACGCAGAAACTCGCAGACTTTCACCAGTAGCTATAGTGAGCAATGGTTATGTTGATCTCATTAATGGTAGGTATTCAATGTAAACAAACTAGAGTTACTCAAGGCATTCACTATTTACTACATTCGTGGACATGTCTCATAAATTATCTATCACATAAAACTAGTAAACATAGGGATTTCCTTGCCTTCTGTTTGTAAGATCTATGTGCAGGAGAGAGACTTGACTCTTCAGCAGTCACCCACATTAGAAAGCCAGGACAGTTACTCCAAATTGACCATTAGAAAAAGAAGAGGACATATGTATATGTATAACTGATTCACTTTGTTATAAAGCAGAAACTAACACACCATTGTAAAGCAATTATACTCCAATAAAGATGTTAAAAAATAAATAAATAAAAATAAAATAAAATGCATTAATATCAAAAAGAAAGAAAAGAAAAAGAAGAGGAGGAAAGTTATTCCTTGAGTAATCTTTATAGGTATGAAGGTGGCATAAATATATTTAAGAAAAAATTGATCTGAGTGTCTGCAAAAAAAAAACAATTTTCTTACATAAATTTAAAAAATGATAATATGATATTTGGAATACTTGAGAATGAATATTCTCAGCCTACTTGTTTTTCATTTTCATGAATACTTGGAAGAATTAATCTTGAATCAGTGTGTTGTGGGGTTTTTTTGTTTGATTGGCTTCGGTCTTTCTCATTCCTAATTCCTTTGACTGTCAAGACTATCTTGTCAAGCTCCACAGTCTAGGTCTCTTCCATTCTGGTCCTTGGTGGCTGTAGCCCAAGGGGAGGCAGTGGTCTCCATGAGTCTTGTCATCCAAGACTTTTTGAATAAATAGGTGAACTTCTAAAAGTTACTGAAAACAGAGGGCAGGGGGGACTCATTGTCTATTCCTGAAGTGCCATTGGGGGCTCAAAGATTAGTCCCTAATCAGGCTTAGAGTCTTTGAAGTGCTGAAGAGGCACATAACCTAAATCGAAAGGTCTCTCTGTCCTGACGATGTCACAACGTGTACTGAAATATTCTAAGATTCCCAAAATAGTCAATACCCTACAAGTTCTTTTTTTTTTTAACTTGTTGAAGAGAATAGAATGAGCTAAATCAGAAGTGTCTCAAAGTTACATGATTTTAAGTCACTCCCCACTTCTGCCCCAACATGCAGTCTGCCTGGTTTCTATGACCTACGATCAACCCAATTTCAAATGCTGCCTTTCAGATCTATAAAGCAGAGACTGTGGGAAGAATTTTAGACTAGTCGGTGAATAATGAAGATGTTTTCGAATTGCTCTGTTTTATATGGTGGAGAAAGGTTTCATTCTATTTGTTTTTACATTTTCCTTTTCTGAAAGGCAATATGAGTTTTCCATTTACAATAGTGATATGACATTTCTCATTTAAATAAATTTAAATTTTAAAAATGTCTCAATTTAATGAGAATGTAATTTAATGATAATGTAAATGATAGAAGCATGGCAAAAATTATGTAGGTAGGGCTTCCCTGATGGCACAGCGGTTGAGAGTCCGCCTGCCGATGCAGGGGACGCGGGTTTGTGTCCCGGTCCGGGAAGATCCCACATGCTGCGGAGCGGCTGGGCCCGTGAGCCATGGCCACTGAGCCTGCGCGTCCGGAGTCTGTGCTCCACAACGGGAGAGGCCACAACAGTGAGAGACCCGTGTACCGCAAAAAAAAAAAAAAAAAAAAATTATGTAGGTGTTAGAAGGATTATTGAAGCTTGGGATGCACTATACTAGGTGGAAAGAAAAATTCCCAAGATAAAATTTGTACATACCACTAGAGTTTCCCTTTAAATTTTAGTACTCAATTTTATTTTTAAAATATGACTTTTATCACTCTAAATTTTTCATTTTATACATAGAAATTTCTATTTTCAAAACCCACAATGAAGGTTTCTTCAAAAGTGGGATTTAGGGGCTTCCCTGGTGGCGCAGTGGTTGAGAGTCCGCCTGCCGATGCAGGGGACACAGGTTCG
>NW_006793099.1:636186-659078 GCF_000442215.2 Lipotes vexillifer
CCCCAAAAAAAAAAAAAAAAAAAAAAAAAAAAAATAGCATATGCATGTAAAACTGGTCACTCGGGATTATATTCTCATTCTTCCATGCTGCTATTATATATATATGTCAGAAATACACCTTTGGAATTTACTTCAGAGATCACAGCACATTATCTAAAGTATCTTCAATAATGTCAACTATGCTATAAACGGAATTCAGCCGGGATGATTAACTTTATATACGCTATGTCAGTGGAAAAAGAGTATGAGGACAAGCAGAAATCTCATAATATAGATTTTCTTTTCTAAGAGTATGACATTTGAAAGTCCCAGAGTAGAACGTGAAGAAAGGACACTGATAAGAGGAAGCAGAGAGAGGAGTAAGGAAAGGAGACACCTGAGAACGGCGATGATAGCAGTTCCGTCCTTTCAGCTGCTCAAGATAAAACCTTAGAATCAGTCTTTTTTTTTTTTTGGTACGTGGGCCTCTCACTGTTGTGGCCTCTCCCATTGCGGAGCACAGGCTCTGGACGCACAGGCTCAGTGGCCATGGCTCACGGGCCCAGCCACTCCACAGCATGTGGGATCTTCCTGGACCGGGGCACGAACTTGTGTCCCCTGCGTCGGCAGGCGGACTCTCGACCACTGCGCCACCAGGGAAGCCCTGGAATCACTCTTGATTCCTCTCTTTCTCTCACATTCCTCATCTAGTCCCTCTGCAAATCCTGTTGAGTCTTCCTTCAAAATAACCAGAATCACCACTTCTCATGTCCAGCGCTACCATCTGGTTTGAGCCAACATTATCTCTTCCCTGGATTAAGGCAGTTGCTTCCCAACTCCTCCTCCTGCTCTGCCTTTGTCCCCTTTGCTGTCTGTTCTCACCTCATTAGCCACCAAGATACCTTCAAGACATAAGTCAGAGCAGGCCATTCCTGTGCCCCAGACCCTGCAATAATTTCCCTGTTGGCCTTTGCACAAGAGCCAGAGTCCTCACAATGGCCTACAGGGCACCCTGAGACTCTCCCCCAACCCTTAGCTCTCTGACTTCTACTCCTCCAGCCATACTGGGCTCCTTGCTGTTCCTCAATATACCAGACATGCTATCACCGGGGCCTACGCTTCCAATGGTGAGTCTGCCTGGAATATTCTACTCTGGGTGGCTGACTCCCCCACCTTGTCAACTCCCATTCTCCTCAGTAGGTCTACCCTGACCACCCCTCCCTGCCTGGCTCACCCAATTACTCAGACTCTGATCTACCTTTTCTTTTTTTCCATAGCACTTATCACCTTCTAACATGCTTCATACTTTAATTTTTATTTTTTCTATTATTTATTGTCTTTCCTTATTCTAGAATGTAAGCTCAAATAGGGCAGAGACTTTTGAGAGTTCCTAGAATAGTGAATGAAAGAGAATATTTTTAATTTTAAAAATAAAAATGGTAACTCTGAAGTAACGTGACTGTTAATATTCTGAGCCTCTGCAAACAATCTCAAAAGAAGATTCCAAAACTACCTGTAGCTTATTAGATTCCTTATAAATTCCTCCCCACCTTTGCAAAAGCTAAGTCTCCTCACTTTATGATTATACCTGATAGCATGAAATGTGGGGAATGAACATGAAAAATGGCCAAAATTGAATGAGGATAGTTTTTTCACTGACTTTTTTTTAGTCTTATTACCAAAATCAGAGATAAGCATTTTTTTCAACATTAAGTGCCTAATTGTGTGTGGTTGCATTGTACAGAGCACTGCTAACTCTCCTGTTTCCCCTGCCCCTAGAGTTGAAAGCCTGTATTGAACATTATCTTTTAAAGGAACCCTTTCTTTAATTGAGAGATTGTCCTCTAATATTTTTTTCTTGCATTACATTCTTTTCTATGAATGGTTGAATGTAAATCTGTTTAAAATTTTTAACTCAATATGTATCCTGAATCCATAAAAGTTAGTTTTAATATTCTCCAGAAGGCATGTATAAAGGATATTTTTTAAGTGCTAAATTCTAAATATTCTGTTTCATTGTTCTCTTAAGACGCAGAAATGTTGTTTATTTTTAACAGGCTGTTCTGGTGGGAATTTTTTTCCCCACACGTCAACGTTTGGATGTCTATGTGAACAATTCATTGGTCTGCCCCCAGAATACAGTATGGAACTCCCAAAAGAAACACTGTGAACTTAATCGACATGTGTATACAGGTATTTCCTCAGAAAAATACAGCATACATTGTATATGTATACTTAATTATGCATAACATTCTTTATAATGTTTCATTATTAATATTTTTAGTTCCTTAGCCCTTGACAAATACAAGAGAAAATAAATTTTTACCCATGGTCCACCAAACACTAAAATCCGTTCATTTATAACATGTGTGTCCTGAAAGATCACTCCAGATGGAATTCTTATCTATCTGCACACATGCAGATAAAAGTTTGTACGTGTGATGGATATTCCTTTGCCTCCTGAGAACATTTACATTCTACACATTTAGTTCACTTATTCCTGCATACAGAAGAGATTTTTTTGCTTAAAATTTTCACCCTATCTCTGCTTTACTTCTGTTTCATAGAGGTCAGAACCTAAGTTCATTGGCAGTCACCAGAAGTATTGCCAAGAAAGCTAGCATAACATTAGTTGAGCACCATGAGGTAAATATTATGACATAAACTCTGGATTTAAAGGAAATATATGGAAGAAGCTAACTTACCCATTTACCAGTGTTGCAAGACCAGGATTTATCTCTATTCATTGAATTTTTTATTAAACAGGTACTAATAAGGCCAATCCATTCCTTTCCACATGTGCTACTTATCATCATTTTTTAGCTGTGCCCCATAATCTTGGCTAACGATTACATAAATGTGTGCTGTAGATCATAATATAAGCTTGACAGGAGAGTATGAATGGATACCCATATTCATTACCATCTGTGAAGCAAGTCCTACTTCTACTAATAATATGAACATCTGATATTTCCAGAGACATTACTATGTGTCAGGCACTGTTCTAAGTGCTTTGTGTATAATAACTAATGGTTACTATATCCTAATAATAACACTTGGAGGTAGGCGCAGATGAGTAAACTGAGACACAAGAGGGGGAAGTCGTTTGCCAAGGTTTCTGTCTTAGCTTGGGCTGCCATAACAAAATGCCGTAAACTAGATGGCTTAAAAACAGATTTATTTTCTCATGGTTCTGGAGGCTGCTAGTACGAGATCAGGGCACCAGTATGGCCTGGTTTCAGTGAGAGCACCCCTCCTGACTTGCAGATGGCTGCCTTCTCACTGTGTTCTCAGGTGGCAAAGATAGAAAGTGAGGGAGAGAGAGAGAGAGAGAGAGTGCTCTGGTGTCTCATCTTATAAGGGCATTAATTCATCATGAAGTCCCCTCCCCACCCTCATGACTTCATCTAAACCTAATTATTTCGCCAAGGCCCCCATCTCCAAATACTGTGACATTGGGGGTTATGGCTACAGCACATGAATTTGGGGGGGCACAGTTCAGTCCAGAGCAGTATCAAAGGTGGTAGGGGCAGAGCAAGGTACCGATCACAGAGAGTCTAGCTCTAGAACCCACGCACTTAGCTATTATGCTTCATTACCTCTTTAGAAACTAAGAGAGTGTGTTATTTTTACATACAAATGATTGCACATATTTACAGCTTAATTTTCATAAATTTTAACTCTTTTTTTAAAATGGTGCTTTTGGTACAAAGTACTCTATCGTTCAAGTCAAGAAAATAAAAATTATCTCAACAGGCAGAATTTAATACAAGGAACTGGTTACACAAGGCTGCAAAACAATACCACCACTGCCCTTTTAGAATTATTTTTTTCTGAAATAACATTGCTTTTAGATAAACATTTTGCTTTGATACTTGGAATGGAAAATAATATCCCTGTATTATGAATCTATACATATCTTTTTAGATTACCCAAAATGTTTATTATTATCTATATCTCTGATTCCTTCCATTACTGTGAAGACATGAGAAAGTTAGCTTGGACAAGTGGTGTATGCACCTGTAACAGTAGCTTGAGAGCAGCTTCAATTTATAATACAAAAACACATTTTTCAGATTCACAGAATGTTTAAGCCAAATTGCATCTAGAACTTATACTAGGAGATATTTTTTAAAATGTAGTAATAATGAAATGGCTTCTTAATGCCATTGCTATGAATGTCTATTACATTAATAAGAAATTACCTCTTTTTTCTAAGATTCTAATTTCTTTTTCTTAGTAAGCCTCACCATGAAATGTGGTAAGAAGCTACATGTCACATTCCAGTATTACTATACAGTCAGACTTTGGGCTTAATATGTGTTTGTGGATTTATTACTTCTTGGACGTTGTTTATACTCTGCCCTGAAATCAGTAATATTTATTCATTACATACATATATATGTATATCTAATCTCAATCACTTTTACAAAATTCAGTGCCCTAGTAGAATTTGTTTTGTGTTGACCGTTTTCAGGCTGAAATGTAAACTTCTTTTATTGATGTAAAAGCCTTCTGAGATGTTTTAGTATATACTTCATTTGTATTACATACTTTTGTCCTTAGTAAAAATAGAAGCACTGAATCATCATTTTTCCTTAAGAGATAGCACTGCATAAACTAGATGGCTGTTAAACTTACATTTTTTAACTACCAAATGCCTTTGATCAAGGCTTTAAAATTCTGAAAATGTAAATAGTGTTACAACATAGACTCCTGGTTCATAATTAGATTTTATTTCTCATTTGTACATGTCTATAGCTAATTGTTTTTTAAAATAAATTTCATGTATAATTATTAATGGTATTATTTTTAAAATTGACTTTAATTTTGCATGTCAGTTCTATAAGTGTTTTTGTTTTTAATATGTACATTTTCCTATGAAAGAATGATAATGTTGAACTTTTTTGAAATTTCCTAGATTTAAACAAATATTAAATACTGCATGGTAATTATGATAATGTAAATAAATTTAACTGTGCTATTTTGGCTTTTTTCGTTCATAGAGCAATTCCTTCCTAACCTGAATTCCACTGTCCTTGGTGAAAACTACTTTGACAGAACGTACCAGATGCTTTACCTTTTGGTTAAAGGAACTATACCTGTTGAAATCCACACCACCTCAGTCATATATGTCTCTTTCCAATTACCTGCTGTAACAGAAGATGACTTTTATAGTTCTCATAATCTGGTTAGAAATCTTGCCTTGTTCCTAAAGATATCAAGTGACAAAATCCGTGTCAGCAAAGTAATACAAGGGGAGAGTCTGCGAAGCAAGAGATCCACGGGACTCACAGTTGAACTGGAGATTGGAGATTCTCCCCCTCAGTTCATAACCAATGACACTACAGGTATGAAAAGTAGACATTTGAGACAGAGTAATGTAATTCAAAACCACATCTGTAAATAACCCTATCAAGGCTTGGTAAACCGGGCCTCAGGAAATCCCACCAGCCCCACATCCTGAACCCTATAAGGGCCTAGAGACCCTTCTCCCTGCTCTACTCCCAAACTATTTTGAATTATGAAGGAACTTCAACCTTTTTTTTGTTATTGTAGCAGTTAATTACTCCAACAAAAGGATTTGACCTAACATAAATGATCCTAGAGCTGACCTTATACCTGAGAGATTAAGGGTGAAAAGAGCTGGTCAGTAAAAAGTGGGAGGTGAGAGGCTGGAGGCTGAGGAAGTAGTTGGTGAGTTTGCTAGATTTGAAGAACTGGAATGGGTCCAATAGGTCTGCAGCAAAGGCATCAGAAAGGACAAGCTGCCAGAGACAAGGCTGAGAAGGAGCAGATGCTAGATTGTGGGAAACCACAAGAAGTTCTCCCCTTTGTAAGCGAAGAGAAGGACAGTGGATGTTTTCCTAAGGGACATAATAGAAGATTCTGAGAGGTCGAGTGGTGGGTTGGATTTCCAGAGTAAAGTCACATATTTATACTACCAAGTGCAAATGTACCAGAATATGTTCTGTCTTTAATTTCTATGATTGACCTAATCAGCCTTACCAGCCATCACCCCGTTCTCTGTCCCTCACTCCTCATACCCTATTTCCTCTTTTAAAAATTTATTTATTTTTGGCTGCATTGGGTCTTCGTTGCTGCGTGCGGGCTTTCTCTAGTTGCGACGAGTGGGGGCTACTCTTCGTTGCAGTGTGTGGGCTTCTCATTGAGGTGGCTTTTCTTGTTGCAGAGCACGGGCTCTAGGCACATGAGCTTCAGTAGTTGTGGCATGTGGGCTCAGTAGTTGTGGCTCAGGGGCTCTAGAGCACAGGCTCAGTATTTGTGGTGCACAGGCTTAGTTCCTCCACAGCATGTGGGATCTTCCAGGATCAGGGATCGAACCTGTGTCCCCTGCATTGGCAGGTGGATTCTTAACCACTGCACCACCTGGGAAGTCCCTCATACCCTATTTTCTAGGTATCAGAGATAAAAATAAGCTCAGCTATCCCATCAGAGGAAATTTTGTTGGCTTAAATTATGATTTCCTTAAGGTGACTCAGTTTGGTTGGGCATTTGGGTAAATGTTCAACCCTTCAGATTTTCTTCCTCTCCATCTGTTCAAGTTGGTATCTGAATACCAACTTGAGGGCTTCCCTGACCTCAGGGCCTCTTGTTGCCCTCTTGTCTTCATAGTCTTTGCAACAACAGAGGTGGTCTTCTCTGCTCTGTATCAGCCTCTCTTGTGGTGCAACTGAACTTTTCTGGCCTCTTGACATGGAATCGCATCCCCAGCTGCTAATTCCCAACTGTACCATTGTCTCTAGTGGTCAAGCACAAGTACTCTCACCTAGGCATACCCCTCTCCAAGAAGATGAGATCTGGGTCTCTGTTAGAGGAATATTACCATCCAGCTAATGAAGCTTAAGATAAAAGACGCTTTACTTGTAGAAGTCCTGGGAGGGGCTTTAACTTTCAAGGCCCTGGGAGAAGGGTCCACTTAATAATGTGGTCAAATAATTGACTATTATTATAAGAGTTGCACAAATAAGACTTGTTCATAAAGAGAGCCTCCACGCTGTATAAATTTCAGACTCAGAAAATCCTGATCTACCCTATTCCTGTCCAGCATCTTTTTCATTATACTCCCAAGCTCTCTTATGTGTAAACTTAGGTACTGGGTGAAGTTCTCATCTTCTGCCACTGGGGGTCATCGCTCATTTCTCCAGGAGGTTTGCTTCTGAGCTTTAACCCCATGCATCTGCCACATTGCTGTTCTGGAATTCTACCAGTTAGTCAGGCAGCAGGTTCTTCCCTTGTGGGGATAAGCCTGTGAAAAGGCTTGCATGAATGGAATGAGATGCTGATCAACTCTTGTTTGTTGAAGGAAACAGAAAGCATAGGCTTGTGCTGCAACCAGATCTTACAGTGATGTTCTCTGCCCAGTCATAGGTTACTTTCCTTCATCAAACTTGTATTTCCTTGTAGCTACAGAATCAGGGCTTTGGGCTCAACATAGTCTGTTAATTTAGTCTAGGAGTTGTAGCAGGTCCATGCCACATATATAGATTGCTCACTGACTCTTAGAAATCCCTGGTAAACTCTTATTCAACATAGTTTTGGAAGTTTTAGCCACAGCAATCAGAGAAGAAAAAGAAATAAAAGGAATACAAATCGGAAAAGAAGAAGTAAAGCTGTCACTGTTTGCCGATGACATGATACTATACACAGAGAATCCTAAAGATGCCACCAGAAAACTACTAGAGCTAATCAATGAATTTGGTAAAGTAGCAGGATACAAAATTAATGCACAGAAATCTCTGGCATTTTTATACACTAATGATGAAAAATCTGAAAGTGAAATTAAGAAAACACTCCCATTTACAATTGCAACAAAAAGAATAAAATATCTAGGAATAAACCTACCTAAGGAGACAAAAGACCTGTATGCAGAAAATTATAAGACACTGATGAAAGAAATTAAAGATGATACAAATAGATGGAGAGATATACCATGTTCTTGGATTGGAAGAATCAACATTGTGAAAATGACTCTACTACCCAAAGCAATCTACAGATTCAATGCAATCCCTATCAAACTACCACTGGCATTTTTCACAGAACTAGAACAAAAAATTTCACAATGTGTATGGAAACAGAAAAGACCCTGAATAGCCAAAGCGATCTTTTTTGCTCCGGACGCACAGGCTCAGTGGCCTTAGCTCACAGGCCCAGCCACTACGCAGCATGTGGGATCTTCCCGGACCAGGCCACAAACCCGTGTCCCCTGCATCGGCAGGCAGGCTCTCAACCGCTGCGCACCAGGGAAGCCCCCAAAGCAATCTTGAGAATGAAAAATGGAGCTGGAGGAGTCAGGCTCCCTGACTTCAGATTATACTACAAAGCTACAGTAATCAAGACAGTATGGTACTGGCACAAAAACAGAAATATAGATCAATGGAACAAGATAGAAAGCCCAGAGATAAACCCACGCACATATGGTCACCTTATCTTTGATAAAGGAGGCAGGAATGTACAGTGGAGAAAGGACAGCCTCTTCAATAAGTGGTGCTGGGAAAACTGGACAGGTACATGTAAAAGTGTGAGATTAGATCACTCCCTAACACCATACACAAAAATAAACTCAAAATGGATTAAAGACCTGAATGTAAGGCCAGACACTATCAAACTCTTAGAGGAAAACATAGGCAGAACACTCTATGACATAAATCACAGGAAGATCCTTTATGACCCACCTCCTAGAGAAATGGAAATAAAAACAAAAGTAAACAAATGGGACCTAATGAAACTTAAAAGCTTTTGCACAGCAAAGGAAACCATAAACAAGACCAAAAGATAACCCTCAGAATGGGAGAAAATATTTGCAAATGAAGGAACTGACAAAAGATTAATCTCCAAAATTTACAAGCAGCTCATGCAGCTCAATAACAAAAAAACAAACAACCCAATCGAAAAATGGGCAGAAGACCTAAATAGGCATTTCTCCAAAGAAGATATACAGATTACCAACAAACACATGAAAGAATGCTCAACATCATTGATCATTAGAGAAATGCAAATCAAAACTACAATGAGATATCATCTCACACCAGTCAGAATGACCATCATCAAAAAATCTAGAAACAATAAATGCTGGAGAGGGTGTGGAGAAAAGGGAACCCTCTTGCACTGTTGGTGGGAATGTAAATTGATACAGCCACTATGGAGAACAGTATGGAGGTTCCTTAAAAACCTACAAATAGAACTACCATACGACCCAGCAATCCCACTACTGGGCATATACCCTGAGAAAACCACAATTCAAAGAGTCATGTACCAAAATGTTCATTGCAGCTCTATTTACAATAGCCAGGACATGGAAGCAACCTAAGTGTCCATCAACAGATGAATGGATAAAGAAGTTGTGGCACATATCTACAATGGAATATTACTCAGCCATAAAAAGAAACGAAATTGAGTTATTTGTAGTGAGGTGGATGGACCTAGAATCTGTCTAACAGAGTGAAGTTAAGTCAGAAAGAGAAAAACAAATACCGTATGCTAACACATATATATGGAGTCTAAGAAAAAAAAAAAAAAGGTCATGAAGAACCTAGGGGTAAGATGGGAATAAAGACACAGACCTACTAGAGCATGGACTTGAGATGGGGAGGGGGAAGGGTAAGCTGTGACAAAGTGAGAGAGTGGCATGGACATATATACACTACCAAACGTAAGGTAGATAGCTAGTGGGAAGCAGCCACATAGCACAGGGAGATCAGCTCCGTGCTTTGTGACCACCTAGAGGGGTGAGATAGGGAGGGTGGGAGGGAGGGCGACGCAAGAGGGAGGAGAGATGGGAACATATGTATATATATCACTGATTCACTTTGTTATAAAGCAGAAACTAACACACCATTGTAAAGCAATTATACTCCAATAAAGATGTTAAAAAAAAGAAGTCCCTGGTAAGCCCTTACATGTATTGGAGTCCAGTATTTACCACACTAGCCACTCAGATGTCCAAAGAAACTGTGATTTATTTCCTATATGTGATCTAAACTGCTTCACACACAACTTCTCCCACTCTCTACTCCCTTAAAGCAGTTTTATCATGTTAGATTTGTCCAGATATAGGCATAATGCAGTCTAAGAACATGGAAATAGGGGCAGGAGGAAGGACAGATCAATGGCCTATTTCCCAGACTTAGACAGGTAGGGTTTGAGGTCTTGAGGAAAGCCCTACAACCTGGCAAGGAGTGACATCACAGCAAAATATTGGGAAGTGGCAAGAAAGATGTGCATGTATTCATAGTAATACTCCTAACTCCCCATAGCCTTCACATAGTGTCAGGAGATCCAGAAGTTCCCAGATGTCCTAGAAAGCAGTGACTTAAGTACTGAGGGGACCTCTGGATAAAGAGTCATGTCAGGAATAAGAGCACTTCAAGTTAAGGTCTTTGGTTTCTGGAAGGCAGTAGGCAGAAATGGATGCCTTCACACATCAAATGGTCAGAGAGAACCTGTTAACAGTGCAGCCTGGTCAGACTGGCCACCCTGCACTGAAAACCAGTGAGGAGAGGTGGTAGTAGTAGTGTATGGACGTGAAGCTCCTTTGTACTGCTGCCACGTGAGCCCTCCTACCTGGGAAACCATCTTGCAGGAGAGTGTGTGGAGGGAGTGGTGGGGGGGAGCCCGCTAGACTGCCATTTACCCCAAAGAGTCTGCATCAACCAAAGAGACCTTTCCAAGGGACAGGGACTGAAATTCCCCAAGGGTGTGATTTTCAAAGTGTTGCGTGAGACCTGCTGCCCAAGAGCGTTGCCTCCTTCCCGAGCACCACTAAGCTGCAGGGCTTAGCCTTCATGGAAGAAACTCAATGATTGAAGTCTGTAAGGCATGACTCTGGATGTGGAAGGTGCTAGAATTGTAGGAACAGTACACCAAAACATCCTGGCTGCGGTTTCTTAAACGATCACTCTGACTACAGTGTGTGGAACGGAGTGCAAGAGGGAGAGAATGGATACAAGAAAGCCAGTTTAAAAGCTGTTTTCGTATCTCTGCTGCTGATGGGTTAGCTAGCATTTGCGCAGTGGAGGCAGATTTAGAAATTGAGAACTGATTAAATGGTGTGGGGGAGAGGCGAAGAAGAAGGGTTCAAGCAAGGGTTCCAGGCTTCAGACACAAGGAGCACAGCGTGTAGAGGTGTCCTTTCATAGCATAAGGAGCGTTAGGGGGGCAGTAGGTTTAAGAGGAACTGCCAAGCTAGAAAAAGGGAACAGAAACTACCTGCCATGTTAGAATTAACCTTAAAAATTGTCAATGTCCAGAGCAAATAACAATTTTTTGTTAGTAATTTAATGCTAACGTTAGCAACTGATTAATTCATACTATAAATTCGATGATGTTAATTATCCTTCCATTCCACAATTAACATTCTATTTTTAAAAAGTGATGCGATGATAGACATACATGATAGTACTTCTAAACAAAAGATGACATAGGAAAGTAGTTTTCTCAGCATGCTCTCACTCATTTTTCTTGAATTTATTTGAATTACCTTTGTTTTTTCTTTAATTCCAGCTTAAGAAACATATTCTACTGAGTTGTTTATTTTCCTGACCTCCTTAGTATGACTTAGTCATGTTTAGCTCATGTACAGTTAGAGAGCTGTAAAATTCTATGATTTGGATGGAGCAAGCAGCACAAACAAAAACGAAAGTGAGATATTCTCACATGTTCTCACTATTCCATATTCTTATAATCCACATGTCATAACACTGTTTCCTCATAGGTCAGATGCAGTTATTTGAACTCCAAGAAACTGCTGGTTCTCTTGGACAAGCTGTAATTTTAGGAAAAACCAGTAGTATCCTTGGATTTAATATCTCTTCCATGTCTATTACCAGTCCTATCCCCAGCCCAAGTGATTCTGGCTGGATTAAGGTAAGAAATTGTGACTAGAAAAATGCATTTTAGCTATTTAAAATGTTGCTTATTTCTTATTTTAACTATTTTTCTATTTCAATACAATAATTTAGAGGGCGTGTCTTTCTAATTTATTGTTGGTTATTTTTTTACAGTATTACTAAAATGATAAAGTAGTTGAAAAAGGAGCATATCTTCTAAAAATTATGTATTGGTATAAAATGTGCTTTGCTTTGACTATTTACAACAATGCTTCATAAATTTGCTCTAGAGGAAATATTATAATAATATTGACTTAATGTATTAAACATACTTTTAAATAAACAATGATATAACATTTAGCCTGGCTAAGATGAGTTTGCTACTGAATGTAGTTTATCATGTGAAAACCACTTCATCACTCATGACCATTTACAGGTGACTGCCCAACCGGTTGAAAGGTTTGCATTTCCTGTTCATCATGTGGCCTTTTTGTCCTCACTGTCAGTGATCACTCAGCCGGTGGCAACACAGCTGGGACAGCCATTTTCTCAGCAACCTTCTGTAAAGGCAGTAGATTCTGATGTAAGTTATAACTCAAAGATTTATTTAAGTGGAAGAATTAAGCTATAAATTCTGGAGGGTGAACCGACTTCACTAATCCTGGTAGACTGGCAACCTAAGGATTGCACTGCCTCTTCAAAGTTGGACTAACATCTATGACTATCACCTTTTACTGTTTTAAAAATGTTTCTTTTCAGTGAATTTGCTCCACTGCCTAAACTCTTTGTGCAGGAAAAGGAGCTTCTATAGATTTAAAATTTGAAATGAGGCATTAAAAGAAATAAAGTTCCAAATATCTTTCTTAAAAAAAGCATGGGAACAGGACAATTGTTATAATTCTCTACTATTTTTTTCTTTAGGGTAATTGTGTATCAGTTGGGATTACTTCACTGACTTTGAAGGCCGTACTAAAGGACTCCAGTAATAACCAAATCAGTGGTCTTAGTGGAAATACAACAATTCCATTTAGCAGCTGTTGGGCCAACTACACAGATCTTATTCTTCTTAGAACAGGTGAGTGTACTATTTTGGATCCTCACATATATACCCAAATTTGGGACAATTATAATTTGCTTTTAATGAACAAAGCAGTCTATACTACACTGGTCAATAAATTATAGAAATCAGAATGTCTGGCTTACAAAAATACATTTAATATGCAAAACAAAGTGAAAAATAAAATAAGCAATTAAGGGAATTAAAACAGGTAACTTGGGCTTCCCTGGTGGTGCAATGGTTAAGAATCCGCCTGCCAACGCAGGGGACACGGGTTCGAGCCCTGGTCTGGGAAGATCCCCACATGCCGCGGAGCAGCTGAGCCCGTGTGCCACAGCTACTGAGCCTGTGCTCTAGAGCCCACGAGCCACAACTACTGAGCCTGCGTGCCACAACTACTGAAGCCCACGTGCCTAGAGCCCGTGCTCTGCAACAAGAGAAGCCACCGCAGTGAGAAGCCCACACACCACAACGAAGAGTAGTCCCTGCTCGCTGCAACTAGAGAAAGCCCGTGCACAGCAACAAAGACCCATCATGGCCAAAGATAAATAAATAAAATAAAATAAACAGGTAACTTGAGGATGTACATCAAAATTATATCATGATTCGTATTTTCTTCTTTATCCACGTGTGTACTTTTCTAAATTTTCTCACAATGTATGTATTATATTTATAATAAGAAAACTTAATATATAGATTTTTCAAATTCAAGAAAAGAAAGGATAATATAGTGTCATATAATTTTAATGGCCCATGCAGGAGTTCAGAGTTGGGCTGGAAGGTGGGTTCTAGTCTTTCTGAAAGCCAATGCAAAGGAGCAAACATGAGCATTACCGTGATTCACAGTCCTCTGCAGATAGACCAGCTGCTGTAGAGAATCACAACTTGCTCTGAGGTCAGAACAGATGTCTCCTATGAGTTCTCATGAAGTATACTCATGATATCGCCAACACGTAAATACAGTCATAACTTCCACAGTGAGGTTTCTTATATTATCTTCATGTGGATTGATGGCATAACTCCAACTGGTAAAAGCTTTTCTACCAAGACAAAAATATGTCCACAAAACAGGTCTCTACTGATGATAGATTATTCAGTATCGAAAAGAATGAAATATACTGTGAGAGCAAACAGCCTTATGATGATGCTTACCCATGGAAGGCAGAAAAAGCAGGTCATCAAGGACAACCCAGAGCCACTGGATCAACCTCCTCTGACGTTCAAACAGTCCCCAGATTTAACAAATTTGACCTCATCATTAAATAGCTACAAACTGAAAAAAAAAGAAAAGAATGAAATAGACTCCTTGTACTGGAGACAGGCCTCCATTAATCTGTTTACCTCAACCTTTATAGGCCCTAACTCCTACAAAAGTTTTATCGTGGTCCTCACTCTTCTAGCCACTGTTATTTCAAACACACACACACACTACAGGTCAGAATAAAAGCCAAAGTAAAGAGTAAGAGAAGTTAAAGAATATCTAACAATAATCTGTTTTATTTTTTCCATAAGAACTAAATATCAAAAGCTAAAATCTTTCCAAAAGAATTTTTTCCTTATTTGTTTTCTCCTCGTGCTTTGATGATGCCCTACACCAGATAAGTTTGATCTGCCTACTGGGCAACAATATCTCAACCTAGAGTTTGATAGGAATCCAGTGGCAATGAGTTCAACATTGTGCTCTGGGACAAGTACCTGGAGTGTCCAGTAAGCCTGGTGACTAAGGACAGAGCCTAATTCGTTAACAGCCTAAATGGCGGTAGGACTGGGACCCTTTTATGGGAAATGAGGAACTTGACAAGAACCCCGCCTGAGAGAAGGTTGCCCACCTCCCCAGGAAGGTGGACTCGAGAGGTGCGCAGTGACAAAGACCCAACCTGAGGATCAAGGTCTCCAAACTACCGCTTCCAAAGGCAATGTCCCAAAGTAACCAGGGTCACTGGAGTGCTGAAGCAGTAATGTAGGTTTTGACGTTTTTATGATAACAAAACAGTGCTCTCCTTTTATCCAGTATATTTTCTTTAAGAGTTCAAAGCTTCCCTTGGAGTGTCTATCTTACTTGCTATGGAGAACAGTCATTGTTTCTAATTCCCTTCCTTCCTGCCTTCCTTATTTCTTGCTTTCTGTCTTGGTTTTCTTCCATCAAGTGTAGGGTTTCAGTTCTCTGGTTGTGTATAGTAAGGAAGGTCAAATATAGTCATCTCTTTATTATTTTTAAATCAGTTAGCCAGTTTTTAGATTAACTGTAAAACTGCAGTAACAATAAAGTAAATGAATAAAGCGTCTTGTAACACTTTCTAGTAGGTATCCCACTTAATTACTGCACTGTGGGAAATCCCCTTGCAGATTAGGCTAGCCTGACCGTGTGGCACCACACCCTCTGCTACTTATAGAGCAAGGCCGGGGCCACCGGGTAGAGAAGGCATGGGTTGTGTTTTCTCACACAGAAAATAAAAATGTGAGAATTAGGTAAGAAAATAAACAGCTGAGACTGCATCTTTTGAGCAATCTGGATTCAAATGATACTACTAAAGGATAATAACATTTCGGACACGTTTATTTAGCAACCTATGTGATACACAGCGCTTGTTTCAGTTTCTAATGCTACTTAACAAACCAGCCCTAAATCTAATACCTCAAAACAAAAACGGGGCTTCCCTGGTGGCGCAGTGGTTGAAAGTCCGCCTGCCGATACAGGGGACACGGGTTCGTGCCCCGGTCCGGGAAGATCCCACATGCCGCGGAGCGGCTGGGCCCGTGAGCCGTGGCCGCTGAGCCTGCGCGTCCAGAGCCTGTGCTCCACAACGGGAGAGGCCACAACAGTGAGAGGCCCGCGTACCGTAAAAACAAAAAACGACAAACAAAAAACAAAAAACAACGATTTCATTTGCTCACAATAATGTGGGTCAGAAATTTGGGATGGTTCATCTCTGTTTGATGATGTCTGGGCCTTCAGCTGGGATGGCTTGATTGGAGTCGTGTCACTGAGGTTTTGATCTTGGATTTTGGCTGAATTCACTTCTCCTCCATGGAGTGGCCTCTCCACTAGCCTACCTTGGCATTCCTCACAAAACTGCAGGAGAAAAAAACATAAAAACAAAGCAAAAATAGCTAAATTCTTCACACATCAAAATCTTTAAGAAAATATATACCTACCACAAAAATTCAGTTTTTTCAAACTGAAAAAAAGGAAAGACTTAAAAACACCATTGTCATGAATTGTAACAGTGGCAGAATATTCTACGGAACAATGTCTATCTACCTTGAAAGTTATAGAATGCATTGCTATAGAAAGCACAATGTGGTCAATACATTCTCTCCTGAAAAAGAAAAGATGAATGAAAACAGAAATTATTTTTTTTAAGATAATAGAAAAAAAACAGAAGAATGAAAACTTTGGAATTATGCCAAGTATTGCACATTCTGCTCTCTATGGTAACTGCTATTTTTTTTTTTTTTTTTTTAGTTTGGCAGTTCACTTTATTTTTATTTTATTTTTTTTACATCTTTATTGGAGTATAATTGCTTTACAATGGTGTGTTAGTTTCTGCTTTATAACAAAGTGAATCAGGTATACATATACATATATCCCCATATCCCCTCCCTCTTGCATCTCCCTCCCACCCTCCCTATCCCACCGCTCTAGGTGATCACAAAGCTTCGAGCTGATCTCCCTGTGCTATGCAGCTGCTTCCCACTAGCTATCTATTTTACAGTAACCACTATTAATGATAGCAGTAGTCCAAGAAGAAATTATGTCATGAAAAAATATATTGGTTAAGTGATATTCAAAACTATGGGAAGATTTAACATATGGATTAAGAAATATTTAGATGAGTGTTTCACACTCTAAATATATCTAACATGTGTTTCCTCAAGCCTGTCTACCTTGGGTAAAAGGAAAGGGAGCACAATCTTGCAACACGAAAATAGCATCTGACTTAAAGCAAATGTAGAAAACAGTTAAAAAATGGTTGAGTCTAAGTCGAGGGCATATGGGTGTTTGTGGTACCATGCTTTCAACTCTTACATTTGAAGTTTTTCGAAATAAAAAGTTCAGTATCCATCCCCACCTCCCCCAACTGAGGCTGCAGCTTCTTCACTCCTCCGTCAAGTGTATGAGGATCAGACAGAGGTTCAGCACCCTCACCTCCCTTCCCTACTGTCCTTCATTTCAAACAGCCTCTGGGCACTAGGAAAGAACCCCTAAGAAGTAGGTACTGATGCTGCAGAAAGAAAATCTACCCAGAGTCCTCCTGCCTGTAGCTCTTGGGCAGATAGAACTCTTCTGACTCTGAGACCCTCTCTATACTTGTTTATACTTTAATTTATTTGACTCAGTTTCCAAAAACACTTCGTTAGGGGTTACACAGTATTTGTAAGTCAATGAAAACCCAACTGGAATTGTACGAAAACAAACAAATAATAAAAGGAAGTCAGACACTGTGATGATTTTTTTTTTGCCCTAGGAAAAAATTTTAAGATTGAATTTATCCTGGATGACGTCGTTCAGGTGGAGTCCAGGACTTTCAGCCTAGCCGCGCAGTCTGTCTCTAACAGTGGCAGTAGCGGCAGCGGCAGTGGCAGTAGCGGCAGCGGCGGTGGCAGCAGCAGCAGTAGCAGCAGCAGCAGCAAAGTGTCTACTGTGGGCACAGCTGCCCAGATAGTGACTACAGTAGTTAGCTGTCTGGTGGGAAGAGTGTTGCTCCTGGAAATGTTTACGACTGCAGTTTTGATTTTGAACTGAATTCTCGGTAAGCACAGTTCACTTTCTCTATGTTTGTCTCCACATACTGAGGTACCAGAAAATGTTTACTAAATAAAGACTGAGTGCAGCATAGCACCACAGACAGAGAGACACGATCTCAGCCATTGAGAAAGTTAGAGCTTCACTGGTAGAGACAAGACCACCCTATGGAAATGTTATTCACACTGTAGGATGGCGTATAAGAGTGCGGGGAATGAGAAATGCAGGTTACATCCGGACACTTTCAGTTGCAAATGGCAGAAGCTCAGCTCCAACTGGTTTAGGCAATAAAGTGAACTCACTTAATTGAGAAGTCCAGAAGTAGTCTGATTTCTGCCACAGTGAGAACCAAGGGCTCAAATGACATCATCTAGAACCTGTGTCTCTCCGTCTCTCAGCTCCATTCTTCTTGGTGGCAGATTCACTCCCAGGCAGACTCTTCATCAGGCGCCCCAACCCTCATGGTACAGGTACCACCAACATCTCATATTTACAGTCTACTGACCCAACAGCTAATCCAGAAAGAGCAAACCTCTTTCCCAGCACTTCCAGCAAAAGTCCCAAAGCTATGTCATTGACTTGGCTTGGGCCACATACCCATTCCTGAACCATTCGCTGTGGCCACGAGTTGCCGTGAATTTGAGATGGGGTAATAATTTAGAAGAATACTGAAGTATTTCAGTAGTAGAAGCCAAGACTAGATTTTAAATTGAAAAATAAATAAGGTCAGGATGAAAGGAAACAATAAGGCTGGTTCTGGGAGTAGCAGAACAACTGGAGGCTGGGACTTCAGGAAGAAATAATCCGTTCTTCCCTCCTCATGGTAGAAACTAATTAGAAACCAGCTGTCAAGGGAGAAGATGGTTTGAAGAGACCCAGCCCTGGCCTCTTAAAGCTAATATAGCAGGGTGGGTTTGGAGCTGAGGGACAAAAGGTAAAAACCAACACACAAGTTATTGTATTTTAATGCCTGTTTTCCTGTCTCCAGAATTCTAATAAAAGTGAAACTTGTTGTCTATTTTATAATAACGTGATAGGTATTGCTTAAGTTCATTTGTTTCTTCCCAGAAGCATTAAAATATAAGGTGTAAGTACTCCTTATTATATATTTGTTCATTTTGTGTTTCCTCATTAAATGCATTTTTTTCCTAATTATCTTCACTTTCTTCCTACTTGTACTTGACAACTTTGGGATTTTATAAAATTCAGAAAATTCTATTTTCAAGTCATTAGTAAATGATATTCTTCTTGGTGTTTTTTAGGACATTTTTTCCAGATAAAAAGTTAACCGACAGCTTCCCCTTTGCTACTAAATAATCTATCATTCTTCAGTTAAGACATAAGAAGACTTAAACACTATTGTCTTAGTCCTTTCAGGCTGCTATAACAAAATACCAAAGACTGAGTGGCTTAAAAAGAACAGAAATTTATTTCTCACAATTCTGGAGGCCGAAGTCTGAGGTCAGGGTGCCAGCATGGTCAAATGAGGCCCCTCTTCTGGGTTGCAGACTTGTCACTGTATCTTTACATGGTATAAGGCGGGGGTTCTGTGGGGTTGCTTATAAAAATACTAATCCCATTCATGAGGGCTCCACCCTCAAGACCTAAGCACCTGTCAAAGGCTCTACCTCCTAATACCATCACATTGGACATTAGGCTTTAAAACATATGAATTTGGGGGTGGGGCATGTTCAAATCATAGCCCATTGATGAAATGAAATTATGGGTTTTTTTATAACTTTGCATTCTGAATTAACAGTATTTTACTTTTAAGAAAGTTATGAAATTACACTAAATAAAATGACAAAACTTGAATGTCAAAAATACAATATATAAGCACCACTATTCTCTCTCTCCATGGTTCCACACAAAAGCACATTAAATTGGTAAACTGTGAAATACTAAGTTTTGCCTTATTAACCATATCATGAAATATTAGAAAAAGTTAAAATTAATAAAACATATTTTTAAATCACACTATATTTTCTTAAAAATATTTGTATTGTTTTCGCTTTTCAGGAAGCAACTGAAGTGCTATTCTGAAGAACAGGTTGAAAACACAAATACAAGAACTGCTTATTTAAGAGGTATTTTGTTGCACAAGAAAAAGTCTGTAGCATTTTCAAGAAAATATACTAAAAATATTTTTGTAATATATAAAATGTATTACTTAGTTTTAATCACAAAAATCAAATTTCTTCAAAATACAAATTTCTTTTGATTCCTTATGTTTGTATGTGCTTATTTCATCAAAGAAAAAAACTTCTGGAAATTTTTGATTTGTAAGCAGATATACCACCTCCAAGTTGCTGTACCAACAAAACATCAAATACTTTAAATAGTTGAAAGAGCTTTCTAGTTTTGACTTAACTTCTTTAGATCAGATTGGAAGCATTCTGAATTTTTGTATGTACCGGGGGATCTGTTTTTCTCTATCCATTCATAAGACTCTAATTTTCAAAGATCTAAGCCATTTTAATTTCTAAGGATTTTGGAGAAATGAGATTGTTTTAGACAATCTCATTTCAGATTGTCTAAGTTACTGTTTTTCAAATCCACAGGAATCCCAGGAATTCTAGATTATCCTAGATTTCTGGGCCTGCCAACACTGGCCAGCTGTGTAAGAAGAGTTTCATTGGTGTCCCTTGTTTGAACAAGTCCAGACTCCTCTGCTTACCCCTCCTTCCCACTCAAAACTGTCACTACTAAGAGTGTGAACTCCTGCAACCCAAGGCTACACCAGAAGAGATACTTATTTTCAAGAGGATAAAATTAGGGAATGCAAAAAAAAAGCCACAAATTAACGTAGCTAAACTAATCAAAAGCTCTCATACTATAAAAATTGCACTTTTTACTCAGAAAAGTCTAAAGGAAATGCTATATTTAGAGGAATAACCCCAATCAAGGCTTTGTGGCCATGTCCTGAGCAAGTAGAGTTGGTATTCACAAAAGTTACCTTCCAGCAGGTGACACTCAGGAAGCATTTGGAAGAGCTGAGAGAATTCAACGAAACCCAGAGCTTTTTCTCCTGTGCACCATTTCCTAGAATGCTCGCCCCAGGTCATTGTTAACCTTGCTTAACAGAAAATTATTAACATTTACCATGCAGTAAATCCAAATATCTTTGTATACATTTGGCATTTTGTTCAGTCAAACAAACATCTATTTAACATTTGCTAGATACCAGGCATTCTAGTGAGACTACAAGGAATAAGACGCTGTCTTCACCTTCCAAGGGTCTACAAGGTAGTTGAGGAAATAGTGGTGGAAAAGGTGATACACAAAACACAGAGATACAGTATCATATGTGAGAGAAAGAGACATAGGGTGCTGTCGGGGCACAGAGGAGGGGCACTTGGCTGGGGGTAGGAGCATCCTGTGAGGATGGAGATGGATGAGGGACAGATTGCAGAAGAATATGGTGCCTGAGATGAGTGGTGATGAATAAAGCATGAGATTAGCCAAGGAAGAGTGTCCTGACAGAATGTGTGGTGGTAAGAGCAAAGGCTGAAATGCCATTAGATAGTGAGTTCCTTGAAGGCAGTAAGGCTCTTCCTTAGTAAGCATTTCTCTTGCCCTCTTACGAAATGTCTGGCACTAGTAGATGCAGACTCACTGTCCAGTGGATGAATGAAGCATGGAGCACGGGGAAATCAAGAAGCCGTCTCATGTTACTGGAGCACCAGTACACTCCCTTCAGTAGGAACAGCTTTCATGTCCAGAGAGCACGAATTAGACCACACCACTGGTTAATTGAGGACTCTCATACTTCCCTCCGTTCCAACCTCAGAGGGATGAGAAAGCTGTACCACTCAAATGGGGAGGAGGAGAGATAGACCCAACAAGAAAGACTTAAAATTCAAGTTTTCTAATGCAAATTCAGTTTACTCTCCATTTCAGGACATTTCCTTTCACTGAGAAAACTAAATTCCAAGAACTACAATTGTAGCATCTATGGAACAAATTCCTACATTAGGTTTCTGGGAGATGCAAAAATATTCTTCACATCTGAACACTGTGAAAGCCACAAAATTGGCCACTATCTGTAGTCCTTACTTACCTCAAGTTTTAATTCAGTCCACTGGAAACTTTCTGTCAAAAATTTTCCATCGGGGCTTCCCTGGTGGTGCAGTTGTTGAGAGTCCGCCTGCCGATGCAGGGGACACGGATTCGTGTCCCGGTCCGGGAAGATCCCACTTGCCGCGGAGCGGCTGGGCCCGTGAGCCATGGCCGCTGAGCCTGCGTGTCCGGAGCCTGTGCTCCGCAACGTGAGAGGCCACAACAGTGACAGGCCCGCGTACCGCCAAAAAAAAAAAAAAAAAATTTTCCATAGATTTTTAATAAAGAACTTTTCTAACGTAACAGAGCAAGGGCTTGTGGGCCTGCAACACAAAAAGCCAAACTCTGACAGGGGATGTGTGCTGCAAAGTAAGGATTTATTTTCAGGGCACCAAGCAAAGAGAAAGGGCAGCTCATGCTATGAAGATGTTATCCCCTTTTCCAGATGAGGAAACAATACATAAAAAGATTAAACTAAATGCCCCAGTTCACAGAGCTTTTAATGGTAAAGCTGGGATTCAGATCTAACTCCAGATCTCAGCTCCAACATTTAATTGCCTCCCACTTTTCCCCAAGCAGGAGAAAGTGTTTCACTGTGAAGAGAGTTTTTAGAAAAACATATTTAGGTCCAAATTCATGTTCAAATTCTAGTTTAAATTTTACCACCTCTATGCCCTCAGGCAACTTCTTAGTCTCCTTTATTTTCAGTATCTTCACCTATAAAATGTGGGAAATATCTACCTTGCAGTGTGGTATTTGAGGACCGATTATCATATATAAGGCACCTAACCCAGTGCCCAACAGGTGGTAAGCTCTCAGTAAAAGGTAGCCACTCCTGTTATTGTTATAACCATAATGTTGCCTATATTATGTCGTTCGCTGGCCCATAAACCATTAGGCTCCTTATTGTACCAGAACAGTACCTAGCATGTAAAGAACACAATGTGAGTGTTAATTATTAGAATCACTGGCCAGATACAGGGCCACAAAGAACAAAGACTTTCTCAGCAGTGAGTGCAGCGAGAAATGACCAATTTGTGTACAGTGAGGGTTTTCTGTTTTTGTTTTTGCGGTACGAGGGCCTCTCATGGTTGTGGCCTCTCCCATCGCGGAGCACAGGCTCTGGACGCGCAGGCTTAGCGGCCGTGGCTCACGGGCCCAGCCGCTCCATGGCATGTGGGATCTCCCCGGACCGGGGAGA
>NW_006793099.1:659088-660794 GCF_000442215.2 Lipotes vexillifer
GGCCGCTCCATGGCATGTGGGATCTTCCCGGACCGGGGCACGAACCCGTGTCCCCTGCATCAGCAGGCGGACTCTCAACCACTGTGCCACCAGGGAAGCCCTGTACAGTGAGTTTTTATAAACAATATTGTGGCATATTCTAGGAACTTTCCTTAAAAGATGGCTATTATGCATCCTTTTGCCCTTCTGCATCCTTTCCTGTTTTTCCCACCTAGTGGAGCAAGACGTCTCCTCGCACCAGGAAAACAAATGCCAGCCCCTTTGGGGAGGGTATAGAGAACTCAGGTAAAAAGAGTTTGGGCCCCTGACCATACCAGCCTTTGCTCTTTCAGGGTTTCATTGCTACTCTGCCAGAGTCCTAATCCTAACTGATACATCTCCTGGTTTCATCAGATTCCTGAGGTGGCAAAACATGAAAGGAACAAGAGAATAGGGAATTCATCCTTTCTACAGGGGAAGGTGGGCAGAGGCAATGCCAGGGCAAGGAAATTGTTTCAAATAGCTCATACATTTTTTTTCTTTTTGGCTGTGTTGGGTCTTGGTTGCTGCACAAGGGCTTTCTCTAGTTGCGGTGAGCGGGGGCTACTCTTCGTTGCGGTGCGTGGGCTTCTCACTGCAGTGGCTTCTCTTGTTGTGGAGCACAGGCCCTAGGCGTGTGGGCTTCAGTATTTGCAGCTCACGGGTTCTAGAGCATAGGCTCAGTAGTCGTGGCGCACGGGCTTATTTTCTCTGTATCATATGGGATCTTCCCAGACCAGGGCTCGAACCCGTGTCCCCTGCATTGGCAGGCAGATTCTTAACCACTGCACCACCAGGGAAGTCCCAGCTCATACACTTTTTTAAAAAAATATTTATTTATTTATTTACTTATTTTTGGCTGTGTTGGGGTCTTCGTTTCTGTGCGAGGGCTTTCTCGAGTTGCGGCAAGCGGGGGCCACTCTTCATCGCAGTGCGCGGGCCTCTCACTATCACGGCCTCTCTTGCTGTGGAGCACAGGCTCCAGACGCGCAGGCTCAGTAGTTGTGGCTCACGGGCCTACTTGCTCTGCGGCATGTGGGATCTTCCCAGACCAGGGCTCGAACCTGTGTCCCCTGCATTGGCAGGAGGATTCTCAACCACTGCACCACCAGGGAAGCCCCAGCTCATACACTTTTGAAGTTATTATCTGTATCCTCCAAAACAGAAATGTTTAAACCTTGATCTGAATCCATGTGTATTTGGTTTGGGAAACCCATCAGAAACCATTGGAGGGGAACTTCTCAGGTGGCCCAGTGGTTAAGAACCCGCCTGCCAATGCAGGGGACACGGGTTTGATCCCTGGTCCGGGAAGATCCCACATGCCATGGAGCAACATGAAGCCCATGTGCCACAACTACTGAGCCTGTGCTCTAGAGCCGGCAAGCCACAACTACTGAAGCCCACGTGCCTAGCTAGAGCCTATGCTCTGCAACAAGAGAAGCCACCGCAATGAGAAGCCCGCGCACCGCAACGAAGAGCAGTCCCAGCTTGCCGCAACTAGAGGAAGCCCCTGCGCAGAAACAAAGACCCAACACAGCCAAAAATAAATAAATAAATTTAAAAACATTAAAAAAAAAAAAAAAGAAACCATCGGAGGGTCACACCCTTCTTCCATTCTCATCAGTGGGCATTTTCAGCTTCCTCAGGTTGCCAACAGCTGACAAGAAGTGTTCAATCTCTAGGGAAAG
>NW_006793099.1:660804-662913 GCF_000442215.2 Lipotes vexillifer
AAACATAAAGATTTATCCCCGCCAACTTTGCCTCCGCAGAGAGTAGCTACGGACACAATGTGTAAGACCAAAAAAGAAGGGGCCTGCTGTCAGCATTATAGTACGTACTGATACTCGAATACTTGCGGGCAGTCTGCCCAGCTACAAACCTCTTACCACACTAGTTGCAGGCTCTGATACACTACTCTAGTTATTATGATCAGATCATGCTAAAATTAGAAAGCTCTTTAGGAAAAACTGTTCTTCCAGGAATTCTTTTTACCCTTGACAAGCTGATTTTATTAGGGAAATTCCTTTCAGTTAAGGGCTGTGTGTTCTATTGATTCCTCTAACATGCTTAGCACACACTGTGCCCATGGTAAGTGTTGAGTAAACTGTTTAATTAAGCAAGTGAATAGACAGCATGATGAAACTTTTCCTCTATGAGATTTTTGAGATAAAGAAACCCTACCAAAATATAACAGAAATTGCACTTTACCTTGACTTAACTGCCTTAACATTTCAAATAACAGTGTATAAAATTCACACCCAGTTAGAGACCACTAGTTACGATTGCCATGGTAATGGGCTCTGTGCCTATGAGCAGAAAAAAATAATTCCTTTTGGGCAGGATACTTATGAGTGTGTCTGGCTATGTGGCAAGATATTTTCCTTTGGTTTTTCTTGAGAATAGTGTATGTATTGAAGCAGATGATCCTTTATACATGTAAATTCTCCCTAGGAAGAGAGAAAATAAATAAGTTCTTTATACTGAAAACTTCTAGGATGATTATAATATGGATTTAATTCTCACTTATAAAGGGTTTAATTTCAAATAAAAATTAGAGCAAGGAATACATATTTCACTGTGAGGGGGTAATTTTCACTGTATGAAACGTACATCTCATACAGACAAATACCTTTAACAAGAATTGCTGATATGTCTAATATTTTAAAGGGCCAGAGGTGGTCAGAGAAGGATCCAAGAGCAGCACTTTGAAATTAAGAGATTAAAAAGCAACAGTCAAGGGACTTCCCTGGCGGTCCAGTGGGTAAGACTCCTTGCTTCCACTGCAGGGGCCGCGGGATCGATCCCTGGTTGGGGAACTAAGATCCCACAAACTGCGCAGCCAAAAAAAAAAAAAAAAAAACCTAAAGCAAAAATCGAGACAGTATCCTCCTAAGTGAATTTGCATTAATGGACAACAACAAATCTCTATTTTGAACAGGAGCGTTAGCATGAAGAAGTATGTGCTTGAAAAATATTTCTATTTATCATGCGGTGACGTACTGAGCTGAACTAGAGTATCAAAGATCATTATGATAATCCTGGCAGGTGTGCTAAAATAATAGACACTGAGAAGAAAAACTGGACAAAAGTTGGCAACAGATAGTATTTTGAGAAAAATATCCAGTGAGTAGTGAGAAACAGCATGAAGAGGGAGGGGTAGGGCTGTAGGTGCTTTTGTTCTAATAGCTGCTCTTTCACCCTATATCTTTAAGCAAAGAGGCAAAGGAGGTGGGGGGTGAACTCAGAGCACAGCTTCAAAGTTGAGTGTTCCTTCCTCTTTTCCCCTTTTTAACGTGTTACTAATAAATATGTCTCTTTCTGCTTGCTGATGACACAAAATTCACCTCTGTTTTCCTTAGAAGCACTATTCCTTGTTGTAAGCTAAAACAAGATTCAGGGACTTGAAGAGGATAAACCTGTACATCTAAGAGCTTTCATTGATTTTATTGCTTTGTTTCCAACACATTTCCGTGTACATTATGCCACTCACTTTGCCAAATAAATCCATAAGGCAGGAATTAGTAGCCTGATTTTGCAGGTGAGAAAAGGCTCAAACTTGTTCAAGATCAAAGTCATAATGTCCATCATGCTATAGCTGAATGGAGTAGGCTTTCATTGTTGATTCAGTGTTGCTTTAAGTTTTCAATTCACATGTTAGTCATGTTATAAACTGTTATGTTATATTGGTTGAATGAATCATATTTACTGTTAGAAATAATAAATGGCATTAGATTGCCAGGTCCGCTCAGATCAAGTCTACTTAATTCATAATATCGCTGAATTATATTATAGCTCTGATAACAATATGGACAGTGCCAAGAGGTATTACACTGCTGAAC
>NW_006793099.1:662945-668951 GCF_000442215.2 Lipotes vexillifer
CCCATTTTTTATGAATCCATTTCTGAAAAAAAGACATGGATTATTTTTCTCCATTCCTATCCAGGCATCTTCTGAAGGGACTTGGTTAACTCTTAATTATTCTTAAACCTTGAGTCTTCCTGTATTTAGCAATAAAAATTACTACTAATTGAAGATATGCTATAGAAATAATGATGAAACATATTTATTTAAATGTTTCACAGAATGTTAATTTTCTTTTAATAGAAAAGAAATTAAAAAGCTGCTTCAGGGTTTTTGGTTTCTCTATTAAGCAATTGATCCTAACTATTAAATGGTGATTATGGATATTAAGAAATAAATTATGGTTTTCCATAACATTAAAATGTACTATTTTGTAAGCAAGCAAAATTCTCTAGAAGAGAAAGATCAATAAATCAATCCATTAAAATTATCACCAGATAATCCTTTGCTTTCAAATGTATCTGTTCAAAACTGTCACTCTATAAGCTACAAGGCTTTGTTTTGCTTGATCAAGAAATGAAAGTGACTTTATGATCCGTATTCAACCGTGAACAGCTGCTCATCAATAAAAAGCCATTAATGTCCAAGTCAGAACAGCAGGTCTAAGATTGTGCTTAAGGAAAAAACCATCCCTTCAGTGAAAAGCCAGGGAACTGAGTTGGGAAAGACCTGGAAGCACTGGGCTGTGTTTGCAAGGTCTGCCCTACCTCCCAGGCAGGGATGGGAGGTCAGTTAAGACACTACTCAGAGCCAGCTGGAGAATTCAGAACAAGGAAGCCTGTCCAGGCTTTGAACTGGGAGAGTAAGTGGTGTGTTGGAAGCTGATAGAATGAAAATAATCAAGCTGGTGATTGGGGATTGGGCAGGCAGATCAGAAGACTTAAAGTGGGCAAAATGGTCCTGACACAGAGCAGGTATAATTAACTGTACCCCATGAAAAGGAGGCAATCCAAAAAGAAATATTTCATATATCAGGTTCTATCCCTTATGCTCCTCCCACTTGACATTTGGTGGTCCTCCTCCCCATTCCACCCAAGCCTTGGGCAGAGAACAGGACTGCAAATTGCACACTGCCAAGAGTGGTCCCCAAGCAAGACCCCAAATTATTGGCACTTATGATCCCCAATTGTGGGATTACTACTCAACAACTAAAGATTTTTATTTTATTATTATTTTTTTTGTGGGACGCGGGCCTCTCACTGTTGTGGCCTCTCCCATTGAGGAGCACAGGCTCCGGACACGCAGGCTCAGCGGCCGTGGCTCATGGGCCTAGCCGCTCCGCAGCATGTGGGATCTTCCCGGACCGGGACACGAACCCTTGTCCCCTGCATCGGCAGGCGGACTCTCAACCACTGCGCCACCAGGGAAGCCCTAAAGATGATTTTTAAGTATTCTTTTATAGGTATTTTTAAAGTAAATTTTAAGTTTGCAGTCTTTAGCAAGCTGTTTGTTTTGTTGTTGCACTGGAAAACAAGTATTCACTATTTGTTTCTGGAAAAATATGTACCTTTTGTTTCATTTGCAAATGGAAAATTTAATAAAGAAAACTGAGGAATAATTAAAAATAAAAAAGGAAGAAAAGGCCATAGGGATATAATAAATAACTTGAAGCAAAGATACACATCACTAAGGAAAAGCATTTTGAAAACATGCTCATATCAAGATGTAAACTAGCCTGGATTTTTGATTTTGGGAATCAAAAAAAATTCTAGAAATTTTGAATTATTGGAATTTAGGCATTTGAAGAGTTTAAGGGCTAGAACAGGTGTTTAAGGGACTGTGGAGTGTCAAGTAGTTACTGGGAGCTGTAGTTACTGGGAATGATTTAGTAGTAATGTAGTACTAGTAGCAGGCAGTAACAGCTCTTATTTAAGAATGCTTGCTATGCACCAGGCTCTGCCCTAAGAGCTTTGTAAGCACTGGCCATGAAGTAGGCACTATTATGGCCATTTTACTGATGAGGAAACTGAAGTTTAGGGATATAATAACTTATCCAAGGTTACACAGAATAATTCCAGAGCAAAGTAATAAACATTCTTTTTCTTCCCCTCCTGAGGATAAACAAGTTAAATTATTAATAGAAATGTGGTATAGACTGGGGTGGGGGGAGGGGGTGGAGGTACTGGAAATTTAAGTGGGTAGGTAAGTGCTGGTCAGGGTGACAGAACAAAGGTAGTTGTAGCCAAAAAAGAGGTTAAAAAAAAAAAAAAAGGCTGGTTGAGGAACAATTTGCATGAACAGCTTTCAGTCTTTGACCAATATAAACTTCTAACCTCCCTCACCAGTCACTTTACAACAGTGGAGCAGATTCTTTTCTGAGGGCCCCTTACCCACAATAGCAAAGGATCCTAGCCTTTTAACAGCATACAGGATGAAAAAGAAACAAAAAACAATCAGGCTTCAAAGACAGAACCATAGAAAAAGAACACCTTAATTTGGAAGAGTGGCTAGCTCGGTAAGCCAGGAACAAATGCAGGGACACGGTGAAGTGCCACTTTTTAACTTACAGTTAAAGGAAATTCAATCAAAAATTACTAGCAGGAGCCTAAATTCTGAATTAAACTCAGCGCTTCGCACCCCTAAAGTTGTGGAATGATTGAGATCTGGCCAGATCCATCATCTTGAGACAGCTATGACTCCCTCATTTTTTGCAATCTAAACACGTATCTCTCTTGGTCCCATCTGGTATGGGGATTCTGTGGGTTTAAGGAAAGGGGGCATGGTTGGAGCGGAGGCACTGTGTATAGAAATTAGAGCAACACGGGACGAGCCCAGACACTCAGCAAAAAAACAGCCTGTATAGCCAGCAACGGTCACAAAAATCCTACTCCTGACCAAGCCCAGGCAGCTGCCACGCCGGCCTCCGCCACTCACCCCGCCCCCCAACGCTCATTGGCTCTCAGCCCCGACGCCGGACCCGCAGCCTCTCGCCTATTGGGCCAGACAGGACCTGGGGCGGGGTGCGGAAATAAGAGTTTGGGACTACTGAGAGCAGCCTTCGAGGGCTAAGGAGAGGCAGGAGGTGGGACTGGGGGAGGGTTTCCCGACGAGGGGGCGACTATGGCAGCTGCGCGGCGGCAGCGGCGGCTGAGACGGAGCGCGCGCCCTGCTTTGAATGAGCGGGGCTGGGACTGAACCGGCGGAGCGCAAGCTCGAGGAAGCGACCGGCAGCGCGCGTGCGCGCGCCTTGTGTGCGCGCGCAGCCCGCGGCAGCTCGGAGCCTCCGCCGGGCGGGCGGGGAGGGGGAGGGGCAGGTTTTGATTCCCACCATGGGTATCACACAGTTTCGGTTATTTAAAGTTTGTACCTGCCTAGCAACAGTATTCTCATTCCAAAAGAGATTAATACGCAGACCTGGCAGAGGACGGAAATTAAGTGACCCCGATCCCGATCCGGACCCGGGTCTTGGCGGGGGGTTGTCCTCTGCCCTTCCCCAGTTAGCCCTCGTCTCTGCCCCGCACTTTCCGCCCTCCCACCTTCCTTTTCGCCCCTCCACCCGGTTTCCCCCCACCGAGGCCGACTGCCACTCTATGGTACTGTTTCCGGGTCAGGGTGACCTCTGGGGTGAGGGAACCGCGACCCGGAGCGGGCCTCGGGCGTGCAGCCCTCACCATGCGGGCTCACGCGTGGGAGACCGTGCTGCGGGGCTCCAACCGGAATTCCCGGGTCCCCAGATTCGCCCCCCACAGGGAAATTTGCCCGTTCTTCCTGCCCTTCCTCTACAGGCCTTGCTCCTTCCCAAGCAGATTTTTCTAAAATCCAAATCCCAGTCCACTCGGCACCCACTTGAAGCAATTGAGAGCGTTTTCACCAAACGCCGTACATACGGCGTCGGATTGTGCAACCTGAAAACGCTCCTGTTGTTTTTCGCATCTGTACAGTGGGTATGATTTTTTTTTATCAGACAATTTCAAGTGGGTAATCTGAAGTTAAAACATTTTAGTTATGAAACTCGTTCCTTTTGAGCCTTTCAGGAGACTTTACTCTGCCTTTGTAAGAGCCTCAGTGGTATTTGAGGGCCTGACTGAGTTGCCTTAGATGGTCCAGTGTTCGCCCGCTCTCACGTTCTACTTCTAGTTCCCCTTCTCTTGCCGCTACCGAACTTTGGTTTTTCAAATTTAAGTGAGGTCAGGTGGTTTTATTTTTGGAGCCTTGTGATATACCTTAACCTACTTCAGAGATTTACAAACTTAATTTGAGGATATTCTGTACTGTACTAGATTATATGGTGTTTCAAATTTTGGTATTAAAAACATTCAGAAATATAGTTTTAGAAATACAGCAATTAGTGACTTGTTTAGTGTGTACCAACACAGATTTTGGCTTGGCTTATTTAACAATTTGTGAGATAGTGACTCTACTGAAAAGATCTCGCCAGCAGTTTACATGGAATTACAGGGAGGAAGGATACATTTAATCTTACAGTTTCTAATGCATTTTTTTTTTAAACTGTAGGTGAATCCTTTTCACTTGACACAGCCAAGCTGTCATTCCTGTTGACTTCCTAGAGATGTCATTTGTCCAAAAGCGCTGAGGGTAGGTTGCTTTATGGTTCTGAACCTTATTTCGGCTATATCTCAAGTTTTTGTATTTTTGTAGTAAGTTTTAAGGAAACTTTAATTTTAAAATTAGATTATATTAGCATTTCTCATGTTCTAGAAAGTATTTCGACAGAGTAAAAATGCAAGTAGCTTAAGATGTGTACTCAGATTGGTGATCTAGAGAGCGTTTCAGAAATCAACTGAGGCAATGAGTGTAAAATTTAAGAAGAGGTTTCTTAAATGGGATGTGGTGTGGGAAGAGCCTGGGCTTTGGGGTCAGTCTCTTTAACTTCTGGGTGAGTGAATGTGAACTTCACTAGCAGTTGAGCCTCATCTGTTAAATGGGAATAGTGAAACTCACCTCCTTTGTCTCTAGGATTCCAGTGAGGCCATAGAAAGTACATTGTCTAGAACTATATTGAGTGCTCAAGGAATGATAATTTTCCTTCGTTCAACAAATATTTGAGTACCTACAATGTGCTTAGCATTGGCTAAGACCTAGAAATACCAACTGAGCAAGACTGATGGGGCCCTGCCTCCCTAGTTCCTTGCATTGTCACTGGCTTGTGACAGTTGAGCAGCATACACAGGGTTTCTGTGTACTAGGTCAGTAGTGTTTCCCATCACCCGGGGTAGTATCTGTTACATAGTAGGTGCTAAATATACGTGTGTGTGATACACACACACACACACACACACACACACACACACACACAGAGAAATGGATTGGAACATTAAGTAAATATGGGTCCCAAAGAACTGATTCCTGCCTTCAAATCAGTGTAATTGATAAAATCAAAAGTGTTGCTTGATGGTTAACATGATTGCATTTTCCCCCATTTCAGTTGCAATTGGTTGGAAAATTTATCTTGGAAATTATAATACCATCACTGAATTACTAAAAATGTTTATTATTTGTGAGATATTCTTGGCTTTTGAATTAAATAGACTTAGATTTGAATCTAGATCATTGGGTGTGGGAACACGGAAACATGAGCTTACTCTCTGCTTCAATTCTATGAAAAGAGAGCAATAATATCTATCTCATAAGGTGGTTTTATGGTGAGATAATACTTAAGTAGTGCTTGGCACATAGTAGCTAGTCAGTGAATATTAGTTTTTCTCTTTTATTAATCACAAAAGCAACTTTTCCACAGAATGAGGATATTCTTAATTGCTAGGGAGAGAATTCTATTCTGGTGTCAATAATAGTCCCACTTTCTGATTTACTGTTGGAACAAAACTTTAAATTTTATTTTTAGTTACCATTAAAGTCATTCAAGTTGACAAATACTTATTGAACAATGACACATAGCAATATTTGTGGCAGGGCGATGACCGTTGTTACCAAGCCTTTATATGAAACTTATTCTCAACTCTTCATTCATGTAAATCCTGACCAACTCCCTTTTTTCCAGTCCTTAAATACTAAATGTCTTCTCCCTTCAAAACATCCTGATAGAGTATCTCCTCAACTCTTTCC
>NW_006793099.1:669023-682231 GCF_000442215.2 Lipotes vexillifer
GAGTATCTCCTCAAGTCTTTCCCCCCTAATGCCACATGCTCTACGGTCTCTTTTCTAGCTCTTTTTTTGTTTATAATTTTTCTGAAAATTTAGGCTAAATCTTCATTTAGGGAAGTTTGCTTTCTTTTGGTTGAGAGTTTTATTTTTGGCAAATTAGCTTTAAAATGAAGCTTTTGTTCATCATCTTAATTGTTCACATCATTCTGCTCGTACTGAAGCAAGCAAACCTTTCTTTCACGTCTTATTTTGCAAGTAGTAACTGGAGGTAACAGATGAATAAGATTCTCACGGGAAGGATTGTACAGGATGAATACAGTATATAGAAATAACTGTGGTACAAAATAGAAAATATAGGTGCAGTAAGAGAAAAATACTGCAATTAAAAAGACTTTGCAATAGTTCAGCAAGAAGTAATAAAGGCTTATGCTAGGGAGATTGCAGTGGAAATAGGGAAGAATATGGATAGTATTAGGAAATGGAATTAGGTCTTTTTGGCAGTTTGCATGTAAGGGGATAAGAGAAAGGAGGAGTCAAAGATGTTGCATTTTTTGAATCCTGTTAAATTGCTGTTTGGGGATGTTTTTGACAGAAATATTTTAGTTACTTGAACAGTGAAATTCTTAATATTTTCTTCATTCAGTTTATTTTAGAGTCACATTCTTTTCATCCTCTCAGTTAGTAGGCCAACTCCAGGCATAGGCATTCAGAAAATCATTCAATGCATATGGCGATACAACCTGCGCATGTACAAAATGCATGAGCATTGCTAAGGGAGCCTTTTGGAACTCTTCTTAGTCTACTTGCCCTTTACACCCTTCTAACCCTAGAAGTAGAAAGTGTTTTGCCTTTCTTTAGAAGGGATTGGCAATAGTGGCTCTACAGAGCAGTTTAGGATCAGGTACTGCAAGAGTTAACTGCATTTTCCTTGCTTTCTGGTTTTGTTTCGCTTTTATTATTTTTGTTTTGTTTTGAGCTTTCATATTAAGGTATAGTACACAAGCAGTGTATACAGTAGAATAAACTGGTGTTGCCACCACTCAAATTGAGATACAGACCTTAGTTCCCTCATGCTTCTATACCATCCCCCCCCAATCAAAGGTGAACACCATCTTTTATTATGTAATTTTTAACCAGTCAGTGTAATACCTTACTAGTTGAGAAAATTATTACATGCTCTTTTCAAGACTTTAGGAGGTTATTGCTCATATCTAGTAATTGAAAACAAAGCAGTGCTCTCTCCTTTAATCCACATGAAATACTTTTTAAAATAGCATATTAGTACAGTGATGGTATATTTATCCAGGGAGATTTAAATATTTATGTTATATTTTAAATTTCATTGCTTATCTTATATCCATATAAGATATTTTAAAATAAAAGTCAGTATCTCAGTTTTGCATAGATGGAACATACAGCTATCCTTTTAATTTGGCTCCATGATCATTATTACTTAAGTTACATTTTATTCCCTTTTAAGTAAATACATATAGAACTGAAGTCCAAATATACTGTTTGTTTTCTTATTTTGGAAAAAAATATTAAATTATGTTTTCTTTTTTTGTTTTATGGAATCACTCTACTCTAAATATTGGTGTTAACCGACTATAATGATTGCTTGAAAACTTTCTACTGATGGCCTAGGAGTAGGATAAGTTTTAGTTGTGACTTTGTTATTAGTTTTTGCCTCACCTTGAACAGAAAAGTTAACTTCAGTGTATCTTAAGTTTGCTGGTTGAGAAAGCTAAGAAGTTGGATGATACATTGATATATTCAAATTATCCCAACATAAGAATCATGATTCTAAATGCTCACTCAGTAATTTTCCTCCTTTGACAGATGAAAGGCAAGGAAAAGCTAAAACATAAAATTCCATTGTTAGAAACATCATTCCTGTGTGTGTGTGTGTGTGTGTGTGTGTGTGTGTGTGTGTATACATACCTGTAATTTCTTGTGACTTGATTTAACATATGATCTACTCTACCTCTATACTGGAAAAATAACCATCTCTCATAAATTAACAAATTTTAGTTTCCTTTTACCTCTCGTGTATTTATTTTGAGTCTCTGAATGAGGAAACTTATGGTTACTTAATATATTTAACTCTAACTTATGCCAAAACTCATTTTAAGAAATATTTAAATTAGTGATTGTTAGGATAATATATGTAGTACATATATGGTATAGGTGACTAAAATGTGTAAAGAAATATTTGGAAATAATGACCATGTTTAAAAGGCTAGCAAAATGATACCTGTTTTGCCATTTTTGAGAATTTTTTTTATCCTGTGGTTGCCACGGCTTTAACTAGTTCCCAGTTCCTTAGCATTTCTTTTATATATCATATCTTTTGATTTAATCATAGGGAGGCAGTATAAGTGTGATCTTTTAGGACTCAGTCATTAGACTACCTGGGTTCAGATTCCACTTTTGTAACTTAACAGCTCTGTGTCTTCAGGCAGCTTACTTAACCACTCTGTGCCTTGGTTTCCCTATCTAAAATAGGAATAAAATAGTACTTACCTCCAGTCCTTCATAGGGTTGTTCTGAGCATTAAACGAGTTATTACATGTAAAGCACTAAGAAAGCTTGTATTAGAGTAAGAGTTAGCTATTATGGTATGTTGAAATGCTGCTGTGAAATCAGAGTTCCATTCCTAGAGAAATTCTGTAATATGTTTCTTGTCACTAATTGACTTAGTTTCCTACTGAAAATTGGCTCTCCATAGTTGCAAATAATCAATATAAAATAATGGTATTAATGACTTCTTTTAAGATTCTAATCAGAATCTGAAAATTCATGACATAATACTGTTTTTTTAATGTCTTATTAGATCGTTTTTACTAGATTTTTGAGCTACAGTTGACACAAAATGAACTGCACATTTTTTAAATGTAAAATTTTATCAGTTTTGATTAATATATACACTCTGTGAAACCATCACCACAATCAAAATAGTAAGTATATCCAGCACCTCCAAAAGTGTTTACTCATGCTGCTTTGTACTCCATCCTTCCCACCCCTTCCTGCCCCATCTCAAGGCACCACTGATCTATTTTCTGTCACTAGAGATTTGTTTGTATTTTCTAGAGTGTTTTTTTTTAATAAATGGGATCATATATATTCTTTTTTTGTCTGGCTTCTTTCATTCAGCTTAATTATTTTGAGATATATCCATGCTATTGCTTGCAGTAGTAGTTCATTCTTTTTTATTGTTGAGTAGTGTTCTCTTATATGTATATACCACAATTTGTTTATCCATTCACCTGTTGATGTACATTTGGGTTGTTTCCAGTTTGGAGCTATTAAAAATAAAGCTGCTGGGCTTCCCTGCTGGCGCAATGGTTGAGAGTCCGCCTGCTGATGCAGGGGATACAGGTTCATGCCCCTGTCCGGGAAGATCCCACATGCCGCAGAGCGGCTAGGCCCGTGAGCCATGGCCCTTGAGCCTGCGCGTCCGGAGCCTGTGCTCCACAGCAGGAGGGGCCACGACAGTGAGAGGCCCGCGTACGGCAAAAATAAAATAAAATAAAATAAAGCTGCTATTCAAAAACAACACGTTTTTGAATGGGTGTATGGTTTCATTTATCTTGGGTAAATTCCTAAGAGTAGAATGGTTGGGTCATATGCTGCATGTTGGTTTAACTTTGTAAGAAACTGCCAACTGTTTTCCAAAATGGCTGTATCATTTTACCTTCCCGCTACCAGTGTATGAGAGTTATGGTTGCTTCACATCCTTGACAGTACTTGGTATTTTTAATTTGAGCCATTTTAACGTGTGTAATGGTTTTTAAGTTTTTTTTTTTAACATCTTTATTGGAGTATAATTGTTTTACAATGTTGTGTTAGTTTCTGCTGTATAACAAAGTGAAAAAAAAAAACGGAACGCTTCACGAATTTGCGTGTCATCCTTGCTCAGGAACCATGCTAATCTTCTCTGTATCGTTCCAATTTTAGTATATGTGCTGCCAAAGCGAGCACTAAGTGTTGTTTTAATTTGCATTTCTCTGATGATTAATGATGTTGACCATTATTTCAATGTACTTATTTACCATTGTATATCTTCTTTGGTGAAGTGTCTATTCACACCTTTTGCCCATTTTTAAAAAATTAAGTTGTTTTCTTACTGAGTTTTGAGAGGTTCTTATGTATTCCAGATACAAGTTCTTTATCAGATATATGCTTTGCAAAGATTTTCTTCCAATCTGTGGCTTGTCTTTTTATTCCCTTAACAGTGTTTTTGAATTGTAGAAGTTTTAAATTTTGATGAAGCCCTGTTTATCCATTTTTTTTTATGGATTGTGCTTTTGGTGTCGTATCTAAAAAAATATTTGCCTAACCCAGGTCACAAAGATTTTGTCCAATTTTATTTTTCTAGAAGTTTTGTAGTTTTAGTTTTTGTTTTTTTTGTCTGCGTTGGGTCTTCATTGCTGCTCGTGGCTTTCTCTAAGTGCAGCAGGCGAGGGCTACCCTTCCTTGTGGTGCTCAAGCTTCTCATTGTGGTGGCTTCTCTTGTTGCAGCGCACAGGCTCTAGGTACGTGGGCTTCAGTAGTTGTGGCATACAGGCTCCGTAGTTGTGGCTTTCAGGCTCTAGAGCACAGCCTCAGTAGTTGTGGCACATGGGCTTAAGTTGCTCTGTGGCATGTGGGAGCTTCCCGGACCAGGGCTTGAACCCATGTCCCCTGCATTGGCAGGCAGATTCTTAACCACTGCGCCACCAGGGAAGTCCTAGTTTTAGGTTTTATATTTATGTCTGTGGTCCATTTTGAGTACTTTTTGTAAATGGTGTGAAATATGGATTGAAGGTTTTTGGGTTTTGGTGACTTTTTTTTAGCATATGGGTATCCAGTTTTTTCCAGCACTATTAGTCAGAAAGACTGTCCCTTCTCCACTGAATGGCCTTCACATGTTCATAAATTTCAGTTGTTCATATTTTGTGGATCTATTTCTATACCTTCCATTCTGTTCCATTGATCTATTTATCAGTCTTGACTCCAGTACTACATCATTTTGATTACTGTAGCTTTATAATGAATCTTGAAATCAGGTGGTATTAGCCCTTCTGCTTTGATTTTTTTCACCATTGTTTTGACCATTATAGGACCTTTACGTTTCTATATGAATTTTAGAATTAGCTTATCAAATTTTAGAGAAAAAAGCTTGCTGAGATTTTGATTGGGATTTCACTGAATCTGTAGTTCAATTTAGGGAGATTTGCTATCTTAACAGTAAAGTCTTTGAGCCATGAAAGATCTTTACGTTAATAAGGGTCTTTTAATTTCTCTCATCAATATTTTATAGTTTCTAATACATAAATCTTTCATTAGATTTGTCCCTAAGTACTTTATATTTTCTGTACTCTTATAATTTTTAAAAATTTTAGTTTGTGATCATTTGTTGCTAACATAAAAATACAGTTGGTTATAGATTCTATTGAATTTTCTACATAGACTATAGATACAGTTTTACTTCTTCCTTTACAATCTGAATGCCTTTTATTTCCTTTTCTTGCTTGATTGCACTGGCCAGAACCTCTGCTACAGTGTTAAGCAGAAGTGACAAAAGCAGATGTGCTTATGTTGTTCATAATCTTAGGTGGGAAGTGTCCAGTTTTTCACCATTAAGTCTCATGTTACTATGGGTTTTTCATAGATGTCCTTGGTCATGTTGAGAAAGTTCCCTTCTATTTCTAGTTGGTTGTTTTTAAGGAGTTTTGTGTCTATTCATAAGATACTTGTCTCTAGTTTTCTTTTCTGATAATGTCTTTGGTCTAGATTAGTGTCAGTGTCACTAGCCTCAGGTAGCCTCAGTGTCAGGTAGCCTCAAAGAGTGAGTTGATAAAAAATCCCTCTCCTTCAGTTTTCTGGCAGTGTGTGTAGAATTGGTGTTACTTCTTAAGTATTTGATAGAATTCACTCCTGAAGCCATCTGGGCTTGGGGGATTTTTAACTACAAATTCAATTTCTTTAATAAATACAGAGATTTTCAGGTTATCTGCTTTTTCTTGCTGTGCTTTCATAACTTGTCTCTTTCAAAGAATTTGTCCATTTCATCTTGTCAAATATAGGCATAAAGTTATAATACTTTCTCAATATACTCTTCATATTTGCAGACTCTCTAGTAATTTCACCTCTCTTTTATGATATTGGCATAATTTGTTATTAGGGACATGTGTTTTGGGTTCTTATGTACTTTTGATTAACTGACCCCTTTATCACTATGAAATGAACATTTTTATGCCTGCTAATATTATTTTCCCTAAAAATTTACTCTCTGACATTGAAATAGTCAATTTAACTTTCTTTCAATTAGTGTTAGCATGGTATATTTTTCCGTCATCCTTTTGCTTCTAACCTATTTGTGTTTTTATACTTAAAGTACATTTTTTGCAGGCAGCGTGTAATGATATAATTCCTTTTTTTATCCTATCTAACAATCTCTGGCTTTAAATTTGCATTTAATGAGATTATTGCTCCAGTTGGGTTTAATTCTCTCCTCTTGCTATTTGTTGTCCCATCTCATATTTGTTCCCCTTTACCTTGTTTTCTGCTCCCTTTTCTATTGAGTATTTTCTATCTTCTCTGTTGGCTTATTAGCTATAACTGGACTTTACCCCTCAGAGAATATGATTTAATTGATTTACTAGGGGTGGGCCCAGTTATTTCTTTAAATATGTGTGAACTACTGAGCTAGATGATCTCTATAGTTCACTTCCAGTTTATTAGCTATGTGCCCGTAAGTTATTTGACCTGTCTTAATTTCCTCATCTACAAAATGGGTATGATAAAATGTATCTATCTAGAAGTTAAAAGTTTTATATATTTTGAATAGTATTAATATGTTCATATGATTCAAATTTCAAAAGGTACAGAAGACTCAGTATATACTGTTTTATACTTTTTTGATTTTTCATTTTTTAATAGAAAAATTATAAATAAATTGTAAGTAGATAATTTAAGTACAATTTAAAAAAACATTCTGAGAATAGTTTGAAAAGGTTTTTTTTTCCTCCCAACTATTCAAAACTCTTCAAAACTTTGTCAATATGATTTACATTTTAATTTTTAAATTTACTGTGTTATATTTGTACTTTCTAAAGGAAAGTAAAAAGTATGTCTGATTTTTACAGTTCATAGTAGGACTTTTCAGGTTGACTTCAGAACATGAGTATAGCTTTTGAAATCACCTTAAATGCATTTATTTTTGTGCTTTTTTCCACAGGTTTTGATTCCCACCATGGCTATCACACAGTTTCGGTTATTTAAAGTTTGTACCTGCCTAGCAACAGTATTCTCATTCCTAAAGAGATTAATATGCAGGTAAAGAAATTTTATGTTCAAATTGACCTGGTTATCTTCTTGCAGATTTTAGATACCTTCATAACTACAAAAAGCCAGAACATACTATATTTAAGCTAAATATCTTGATTGCAATATTCATTTATTAATCTCTAGTAATTTTTATATTTTTTTCAGATTTTTATATATTTTTTCAGATCTAGAAAGTAGAGGTTCAGTTCTTTTCTTTCAAATTCTTACATCTTCCATTAAAATAACATTCTTAGTACTATAGAATTTCAGAGATAAACTAACTTTCATTGTAATCATCAGAAAGTTTTTATGTACATAATTGTTTTATTATCAGGATATTTTAAGATGGTTAGGTGGAATTAGGCATAGGTATTTCTTTTTTTTTTTTAATTTATTTTTGGCTGCATTGGGTCTTTGTTGCTGTGTGCAGGCTTTCTCCAGTTGTGGCGAGCGGGGACTACTCTTCTTTGTGGTGCACAGGCCACTCATTGCAGTGGCCTCTCCCGTTGCAGAGCACAGGCTCTAGGCACGCGGGCTTCAGTAGTTGTGGCTTGCAGGCTCTAGAGCGCAGGCTCAGTAGTTGTGGCACATGGGCTTAGTTGCTCTGCGGCATGTGGGATCCTCCGGAACCAGGGCTCAAACCCCTGTCCCCTGCACTGGCAGGCAGATTCTTAACCACTGCGCCACCAGGGAAGCCCCCATAGGTATTTCTTTACATATTACATTATGAGTGTTATTTTTCTGTTAAAAAAAAAAAAAACTTTAACAGAGAAACCCCAAACAGGATAGATTTTTTTTTTTTTTGTCTCTTAAATAATATTCCAGAATGTACAGGTAGTCCAGGGTAGATAAGTCCTTCTGCTTCAGTAAGTCATTCAGAGACTCAGATTCCTTCTATTTTGTCATACTACCGGACCCTAGAGCTATAGTTCCTAAACCGTATGCCAAGGTACTTCAGGGCTTACATTACACTCATGGGGTACTGTAAGATACTTCAAATTTTCCAACAAAACACAATGAATGTGATAGTGTCTATTAAACACTAAACAAACTGTTGGCTCAAGGTAGTTCACATTTGCAACATTAGATCCTGCAGTATGTTTTGATGATGTTCTTGAATATTTGAGATAAGTTTTTGTTTACTTGTATTTTGGGTGATCTATCTTTGCAAAGCTAGGGTGTAATTAAACGCAAGTACTAAACCAAAATTAATATGGAACAGAAAATAAGGGTGAGTCCAAGGCTTGAGGAGCTGTGCAGTATCAAACAGGCACACACATTCCATTAATAAGTAATTGTGGTTATTAAAGAGTGAAAACATTATTTTTTCTTTAAATTCATATGTATTTTTTTCTAATGGCTACTAAGCAGATAGGACATACATAAGTATTAAATTGTTTGGGCCTAACTACTTAATCAGTGGAATTGTTAGGTATTTCTTTTGCCCTAGGAGTACTGTGAAGAAAGTACCGACACAGTAAGAGTAAGATAGAATAAAAGAGGAAATGGAGGGCAATCAGCTCTTTTTTTTAGTGGATATGATTTAGAAGTTACACACAATTCTGTTCACAGCCTATTATCCAGAGCTTAGCCACCTAGCTGCAAGGGAGGCTAGGAAATATAATCTCAAGCTAAATGGCCATTTTATAACTACTAAAACTCTGAAGATTAAGTGACATTGAATTTATTGTTAGAAGTAGCATAGCCAGAAAAAAACTAGGTTAAAGCAGGATGAGTATTGGGTATTAATGTCAGGAGGCTGGAGGTTAAAAAGAAGTAGTTGTGTTAAGAGTGGTGATAAATTATAGGTGCTTTCCTCTTTGCATCTGTTATTTTCTAAAACTTTTGTTGAATATAGATTACTTTTAGTGTAAGGTACTGCATTTGATTTAAAAATATTAGGGACATTTTTGTTGTCACTATGAACTTCTCTTGTCAACGTAAATACGTTTAGGATTGATTGTATGTTCAGTTTTAAAGAAAACTGACCCTTTGTTAGAATAAATTTTTCTTGTCAGAAAGAACCTAGATCATGTGTTCTAAAATAGCAGGTTTACATCATAAATTTAGTAGTAGACTGTATTACTTTTTTTATTCATCCTTTAAACAAAGTATGATTTCTAAACTTAGCTGACTTTACCAACTAGTTCTAAGCAGATGCTTCATAGATTATTTGAAATGAAGCAAGTGACTAATCATTTATAATAGCTACCATTTTTTAATGTGTTATTAAAAAGCAGGCACAGTCTAGTGTCTAGCTACTTTAAATGTCAGTTAAATCCTCACAACAACCTTGCAAAGGTAGGTTTGAATACCTGCCTTTTACAGATGAGGATACTTAGGCCGAGAGATAGGTAATTCTAACTAGATTCATAATTAATAGAAGTAACATTGAAAACCATGGTTTACACAGATTCCATAGCCCATGCTGTTAACAACTCTGTGACAATACTTATCTTCTTTAATATAGTACTTTTCCCACTAATCCTTAAAACTTGTTGGGTACAGTTTATAGTTCAACCCAGTGATTTTCAAACTTCTTAATAGTTTAATAGTAATCTTAATGAGAAACCAACTATGTAAAGCAAAAGCCAGGCCACCCTGGTTAAAACAGCATAGGTATCCGAGAGCTTCACTTACAGAATTCACAGTACTCTTAGAAGCATGGTTTGAAATCAGTTTGTGTTTTTGTTTTTGGCTTTATATTCTTCCTGAGTTTGACTATAATTCTGAATCCTAAGCCAAAAAGCTGTTGGGTTATCCTGTCCAGGATAAAAAATATTTAAAAGATATTTTAAAAAAATATTTAAAAGATATTTGATACATGCCTTTTCTTTTCATATCTTAACAAATTTTTCTATTCATATCTTAACAATTGTTAATTATTAAAATAAATAATTCAAAAATTGAAAAAGACCTTCTCTTATAAGCCTTAAGTTACTGTCTGTAGTGCTTTTACCCATGCTTGTTTTGGTAGTTTCTTGAAATAAATTATTTCATCTTTGTTTTAGATCTGGCAGAGGACGGAAATTAAGTGGAGACCAAATAACTTTGCCAACTACAGTTGATTATTCATCAGTTCCTAAGCAGGTAATTTTTTTTTTTGAATGTTGAATAAATGTTCCAGAACCATATTTTTCAAACTGGATTGCCGACCATTAGTATGTCATGAAATTAATTTGGTAGTCAGGGTCAGGATTTTTATTGTTGTTATTAAATTTTTTTATTCTAAAATTTTTATTTTATTCTTTATTTTCTGTTTCTTTGCTGAGGTTTTCTTTTTTTTTAAATTGGTTTTAAGAGTGTTTGCTGTTGCTTATTGAAGCATTTTTACAATAACTATTTTAAAGTCTTAGATAATTCCAACATTTATATCATCTTGGGGTTTGTGTCTGTTGATTGACTTTTTCCATTCAAGTTGAGATTTCTTCATTGTTCATTTGCAGGTTACTTGATGGATATGTTGAATATTATGTTTGGGACTCTGTCTTATTTAAATACTATAAAGAATGTTATTATTTATTATTTTATCAGGCAATAAACCTGGTTAAGGTTAGATTGCAAGTTCCAAGTCTCCTTCTGTGGGCTATAGTTTTAATGTCAGTTCAATTTTTAAAGCAAAAAAATTTTCTTTTGTTGTTTTTATTTTTTTAATGGGTAGAACAGAATGTCCAACTCATAGAATATTTCTTTTAAACTTTTCATCTAGTTTTGGTATGTGGTATAAAATTTGTATTTTCCCATTGGTCAAAAAAGCTTGAATAACCAATGTTTTAGAAAGCTCATTTTTCTAATAAATGATGAATTAAATTTAGACAGATGTTGAAGAGTGGACTTCCTGGGATGAAGATGCACCCACAAGTGTAAAGATTGAAGGAGGGAATGGGAATGTGGCAACACAGCAAAATGCTTTAGAACAACTGGAACCTGACTATTTTAAGGACATGACACCAACTATAAGGAAAACCCAGAAAGTATGTTAAAGATTTGTGCTTTTGGAGATAAAACTATTAAACCACTCTTCAGATTCCTATAATTAAAATTAGTATAATTGGTATTTGTTAGAAAGCCTATTTCTAATTAGCAATTGTGTTTTCTATCATGTTAAAGAAGCTTATATATTCAAGTGACCTGGACACAGATCTAGTAAATTGTACCCCCAAGTCTTTTAAAATTGTGTCTAAGCATTTATAGAAATCCAACTGTATGTCAGATTCTAGACTCCAGTCTCTGCTATGGAGACTAAGCTGAATAAGATACAGTTCTAACCTTAAAAGATTAGTTCACAGTTTAGTGATGTCTACAAACTGATAAGTAGTTTCCATTGTTTATAACCATTATCAAACTGATGCAAGGCTCTGAGAACTTAGTGTAATTGTTGTGGGTTTGTGTAGTCATCCACACTTTATTTTATCCCTTTTGAGTTATATAGTTATATATGGACAATCACTTAAAGATGCAGGGAATTATTAGAAAAAGAACAATGGCTGAGTATTTTCCTTTCTTTTTATCAAAATAGTACGTGTACATTTGAAAGTTGTTTTTAAATTTATTTATTTATTTATTTATGGCTGCCTCGGGTCTTTGTTGCTGCGCGCTGGCTTTCTTAGTTGCAGCGAGCCAGAACTACTCTTCATTGCGGTGCACGGGCTTCTCATTGCAGTGGCTTCTCTTGTTGCGTAGCATTGGCTCTAGGCGCACGGGCTTCAGTAGTTGTGGCACACGGGCTTAGTTGCTCTGTGGCATGTGGGATCTTCCTGGACCAGGGCTCGAACCCACATCCCCTGCATTGGCAGGCGGATTCCTAAGCACTGTGCCACCAGGAAAGTCCCTGAAAATTGTTTTTAAATCAAAGAATATAGAAGAGCTTATAATGAAAAGCAATAGGGCTTCCCTGGTGGCGCAGTGGTTGAGAGTCCGCCTGCCGATGCAGGGGACACAGTTTGTGCCCCAGTCTGAGAGGATCCCATATGCCGCGGAGCGGCCGGGCCCATGAGCCATGGCCGCTGAGCCTGCGCGTCCAGAGCCTGTGGTCCGCAACAGGAGAGGCCACAACGGTGAGAGGCCCGCATACCGCAAAACAAAAAAAAACAGAAGCAATAGACTTCTGCCCCATCATTCTTCATACCAGTTCTACTTTCTAAAAGCAGCCACCCATAACTTTTTCTGTTTGGGCTTCTAGCATTTTTCATCATATCTATATATAGTATTCTTATATTGCTATGTCTTGATTTACCAATCACAGATATTGTCCACTGACTGCATACGGGGGTTTATTTCATACCCTCTTACCCCCTTTTCAAATACTGTAATGTTTTTATTCCAATCTACCTCATCAGTCATCCTGCTCTTTTCAAAAGAAAAAAAATACTTAAAGTTCTATTGTTCAATCAAGCATAGAAAATATTTTTTATAAATGTACTTATAAAATGAGGACATTATTTATTCCACAGTTCTCTAATAGGGTTTTTCACCCTCTTCTACCTTCCAGCCAGTTTCATCTGTATATTTATTTTTAGATTTTCAAGGCTGATAACATTTACATGCTGTAATCATAGTTGTTTTTGTTCAGTTGTCCAAATGCATTAAGTTGTATATTTTTCAAGGAGTTTTAAGTGAATTTCTTAGTAGATGAGTACCTTTTATTTTGAAAGTCTATTTTGCTGCTCTTAATAGGAACTCAGTATATTACAGTAGTACCTTAATAAATTAGTTAGAATGAAAATGCTTTTAAGCTACAAAACTAATACTACTGGCCTGAAAGAGTTAATGTATTCATAGATACCCACATGCTTAGAGAACTGGTTATACTTCTGGTAGGATATGATACATGTTCTTGTTTAATACAGTGACTAAAAATGCCTAATTATATTTTGGGGGGTCCAGGGAAAGTAGGGAAA
>NW_006793099.1:682241-750007 GCF_000442215.2 Lipotes vexillifer
GGAAAATTTATTGTTTTAGAAAAAAGTGAAATGTAATTTTTCTTAGTATGCAACTGATTTGTGTGACAGTTGCCTAAGAATTTTGGTGCTCTATATAGACTTAAAAAAATTTTTTTTACATTGTAAATTTTAAAAGAAGAAAGGTAGAACATATTTTAAATAATTATAAGATGCTTTGGTCAGATAATTTGTCTGTGTTTATATAGTGATATGTAAAATGTTCCTATAATTCTCTTGTGATTAATCTTTCAGATCATTATTAAGAAGAGAGAACCATTAAATTTTGGCATCCCAGATGGTAGCACAGGTTTCTCTAGTAGACTAGCAGCTACACAAGATATGCCTTTTATTCATCAATCTGTAAGTATGCTAATGGTATCCAGATAAGAGCTTTTTTTTCATTTCTATTTTCTTAAAAGAAGAAGAAAAAAATTAAAATGAATTGAACATAGTATTTGTATTTGTATGACTTTGAAACAGGTGTAGCAGATCAAGAGAGGTTACCAATCCTGTCCTTTTATGAGATTATAAATTATATCAGATATGAAGATCAGGGTCCATTGTACACATAAAAGATAGAGACAAAAATGTTATTGAAAAATATGACCTTTACATTTTTAAGTCTTTTGTCATTTACAGACAGTTCTGGGTGTACTCTGATGCTTTTCCAAAAATGTTCCTATAAAAGGGTTTCATCTTCAAGGAATTCATGGAAAAGACTCTGACAAGTACAGGTTTCTGGTAACTGCCTATACTGCTGAACTGAATGAATAAGCATTTTCAGAACTCTAATGGAAAAGTGATGAATTCATAAAAGTGCTAACAAAAGATCAAGATGAAAAAAAAATTAATTACATGGGACTGAGTGAACTGATGAGGATGATTATAATTTTTGTGACTTTCTGTTTGAATAAAAATTAAAAAATCCCACAAGGACTCAGAGGCAAAAAATATACAAATCAATATTCACTGCAAAGTAAAGGACCTGTTACAGTGGAGGATTACTGGACTGAATGTCAATATTATGACATAGTGTGAGTGTGTTTCGTATTTGGTAATTGCAGTCGTTGCTTTTGCTATGGTCATCCATTTACAATGCTTGGTGTCAGTTTATCTCTTGTAAAAATAAAATACAGTGTGTGTGTGTGTGTGTGTGTGTGTGTGTGTGTGTGTGTGTGTGAAAAATATGACCTTTAAAGAGATTACCACTAAAATTTAACCTTAATAGCAGGTTATTTTTAAGTAAGTTATGAATTGTTTCCCTAGTAGAGTATATTTACATTTAAAGTGTGATTTAACTTAAAATAGATTTGACTTAAATACAACATTTCTATGGACAAAAGTAGTGAGGACAGTATATAGCTGTGATTTTCAACCTTGGAGTCTATCAGAATCAGCTTTGAACTTTTTTTTTCTTTTTTTTTTGTTGTTGATATAGAGATGTCACATTTAATTTATTTGAAACAAATTAAAGGGAAAAATCATTGTGGAAACTCTCCTATAAATGACTGAAATTCTTATATCAAACTAAGTCATTTTTTTATCTAGTGTTGATATGAGAAAACTCTTTTCTCAGTAGAAGTGCTCTATTTCTTAAATTAGCTCCATAAATCTCTACATTCTTTCCAACTGATTAAGACAAGTTCACATTTGGAATATGAGGAGTCTGAAATGGAAGTTGAAGGTACTCAAAAGTATATATAAAGTACTTTCTAGACTAAAAGCTTTCCTTAGAACTGCGATATAAAAAGCAATGACTAAATATGTAAAACGATAGCCAGATTACCAATAAGTGTACATCTCAAACGCAAACCATTACTTTGCATTTAGGGAAGAAAAATATTAAATTCTTGGATCTTGCTTAATGTTCAACCTGCTTATGTAAGTAGATGTTGGTTTTTTTGGGTTTTTTGTTTTATTCAAATAGAAAGTCACAAAAATTAAAATCATCCTTATCAGTTCACTCAGTCCCATGTAATTAATTTTTTTTCATCTTGATCTTTTGTTAGCACTTTTATGAATTCATCAGTTTTCCATTAGAGTTCTGAAAATGCTTATTCATTCAGTTTAGCAGTATAGTCAGTTGCCAGAAACCTGTACTTGTCAGTCTCTTCCATGAATTCCTTGAAGATGAAACCCGTTTATAGGAACATTTTTGCAAAAGCATCAGAGTACACTCAGAACTGTCTATAAATGACAAAAGACTTAAAAATGACCACGGTTAAAGATTTGATGAAAGTTCATGATACAATTGACAAGGAAATTTAGTTATTTCTGAGATATACATTTTAAAGTAATAACTAGAATTATGACTTATTCTACCAGGACATATAAGATTTTTAGGAATTTCATGTAATGTCTGAAACATTTATATTATGTTTCCATACAAATAACCCAAAGAAAGTTTAGTATTAGTTTTTGTTCTTAATAAATTTATTTATTTATTTATTTTTGGCTGTGTTGGGTCTTTGTTGCTGTGCGCAGGCTTTCTCTGGTTATGGCGAGCAGGAGCTACTCTTCGTTGCGGTGCGCAGGCTTCTCGTTGCAGTGGCTTCTCTTGTTATGGAGCACAGGCTCTAACCGCGCACGCTTCAGTAATTGTGACAAGTGGGCTCAGTAGTTGTGGCTTGTGGGCTCTAGAGCGCAGGCTCAGTAGCTGTGGTGCATGGGCTTAGTTGCTCCGCGGCATGTGGGATCTTCCCGGACCAGGGCACGAACCCGTGTCCCATGCATTGGCAGGCAGATTCTTAACCACTGTGCCACCATGGAAGCCCTTTTTTTTTTTTTTAATTTTTTAATTTAATTTTATTTAATTTTTTATGCAGCAGGTCCTTATTAGTCACCAATTTTATACACATCAGTGTGTACATGTCAATCACAATCGCCCAATTCAGCACACCACCATCCCCACCACCCCGCGGCTCTCCCCCCTTGGTGTCCATACGTTTGTTCTCTACATCTGTGTCTCAACTTCTGCCCTGCAAACCAGTTTATCTGTACCATTTTTCTAGGTTCCACATGCATGCATTAATATACAATATTTGTTTTTCTCTTTCTGACTTACTTCACTCTGTGTGACAGCCTCTAGATCCATCCACGTCTCAACAAATGACTCAGTTTTGTTCCTTTTTATGGCTGAGTAATATTCCATTGTATATATGTACCACTACTTCTTTATCCATTCGTCTGTCGATGGGCATTTAGGTTGCTTCCATGACCTGGCTATTGTAAATAGTACTGCAGTGAACATTGGGGTGCATGTGTCTTTTTGAATTATGGTTTTCTCTGGGTATATGCCCAGTAGTGGGATTGCTGGATCATATAGTAATTCTATGTTTAGTTTTTTAAGGAACCTCCATACTGTTCTCCATAGTGGCTGTATCAATTTACATTCCCACCAACAGTGCAAGAGGGTTCCCTTTTCTCCACACTCTCTCCAGCATTTGTTGTTTGTAGATTTTCTGATGATGCCCATTCTAACTGGTGTGAGGTGATATACCTCATTGGTTTTGATTTGCATTTCTCTAATAATTAGTGATGTTGAGCAGCTTTTCCTGTGCCTCTTGGGCATCTGTATGTCTTCTTTGATGTCTATTTAGGTCTCTGCCCATTTTTGGATTGGGTTGTTTGTTTCTTTAATATTGAGCTACATGAGCTGTTTATATATCTTGGAGATTAATCCTTTCTCCATTGATTTGTTTGCAAATATTTTATCCCATTCTGAGGGTTGTTCTTTCGTGTTGTTTATGGTTTCCTTTGCTGTGCAAAAAGCTTTGAAGTTTCATTAGGTCCCATTTGTTTATTTTTGTTTTTATTTCCATTACTCTAGGAGGTGTATCAAAAAAGATCTTGCTGTGATTTATGTCAAAGAGTGTTCTTCCTATGTTTTCCTCTAAGAGTTTCATAGTGTCTCGTCTTACATTTAGGTCTCAAATCCATTTTCAGTTTATTTTTGTGTAGGGTGTTAGGGAGTGTTGTAATTTCATTCTTTTACATGTAGCTGTCCAGTTTTCCCAGTACCACTTATTGAAGAGACTGTCTTTTCTGCATTGTATATCCTTGCCTCCTTTGTAAAAGATTAGTTGACCATATGTGCATGGGTTTATCTCTAGGTTTTCTATCTTGTTCCATTGATCTACATTTCTGTTTTTGTGCCAGTACCATATTGTCTTGATTACTATAGCTTTGTAATATACTATATACTAATGTACTATAGCTCCCTGAAGTCAGGGAGTCTGATTCCTCCAGCTCTGTTTTTTTCCCTCAAGATTGCTTTAGCTATTCGGCGTCTTTTGTGTCTCCATACAAATTTTAAGATGTCTTGTTCTAGTTCTGTAAAAAATGCCATTGGTAATTTGATCGGGTTTGCACTGAATCTGTAGATTGCTTTGGATAGTATAGTCATTTTCACAGTATTGATTCTTCCAATCCAAGAACATGGTATATCTCTCTGTCTGTTGGTATCATCTTTAATTTCTTTCATCAGTTTTCTGCATACAGGTCTTTTGTCTCCCTAGGTAGGTTTATTCCTAGGTATTTTATTCTTTTTGTTGCAATGGTAAATGGGAGTGTTTCTTTAATTTCTCTTTCAGATATTTCATCATTAGTGTATAGGAATGCAAGAGATTTCTGTGCGTTAATTTTGTATCCTGCAACTTTATCAGATTCATTGATTAGCTCTAGTAGTTTTCTGGTGGCATTTTTAGGATTCTCCATGTATACTATCGTGTCATCTGCAAACAGTGACAGTTTTACTTCTTTTCCAATTTGTATTCCTTTTATTTCTTTTTCTTCTCTGATTGCCATGGTGGGACTTCCAAAACTATGTTGAATAATAGTGGTGAGAGTGGACATCCTTGTCTTGTTCCTGATCTTAGAGGAAATGCTTTCAGTTTTTCACCATTGAGAATGATGTTTGCTGTGGGTTTGTCGTATAAGGCCTTTACTATGTTGAGGTCGGTTCCCTCTATACCCACTTTCTTGAGAGTTTTAATCATAAATGGGTGTTGAATTTTGTCAAAAGCTTTTTCTGCATCTACTGAGTTGATCATATGGCTTTTATTCTTCAATTTGTTAATATGGTGTATCACATTGATTGCTTTGTGTATATTGAAGAATCCTTGCATCCCTTGGATAAATCACACTTGATCATGGTGTATGATCCTTTTAATGTGTTCTTGGATTCTGTTTGCTGGTATTTTGTTGAGGATTTTTGCATCTGTATTCATCAGTGATATTGGTCTGTAATTTTCTTTTTTTTGTAGTATCTTTGTCTGGTTTTAGTATCAGGGTGATGGTGGCCTCATAAAATGAGTTTGGGAATGTTCCTTCCTCTGCAATTTTTTGGAAGAGTTTGTGAAAGATGGGTGTTAGCTTTTCTCTAAATGTTTAATAGAATTCACCTGTGAAGCCATCTGGTCCTGGACTTTTGTTTGTTGGAAGACTTGTTTGTTTGGTTTTTTTCTTGGTGGTACATGGGCCTCTCACTGTTGTGGCCTCTCACATTGCGGAGCACAGGCTCTGGAGGTGCAGGCTCAGCAGCCGTGGCTCACGGGCCCAGCCACTCCGCGGCTTGTGGGATCTTCTCGGGCCAGGGCACGAACCTGTGTCCCCTGCATCGGCAGGCAGACTCTCAACCACTGCGCCACCTGGGAAGCCCTGTTGGAAGATTTTTAATCACAGTTTCCATTTCATTACTTGTGATTGGTCTGTTCATATTTTCTGTTTCTTCCTGGTTCAGTCTTGGAAGGTTATACCTTTCTAAGATTTTGTCCATTTCTTCCAGGTTGTCCATTTTATTGGCATACAGTTGCTTGTAGTAGTCTCTTAGGGTGCTTTGTATTTCGGTGCTGTCTGTTGTAACTTCTCCTTTTTCATTTCTAATTTTATTGATTTGAGTGCTTTCCCTCTTTTTCTTGATGAGTCTGGCTAAAGGTTTATCAATTTTGTTTATCTTCTCAAAGAATCAGCTTTTAGTTTTATTGATCTTTGCTCTTTTTTTCTTTGTTTCTATTTCATGTATTTCTGCTCGGATCTTTATGATTTCTTTCCTTCTGCTAACTTTGGGTTTTGTTTGCTCTTCTTTCTCTAGTTCCTTTAGGTGTAAGGTTAGATTATTTGAGATTTTTCTTGTTTTTTGAGGTAGGCTTGTATAGCTATAAACTTCCGTCTTAGAACTGCTTTTGCTGCATCCCATAGGTTTTGGATTGTCGTGTTTTCATTGTCATTTGTCTCTAGGTGTGTTTTTGATTTTCTCTTTGATTTCTTCAGTGACCTCTTGGTTATTTAGTAACGTATTGTTTAGCCTCCATGTGTTTGTGTATTTTTATGTTTTGTTGCCCTGTAATTCATTTCTAATCTCATAGCATTGTGGTCAGAAAAGATGCTTGATATGATTTCAATTTTCTTAATTTTTCTGAGGCTTGATTTGTGACCCAAGATGTGATCTATCCTGGAGAATGTTCCGTGCGCACTTGAGAAGAAAGTGTAATCTGCTGTTTTTGGATGGAATGTCCTATAAATAGCAATTAAATCTATGTGGTCTGTTGTGTCATTTAAAACTTCTGTTTCCTTATTTATTTTCACTTTGGATGATCTGTCCATTGGTGTAAGTGAAGTGTTTAAGACCCCCACTATTATTGTGTTACTGTTGATTTCCTCTTTTATAGCTGTTAGCGGTTGCCTTATGTATTGAGGTGCTCCTGTGTTGGGTGCATATATATTTATAATTGTTATATCTTCTTCTTGGATTGATCCCTCAATCATTATGTAGTGTCCTTTCTTGTCTCTTGTAACATTCTTTATTTTAAACTCTATTTTATCTGATATGAGTATTGTTACTCCAGCTTTCTTTTGATTTCCATTTGCATGGCATATCTTTTTCCGTCCCCTCACTTTCAGTCTGTATGTGTCCCTAGGTCTGAAGTGGGTCTCTTGTAGACAACATATATATGGGTCTTGTTTTTGTATCCATTCAGCAAGCCTGTGTCTTTTGGTAGGAGCATTTAATCCATTCACATTTAAGGTAATTATCGATATGTATGTTCCTATGACCGTTTTCTTAATTGTTTTGGGTTTGTTTTTGTAGGTCCTTTTCTTCTCTTGTGTTTCCCACTTAGAGAAGTTCCTTTAGCATTTGTTGTAGAGCTTGTTTGGTGGTGCTGAATTCTCTCAGCTTTTGCTTGTCTGTAAAGCTTTTGATTTCTCCATCGAATCTGAATGAGATCCTTGCCAGGTAGAGTAATCTTGGTTGTAGGTTCTTCCCTTTCATCACTTTAAGTATATCATGCCACTCTCTTCTGGCTTGTAGAGTTTCTGCTGAGAAATCAGCTGTTAACCTTATGGGAGTTCCCTTGTAGGTTGTCATTTTTCCCTTGCTGCTTGCAATAATTTTTCTTTGTCTTTAACTTTTGCCAATTTGATTACTATGTGTCCTGGTATGTTTCTCCTTTGGTTTATCCTGTATGGGACTCTCTGCACTTCTGGGACTTGGGTGTCTATTTCCTTTCCCATGTTAGGGAAGTTTTCGACTATAATCTCTTCAAATATTTTCTCTGGTCCTTTCTCTCTCTCTTCTCCTTCTGGGACCCCTATAATTGAATGTTGTTGTGTTTAATGTTTTCCCAGAGGTCTCTTAGGCTGTCTTCATTTCTTTTCATTCTCTTTTCTTTATTCTGTTCTGGAGCAGTGAATTCCACCATTCTGTCTTCCAGGTCACTTATCCGTTCTTCTGCCTCAGTTTTTCTGCTATTGATTCCTTCTAGTGTAGTTTTCATTTCAGTTATTGTATTGTTCATCTCTGTTTGTTTGTTCTTTAATTCTTCTAGGTCTTTGTTAGACATTTCTTGCACCTTCTCGATCTTTGCCTCCATTCTTCTTCCGAGGTCCTGGATCATCTTCACTATCATTATTCTGAATCCTTTTTCTGGGAAGTTGCCTGTCTCCACTTCATTTAGTCATTTTTCTGGGGGTTTATCTTGTTCCTTCATCTGGTACATAGCCCTCTGCCTTTTCATCTTGTCTATCTTTCTGTGAATATGTTTTTGTTCCACAGGCTGCAGGATTGTAGATCTTCTTGCTTCTGCTGTCTGCCTTCTGGTGGATGAGGCTATCTAAGAGGCTTGTGTAAGTTTTTTGATGGGAGGGACTGGTGGTGGGTAGAGCTGACGGTTGCTCTGGTGGGCAGAGCTCAGTAAAACTTTAATCGGCTTGACTGCTGATGGGTGCGGCTGGGTTCCCTCCGTGTTGGTTTTTTGGCCTGAGACAACCCAACACTGGAGCCTACCTGGGCTCTTTGGTGGGGCTAATGACAGACTCTGGGAGGGCTCACACCATGGAGTACTTCCCAGAACTTCTGCTGCCAGTGTCCTTGTCCCCACATTGACCTACAGCCACCCCCTGCCTCTGCAGGAGACCCTCCAACACTAGCAGGTAAGTCTGGTTCAGTCTTCCCTGGGTTCACTGCTCCTTCCCCTGGGTCCCGATGTGCATACTACTTTGTGTGTGCCCTCCAAGAGTGGAGTCTCTGTTTCCCCCAGGCCTGTCAAAGTCCTGCAATCAGATCCCACTAGTCTTCAAAGTCTGATTTTCTAGGAATTCCTCCTCCCGTTGCTGGACCCCCAGGTTGGGAAGCCTGACGTGGGGCTCAGAACGTTCACTCCAGTGGGTGGACTTCTGTGGTATAAGTGTTCTCCAGTCTGTGAGTCACCCACCCAGCAGTTATGGGATTTGATTTTACTGTGATTGCGCCCCTCCTACCGTCTCATTGTGACTTCTCCTTTGTCTTTGGATGTTGGGTATCTTTTTTGGTGAGTTCCAGTGTCTTCTTGTCGATGATTGTCCCTTTGAACTTTTTAAAACACATCACTGTCCATACCCCTCCCCAGACCCTAGCTTTTAAGTATGTTTTGATTGATTAATTATTGATTAGTAATTATTGACTGCTTGATTACATTAGTTATCCATTGTTGTATAACAACCCCACACTTAGTGGCTTGAACAACAATAAATATTTTTTTTTGTCTCATAGTTTCTGTGGATTAGGAATCCACAGAATTCCTAATTCTGTGATAGCTCTTTTTATACTAAGGATATTAACTCTTCTGTCATCTTTTACAATTTTCACTTTATTATCAGCTTTATAATTTAGTTTGGATGTTTTTGATGGGCAGATGTATTTAGTTTTTAATGTAGCAAATCTGTTAATTAAAACTTTTTCTTTTTTACTTAGAAGACCATCTCTACTAAAGGATCAGTTACTCCTTTTTTTATGGTCTTAGTCATTTCACATTTTTTGTGTCTAAGTGTTTTATACACTAAAAGTCAAACACCTCAGTGGAAAAATGTCTAAATTTACAAATAAGAAATAGACATAACCTGATAACATGAAGAAAAGTTTGATCTTATTGGTTCTCAAAGCAATTCAAAGTAAATTAACAAGACACCATTTTAAATCTTAACATATTAGCAAAGATAGAAAAGAAGGCAATTACCTACTCGTATTGACAAAAATACAAGGAAACAAGACTTCCACCTACTGCTGTCAGGAGAATAAGTTGGTATAACTTTTCAAGAGAGTCATTCAGTGACTTTGAAAATCCTTTTCTTTGATTTAGCTAGTTTACTTTTAGAAATTTACATTAAACATACAATCAGAAATATTTTTTAAAATTTTTTAACAGAGGATTGTATCTCACTTATGGTTAAGAGCAGAAAATTCAACACATTTTATTTCGGTTTTAGGTCTAAGTACTCAAAAGAGAATATAATAAATCTGTTCACAGCTTGGTGCCAGTTATTTTACGCATGTAATTATTTCCCCACCAACTAAACATTCTAGAATGAGCATTTTCATTGTTTGTGGAAGGAAAAAGTGAACTTTTAGAGGTCTGGCCTGGGGAATAGTAGAAGGTAGTGTGGCCAGCCCGATGGTATCAAGTAAGTAAGACAGGCAAAAGGAAGCACAATATAGAAGAAATACTCCAATAAAGAGTAAATTTTGCCTGACTTGTCATTTTTGCCTGGGACCAGACAGTAACTACCACTGAAAAATCTAGAAAATTGCTTGTGCTTAAATGGAGATGACTATGCTAGTTTGGAGACGTTGGTTGTTCCAGTTCATCTCCCCAGCACAGAGTAGTCCAGTCAAGCATCTCTAAACTAGCCTGGGATCAGTCTGTCTCTTCTCTTTTCTCCACCCCCAACTCCTTTTTCTTATTGAAAAGAGAGATAACAGAGAGAACAAATGTTCTATTCTTGTCTATTCCAAACTAAAGTAGGCAAAAAAAGAAAAGTTAATATAAAAGGAGTATCGTTTAAAACATAAAGTAGGAAGAAAGCTGGATTTGCCAGGACTGTTGAGTATGGAAGGTCATGCGTCTCAGGAAATCCCTCAGTTCCGGGCAAACCAGGGGCGATCATTTGAGCCTATATAGGATGTGTTAAGAAAGTGGAGAAGATACAGGGCAATGACAAGGTCTGAGTTATGCTTTAAAAGATACTCTTCTTGGGCTTCCCTGGTTGCGCAGTGGTTAAGAATCCGCCTCCCAATGCAGGGAACATGGGTTTGAGCCCTGGTCCGGGAAGATCTCACATGCCACAGAGCTGCTGAGCCTGTGCTGTAGAGCCTGCGAGCCACAACTACTGAAGCCCACGCACCTAGAGCCCGTGCTTTGCAACAGGAGAAGTCACCACAATGAGAAGCTCACGCATCGCAACAAAGAGTGGCCCCCACTCACTGCAACTAAGAAAGCCGCGCACGCAGCAATGAAGACCCAACGCAGCCAAAAATTAATTAATTAAATAAATAAATAATAAATTCTTTTTTAAAAAAATACTGTCTTGACCACTGAGTGGAAAATGGATGGCTCTTGACCATTGTAATTTTGCTTTGTTTTGTTTTATTGTAGCCTGAATTAGGTGACTTGGATACCTGGCAGGAAAATACCAATGCATGGGAAGAAGAAGAAGATGCAGCCTGGCAAGCCGAAGAAGTTCTGAGGTATTTGAGTAATATTTACACTGCGGCCTGAGTGGAAGGACTGGTTTTGTTCATGTCGCATTGAAGGTCAAGAAAGCTTATTCGGCCAAACGTTGTATTTTTCGTCATTCTCATTTGAACCTTGATAATATGGGATAGTTTTTTTGTATTTCAGATGACATATGCTATTTTATATGATTAAAACCTCACAGAAACCAACAATTTAAAGCAGTATAGATACAAAAGAATAATTTATTAATGGAGAATGAGACCTTTTACATATATACACCATATTGAACTATATGCTTTCTACTTCATTCCCTATAAAATATATTTATCTCTTGAAATGTCCTACCGTGAAATGTGAGTCACAACAATGTATGTTCTTTAGGTCAGAAGTTATACCTTTAGTTTTGTTTCCCCGTGGTCTGGCATAGCGCCAGCACTGCTCATTTGAATAGAGCAGTGAATAGCACTGCTATTTGAAAATAACTTGTATTGTACTCTACATTTGTGTGTGTGCTTCAATTTATGTACTTGAAAGCCCTGAGGTAGATAACATAAGTCATATACTTACTGCCTGCTCTACAGAAAATATTATTCTGGAGGTTTTCAAGTTTGTTTTTGTTGGTTATGTTCTTCTTTCTTTGTTTTTGTGAGCAGTAAACTTAATTCTTGCTACTACCACATTAGGTCAAAGAGTAAAAGGAGAATTTACCTTGAGAGAGTCTGTGACTGTCATCACTGATGAAAACTCAGATATGGAAATGTGTCTAAATTACTTTTGCATTTTTCAAGATGATAAAGTAAAATATAGCAATGTGTTTTTTTCAAATATGGTTTTTATAATTGGGATAGAAAATGAATTACTCTTTATTTGACTGTCTTAACAAAACAACTGATTTCATTTTTGTGTTGTCCTTTCCTGTCTTTACCAATAAATTATAATTACCTTGAACAACCAGCAGAGGGTGTAGTTAAATAACTGGGAGTTAAGGCTGACCTTTTTTTGATCTTGTCCTTACTGTTTTGAGCTTTTTTTTTTTAAACAGGAAGGGGTCACATTACAAAAGTCAGTAAATTTGTGAGAGTTTTAAATATTTAGTTCCTGCTTGATAATTATTCAGTATAAAGGAAATAGTTTTAAAATTGTAAACATGTATGTTGCATGGATTGTCAAAAAAGGTGTCACTTATTTTTTTATTTTTTACTCTGTTTCTTTTGGATAAATCATAGATACAGAAGTCTGGGTATTTTAGAACATTTTGGGGATTCTAGTGATGATTGGTGTCATCAACCACAAGGATGATAAAGGAAGGAGCTATTCATTTTGAATCCAGTAATCTTAATGCCAACACTGTAGAGTTTATGAGTTCACAAGTAGCTGAACATTCACTGTACGAAAATCTTTTCTTTTTCACCCTGTCTTCTTGCACCCTGAACAAAACAAGACCAAAAAACTCAAACTTAGTGCTTTTGATACGACAGCTTGGGAGAGGGAGCCTATTAGTCAGTAATAGACATGTTTCTTGCTTCAGGTTGCATAAGTAGAGCCAAAAACACCTGGAGGCTTCCATATGTTGTTACCACCCCCAGGATAACACTGAGAATTTTAAAAGTGTATCCATAATCCATAGCCTCTAACCTAGCCTGTTCCCCATTGCCACTTTAAATACTACCAGTACTATGATCAGTATCATTAAGGAAAAAGATTCTGGTACCTTAGTGATTCCAGACATGTATCTGGACAGGAAAAATATATTTTGTCTGCATTAATGTCTAAGTTGCCTCTTGTACCAGAAATATTAATTGTTGATGTTTATATATCAGCTAGTAACTAGGTCAAAGCTCTATTATCTTATTTGTTTGTAACCTAGCCAGCCCTTTTTTTTTTCTAAAGAAGATGTTGGGGGTAGGAATTTAGTTAGTTATTTATTTATTTTTGCTGTGTTGGGTCTTCATTTCTGTGCGAGGGCTTTCTCTAGTTGTGGCAAGCGGGGACCACTCTTCATTGCGGTGCGTGGGCCACTGACTATCGCGGCCTCTCTTGTTGCAGAGCACGGGCTCCAGACGCGCAGGCTCAGTAGTTGTGGCTCACAGGCCTAGTTGCTCCGTGGCATATGGGATCCTCCCAGACCAGGGCTCGAACCCGTGTCCCCTGCATTAGCAGGCAGATTCTCAACCACTGCACCACCAGGGAAGCCCTAGCCAGCCCTTTTTAATTCTCTTTCTTTTTTGCCACAAACATTTTGATGCTTTTAGTGCAGATATCAGTTTTGCTTGAAAGTGAGAAGAGCTAGTGAAAAGCAGATTTTTTAAAACTATTCTTTTGAAATTTTAGTTAATTGATGGTGACGGTCAAACTGTTGCCTAAAATAAGTCTCTCTACTTTCTTGAATTTTGGTCATCCATACCTCTGCTTACTCCCATTTGTAAGTATGATTGAGAAGTGTATATACATTTCACTCACTATAGCCAGCTTTGAGCTGTCCCATATATGGGTAATCCACACTAGATTTTTCTTTGTATAATCCAGTGTTGCCTGTCTGCTGCCCAGTTGTGCCCTACAGCTTCCTTCCTCAGCCTTGTATGCTTCTTGACTTACTTTCTCATATCCTAAACCTTCAGACCCAGGACCAACTTCTGTTCTTCTTTCTCCTATTTCATCACCACACTCCTACTCCCACTTCCCCTACAAATCAATAAGATAGAGCACTTAGATGTAGAATCTAAAATATGACACAAATGAACCTATCTACGAAACAGAAACAGACTTACAGACATAGAGAACAGACTTGTGGTTGCCGGGCGGGGATGGGGGTGGATTGGGACTTGGAGTTTAGCAGATGCAAACTACTATATATAGAACGGATAAATGACAAGGTCCGACTGTATAGTATACAGACTATATTCAATATCCTGTGATAAACCATAATTGAAAAGAATATTTTAAAAAATGTATATATATGCATAACTGAATCACTTTACCATACAGTGGAAATTAACAGAACATTGTAAATCAACTCTACTTCAATTAAAAAAAAATCAATAAATATAGAGGGGTTTAATGATTCTAGATCAGTGGAGTTAGGGAGGGACTGGGGGGAAGGTGTTTCATAATGTGTAATTAGTAAATACCCACCATTCTGCCCCTTCATTAGTAGAGCTAGTCAAATCTTTAAATAGATTTCTAGCTTCTAGCTGGAAGTCATGCCTTAAGTTTCCATTTTCTCTTTGTTTTGTGCTCTGTACATCAGTGTTCTTGACATCCTTTAGCTGACTGTTTTTAACTATTATAATAACAGAATATTTAATCCTAAATATCAGGCTTTTCTGAATGGTACCAAAAAGAAGGTGTGGTCCAATGGAAGTAGTGTTTTAGTGAAAATAATCTGAAGAAGAGGGATCAGGAGATGTGCGTTCTTAACCTTAATCTTATGATTTTGGACATTTCACTTAACCTGAATGCCCCATTTTACTTTTTTTTTTTTTTTTTTTTTTTTTTTTGGTGGTACGTGGCCCTCTCATGTTGTGGCCTCTCCCGTTGCGGAGCACAGGCTCCGGACGCGCAGGCTCAGTGGCCGTGGCTCACGGGCCCAGCCACTTTGCAGCATGTGGGATCTTCCTGGACCGGGGCACGAACCCGTGTCCCCTGCATTGGCAGGCGGACCCCTCAACCACTGTGCCACCAGGGAAGCCCCCATTTTACTTATTTTTAAAACAGAGATAATACCTTTTTTATTTTGCAAGTCATGTTCTAAAGGTTAAAAAAAATATACTGTTTTTGAAAATCTTTGAAATTTCAAAGCAGTGAGAAGAATGAAGACTTTTTAAACTTAAATTTGATGATAGTAAAAGGGCAGTGCTGTTTCTTTCTGGAATTTATTCGCCATTTTACCTGTGTAGTGTTTTCTAAAAGTAAAAATACGTGTATGTTTCTTTTCAGGCAGCAGAAGATAGCAGACAGAGAAAAGAGAGCAGCAGAACAACAAAGGAAGAAAATGGAAAAGGAAGCACAGCGGCTAATGAAGAAGGAACAAAACAAAATTGGTGTGAAACTTTCATAACAAAATGTCCTTCAGATGCATAGTGCCAGTGGGAGAAATATGAGCTCCGCAACCCAAGCAACATTTGTATGGAGCTAAGAGTATTTTCAGAATACAAATACACTGCTTGATGCATTCTCATCAGGCCATACAGGACACCAGGATTCTTTCAAAGTCCCTTGAACTCTTGGTGATTGAGACTCAAAGAACAAAAAAGACTTGTGAGACAATATTTTCTTCAACATGTTCCAACTGTAAGACAATTGTTTGCTGTAGAAAAATTATTACAAATGGAATATGTCAGTACCTCTTCAAGCTAGTGTTTCTAGCTAATGGGTGTAAATTTTATGGTGGGAAAGAACTCTGCTGTCTATAACGCTTTCCTTCAGTGTGCATAATGATAAAATAAATAATTTTAAATATTCTTTTGTTTCCATGATTACCTGACCTAAATCAGACAAACTTGCAGAGCTTTAACTTCTTATTTTTGTTGTCAGAAGCTGGTATTGGCACACATTTCCTTTAACTTGAACTGGTATTCATAAGGGATCTGGTAATTTCAGTTTTCAAGAAAATGACATTAAATGCAATAATTTTATTTATTACAAACATTTTGTACATCATTGTTTTCTTTTAGATGGTGTTGTTATACATATTTGTCATTTATATTACATGTGTAAACATATTGAAAATCAGTTAAAATGGCAAATTTGTTTTACATTATTATAACTTGTGAGTTTTAAAAGCTAGTATTAGTAGTTTTTTCCCTGTCATTTTAGATTTTTAGATGTTGTGGTATCTTTAAGTACCTTAGTTCCTCCCCACCAAAAGGTATTAATTTACAAATGCATATAGCCTTCAGTTTTACTATTTCAAAGTTTTTAGATAATTTCTGTATCAGTTTTATATATCTGATATAATGCAGGTTACCTATGTTGTTGACTAAGGTAACATTATTGATTTATTAAAACAAGATAGGAATAATAATACTTCTATTTTCAGATGTTGACTAGCTCCAAAACAGTTTTCAGGAAATAGATATATACTGTGTTCATAGGGAAAAATGTAGATTTGATAGTTTAAAATCTCATTAATTTTGTCTCCACAATTAAAATACATCCAGCCTGACCTTCTATGGCTTTAGAATTTAATATTTTTACTTTCTTATTTTACAAATGAACATTTTGTGGATTTTGAAAATGTCGTAAATACTCTACAGGCCAAATACTGCTAATTTATTTGAATTAAGTGATATTTCATGGTAAAATCACAAACTATACAATGAGCTAAGTTCTTACCCTAAGCTTCCAGACTAAATGCAATTTATTTTTTATTTTAAAAAAATTTTTATTGGAGTACAGTTGATTTACAGTGTGTTAGTTTCAGGTGTACAGCAAAGTGGAAGCGGTTGAAATTTAACTTTGATAAAAAAATTCCTGTTATAGCCCCAAGCTATATTTTCAGTTATGTTTATTAGAGAGTTTTTGCCAGTAAACTCCCAATTAAATAGAATTAAACTCAAATTTTTAATAATAAATAAATTATCTTATGTCATTTGTATTTATTTTAGTTATTATAGGAATGCTATGTGCTTTCTCTAAATTGGGGGTTCGAAAGGATAATTTCTCCTTTAGTACAATCAGTCTTACTGTTTTTCCCCCATAGTTATTATTTTTTTTTTCCCCCGCATAGTTATTTTTCCCGCAAAGTCTGCTTTGGTCATGATTTTCATGTGTGAGATTTTGTTTTTTGTTTGATTTTTTATTTTTGTTTATTTAGAAATAAAGACTGGATAGAAATTATAGTCTGTATGATTAATTAGGAAGAAAGAGATTTTTCTCATGGAAAGAATAGATAGGAATTCTTGAATTTTTTTACCTCTGTTGGTATGTAAACTAAACTCCTGTATTAAATTGGGTATATTGTTCCAAAAGAAGTCATGGAGTTAAATACATATGATAAATCCTTTAGTAGCAAACTGGCTCCTTTAGCTTCTAAATTTATGGTTTCTTAATTTTAGCAAAGGATTATCAGTTTTAGAAGCTTATTAGTAGAAGTAAAAAAGAAATATGGATAGGCATAGACAGAATTAGTGAAGTGCTACCCATCATCTGAATTGTGCATTTCATGTACTGAGATAATAATCAAAAACATGTGAAACTTATTCTGTGTTTTTTATATATATATATATTTCATGGTTTCTAGCCATCTCCTTTTATTAAGCTTTAGCTAGGGATATCCTCTAATTGAATCCTGGCTCTTTTTTAGTAGCATCTTTAATTGAGTCAATAGTCAGCATCTGAATTCCTCAGTTTCAACATGTACTTGCCTCTGGCCAGGGCAGTGACTGTTCCTGGATGAAGATTGGTGGTTGGGAAGAAGGTGGTAACTATAGAAACTGGCATCTGGATTGATCTTCAACACCACTCTACAAGCTTACCACTAGAGTATAAATTTAACCACGGCCAATGTTCCAAAAAGCCTAAACTTTGTCAGTACAGGTATACCTTGTTTTGTTGCACTTTGCTTTGTTGTGCTTTGCAGATACTGTATTTTTAACAAATTCAAGGTTTGTGGCAACCCTGTGTTGAGCAAGTTTATCAGCACCAGTTTTCCAACAGCCTTTGCTCACTTCATTACATTTTGGTATTTTCACAGTATTTCAAACTTTTTGATTATTGTATTTGTTATGGTAATCAGTGATTTTTAATTTACTGTTGTTTTGGGGGTGTGCACCATACCCATATAAGATACGGCAGTGAGCTTAATCGATAAATGTTGTATGTGTTCTGCCTGCTTCACCAACTAGCCCTTCCCCCGTCTTTGTCCCTCTCCTCCCACCTCCCTATTCCCTGAGACACAGCAATATTGAAACTAGGCAAATTTAAAACCCTACGATGGCCTCTAAGTGTTCAAAAGAAAGGAAGAGTCATACATCTCTTACTTTAAATCAAAAAGCTAGAAATGATTAAGTCGTGAGGAACGCATGTTGAAAGCTGAGATAGGCCCAAGCTAGGCCTCTTGTGCCTAACAGCCAAGTTGTGAATGTAAAGGAAAAGTTCTTGAAGGAAATTTAAAGTGCTCCTCCAGGGAACATACAGATAAGAAAGCTTTATTGCTAACATGGAGAAAGTTCTAGTGGTCTGGATAGAAGATCGAACTACCCACAACATTCCTTTAATCCAGAAGCCTTATCCAGAGCAAGGCCCTAACTCTCTTCAGTTCTGTGAGGGCTGAGAGGTGAGGCAGTGGCAGAAGAAAAGTTGGAAGCTAGCAGAGATTTGTCCATGAGGTTTAAGGAAGAAGTCATTTCCCTAACAAATGTGTAAGGTTAAGCAGCAAGTGCTAATGTAGACGTTGCAGAATGTCATCCAGAAGGTCTAGCTAAGATTATTAATGAAGATGGCTGCAGTAAACAACAGATTTTCAATGTAGGTGAAACAGGTTTACATGGGAAGAAGTTGCCATCTAGGACTTTCATATTTAGAGAGAAATCAATGCCTGGCTTCAAATCTTCAAGAGACAGGCTGACTCTCTCGTTAGGGGCTAATGCAGCTGGTGACTTTAAGTTGAAGCCAATGCTTATTTACCATTCCCCAAATCCTAGGATATTCAAGAATTATGCTAAATCTACTCTGCCTGTGCTCTACAAATGGAACAACAAAGCATTGATAACAGCATGTCAGTTTACAATATGGTTTACTGAATATTTTAAGCCAACTGTTGAGACCTACTGCTCAAAAAAAAAAAAAGATTCCTTTCAAAATATTACTGCTTATGGACAATGCTCCAGCTCTGATGGAGATGGACAGTTCTCCAGCTCTGATGGAGATGTACAATGAGATTCATATTGTTTTCTAGCCTGCTAACACAGCAACCATTCTGCAGCTCATGCATCAAGGAGTAATTTCGATTTTCAAGTCTTATTATTTAAGAAATACATTTTGTAAGGCCACAGCGGCCATTGATGGTGATTCCTCAGATGGATCTGGGCAAAGTCAATTAAAAACCGTATGGAAAGGAATCACTATTCTAGATGCCATTAGGAGCATTCATGATTCATGGGGAAAGGTCAAAATATCAACATAAAAGCATTTGGGAGAAGTTGCTTAAAACCCTCATGGATGAGTTTAAAGGGTTCAAGACTTCAGTGGGGGAAGTCACTGCAGATGTGGAAATAGCAAAAGAACTAGAATTAGAAGTGGAGCCTGAAGATGTGACTGAATTGCTGCAATCTCATGATAAAGCTAATCGGATCCAGAGTTACTTCTTACAGAAGAGCCAAAGAAAGTGGTTTCTTGAGATGGAATCTGCTCCTGGTGAAGATGCTGTGAAGATTGTTGAAGTGGCAGCAAAGGATGTAGAATATTACATAAACTTAATTGACAAAGCAGCACTAGGGTTTGGGAAGAGCAACTCCAATTTTGAAAAAAGTTCTACTGTGGGTGAAATGCTATCAAACGGTGCTGCATGCTACAGAGAAATAATTCCTAGAAAGGAAGAGTCAATCAATGCATCAGACTTCATTGTTATCTTTAATAAATTTTCACAGCCACCCCAGTCTTCAGTAACCACCAACCTAATCAGTCAGCAGCCATCAACATCGAGGCAAGACCCTCCACCAGAAAAAGATTATGACTCACTGAAGGCCCAGATGATGGTTAGCATATTTAGCAATAAAGTATTTAAAAAGTTGAGGTATGTACATTTTTTTGACATAATGCTATTGCACACTTAATAGACTACAGTATAGTATAAACGTAACTTTTGTATGCACTGGGAAACCAAAAAATTCCTGTGACTTGGTTTGTTGCAGTATTTGCTTTATTGTGCTCATCTGGATGATGTATTTACTAAAGGCATGCTCTGGGCCACATACAGCTAACATTTACATTTTCTTCAATCCTTTGTAGTTCAGCTTTGAGGTAACCTACTGAAACGATTCTCACACTGCTTAGCCCCTTGTTCAAAGGAAATCTTTCGTAAGTGTGTTGGCAAATACAGCAATTACCAAGGTGGGTGCTTCTGGCTGAAAAATTGGGAGGTTGGGGTGCTCTAGGGCCTGCAGATGGTTGCAGGCGAAGGAGCTTCTCCCCTCTCTTACAGGTGAATGGAGGGCTGAAGAAGATGGTGGATCCATTAAGAGCTCATTTTAGTAGCTAATAACTTAACTTGTTTTTCCCATTATACAGATTTTTAAAATTTAAGTTCTCTCCTAATATCAAAGACAGCTTTTTTTTTCTTTGTGTAATTTACTTCCATTTTCTTTAATACAACCAAGGCTGTTTCAAGGTTACATCAACAGCTAGTAACTTTCTTTCACTTTGCTTTCTTTTTTAAAAAATTATTTATGTTTTATTTTGGCTGCTCCAGGTCTTAGTTGCGGCACGCGGAATCTTCCTTGCAGCCTGTGGGATCTTTAGTTTCGGCATGCGGACTTCTTAGTTGCGGCATATGGACTTCTTCAATTGCAGCATGCATGCGAGATCTAGTTCCATGACCAGGGATCGAACCCAGGCCCCCTGCATTGGAAGCATGGAGTCTTACCCACTGGACCTCCAGGGAAGTCTCTCCTTTACTTTGCTTTTTTTTTTTTTCCTTAAATTTATGTATTCATTTATTTTATTTTTGGCTGCGTTGGATCTTCATTGTTGTGCACAGGCTTCTCATTGCTGTGGCTTCTCTTGTTGAGGAGCATGGGCTCTAGGCGCATGGGCTTCAGTAGTTGTGGCTCGCGGGCTGTAGAGCGCCAGCTCAGTAGTTGTGGCACACGGACTTAGTTGCTCCGCGGCATGTGGGATCTTCCCGGACCAGGGCTCAAACCCTTGTACCCTGCACTGGCAGGCAGATTCTTAACCACTGCACCACCAGGGAAGTCCCTACTTTGCTTTCTATCTTTTATTTTCAGTGTCCCTTAGTCATGGCCATTGGACTGCTCAGTAACTAGAGTAAGTTTTGAGAGTAGTTAATATGCTTTTTCACCAGAAGCCTCAATCTCCTAAGCCAGAAAGAGACACTATTCTAGAAGACCCCTCATCCTCCACCCCATACAACAGATTTCTACCCTTGCATACCTGCTGTTGCAACTGCTAATCCACAATCAGGAGTGTTACAGAGAAACTCACTAGAAGTCTTTGACCACCCAGGACAATCTCAGCCTTTCCCTTCAGGGAACTTCCATGGCTATTTTTGCAGGGACCTTGCCTATATACTGCTCTGATCACATCAATTTTGAGAGCTTCTCAGAGTTCTCCAGCTGCTGCAGAGATGGGGCAGTATTAAACAAATCGCCTGTGATTGCAAATCTTTTTAATGGTGGTGGTGGTTTTAAGGGTTAACCAAGACTGAGTGTTCAGTATAGTCCCTGGCAACATATATAAGCACTCAACAACAGTAGTTGTCAGCCCCTGCACGCACTTTCTCATGGGATCCTGTGCACACCTCCCACCTCTCACCACACACTGATGTTGCAGCCCCTTCCCTGAGGAGAGTGGGAGAAGTTGACTGATCTTACAAAATTAATTTTTACACACCTTTAAGTTGAACTGCAAGTTTAATAAGAAAGAGAATCAACATTGACTCTGTGGCTCGGCACCATCTGAGAATTTTAACTATCAGTGACTCCTCACATCCATTGAGGTGGACATTATCCCCACTTGACATGTAAGGAAACCAAAGCTTAGAAAGACAATTGTGTGCCAGCTTAATGGGAAGGAAAATAGCAAGCTTTGAGAGCAGCTATGTTAGTGTTCAATCAGCATTCTAAATGGACTATGGTTTCCAAGGCCTATCTTCACTTGATGAAACTACGAGCTGCCAAAGAATGACCTTTTAGTCATTCCTCTCTGGTTCTTAAAGAGCTCAATGATGTTACAAATGATAGTAGATAATACCCATTTGGTTTCTAAGAATGTATTTAATAAACATGAAAGAAATTAGCTTGGCTTTTATTTTCATATAAATAACAACTGTGGTTGAATGTCAATGCCATATAATTATGTATTTCCAGGTTACTTGGGTCAGATGTTATAATCAAGGCAAAATGAAGTGTGGTTTATATTCACACATTTGCATAGGGCAATTAGCTCACTTGATTGGGTCACATTTCAAATGAGGTCAAGGTCACAGGTTTCATACATGTGCAGACCAGTACTACACCCAGAGACTTTCCTGCTACAAATTGTGTCCCTGGCCTTGTCTGGGTATCTTCCTAACACGTGTCTTCAGGATCTGGTTCAGAGAGTGATTGGCACAAACAAAATCATCCCCGTGAACGGGAAATTCAAAGGACGTAGTCTGAGTTGGTGGTGTGTTGAGAGAAATTGCTATGGTTTCTTATTCTTGGGTCAATTTTGGCTCATTATAAGATATTAATATCTTCTGGTAATTGGTTTCATTTGTTAAAATATTCAGACCTTAATTTGAATCCTTAATTTATACAGCAATGCAGTTTCCAAACCTGTTGACTATTCCTGGGTAAAATGAGTGGTTACCTATTTTATGGAGAAAAGTGACATCATTAGATATACTGGTCCTTGAAATAAATGAAAAAAAAGTTTTTACTCAGTATTTTATTGTAGTGGTCAATAAAGTAAGCTGTGCATAAGAATAGAGATATGAAGTGTGCCCTATTTAAGTTTAAAGCACACAAGTGATTTTGATTCCTTTTTGAAGCTCTGCAGTGCATCCAGACCTCTTAATTGCCTATCTGTCTTGATTTGAAGGAGCCCTTGTGGAGTAACGTGGTACATGGGTGATCATCTTTAAAACTTTTTTCCATGTACTTCTTTCAGTGTGAAAATTATTAAGACTGCTTTCAAGTTTTTCATTTTCTCCATACAAGCCAGAAATAATGTGCTGGTTCAGAAGAATTAAAGGTCAGTTTAAAATGCCAGCACCTGCTGTTTACTGTAGAAAGTGAGGCTGGCAAACCATTTCAAACACTGTGAGCTATTTGATTGCAAGGAAGGAGAGGAAGGATCTTACTGCACCATCAAATTAGAGAAATATTGCAGTTGTTAATAGTTTTCATATTCCAGTCCATTAAAGCTACAGTCTAGCAAAAATTTAATTTTTCAGTCATTCAAATAGCTTTGATCAGAAACGCTACTTTCAAGGAACAAGGGTGAAAATATCTCTGAAGGTGGGCCAGATACGATTACCATGGGAGGAACTCTAGGGCCATGAGGAGGAAAGCTCTGACGCCTGCCTTTAACAGCATTCACTAGAAAGCCTGGACTGTGGGTTTTACATCATCATTTCACATCCATAATCCCAGATGCTTCCATTGCCTCTGGAGATGGAGTGACTCTCTTCCCACTCAAATCAACAGAGCAGTGGCAAACAGAGTTTTGTGAGAAAAGGTTAGAAAACATCTCTATTAGCATTAATTTGTTTAGGACAGTAGAAGATCGAGTCCCTCAGCATTATCCAGAGTACTTGCTCTTCCAATGAACCGAGAGTTACCACATAGGACATCTTACTTGAAGTGGCAGTTTTCAAAGAACCTGGTATATAGTGAACTGGTTTTTAAACTGTTCGCAGAGGTGACACTGGAACCACTGCAGGAGATGAGAGGGAGGCAAATGGGAGGTCTCCAGGCCTGGTGCCCTGTTCCAAACACTGCACTTTTATGTGTTTTGTGTATTGGGTTTTTTTATGTTGAAAATTTATTTTTGAGAGAGACACACCTTTTACAAAACTTAAATGCTGCTGAAATATTCCAGTCTTCTAACACAAACTTTTGAGTAGCATTTAAACCTTTTTTAATTTTAAAATTCTTTGGAATCATTGTTATAACCATTAGTTACCACAATCATCGTGATTGAGGGAGAATCAGTAGTCACAGCAGAGAATGTCTTCCAGTGGTTTGAAAATAATTACCTGATATAAACATGTTGTTTATATTCTATTTGGACTTTCCAATTGTTTTTTTTCTCCCAGGACCATTGGGAGTTTGTTGGCATTCTTTCAAGATTTGATTTCTGTAAACTGCTATTTTTAATTGCCTAGGTTACTGCTTCACTGTACACATTTTGCCTGGTAAGACTGGGAATAAGTGAATTTTGTAAAAGTGCTCACTGAGCCAAAATGGAAGTCGGAACCTACCCCCAAACTTTCAAAATGAAAACTCCTCAAGAGAAAAACATATTGGACCCAACCACTACTTAGGCAGGGCCTATGACAAATGCAAATCACAGACTTCCTTTTTCTCCTGCCACAAATGTCAGAAACACTTGGCATCTGAGTGTATTGCATTTTTTCCCCTTTCTGAACAGCTCAACTTGGAAAGGTCAGCATATCCCTTTGGGAAAAATCTTTTCTCATAAATTGGAATGTTTGCACACATAACTGTAGGAAATGTTTAACGTTTGCTTTGAAGGGACAGCAATTTATTCAATAGAATAGAATTGTTCTTCTTTTTCCATCTTCCTGCCTGTTTGTACATCACAGGCACCCAAATTACGGAAAGCAACTTTGAGGCAATTCTTTCTGTGGGATCAGATCATCCTGTCCACAAAACCAGCCAAAGCCTTGGGCTTCTGAAATGCAAGCTATGACCCATCTTTTATTTACTCTGAGGGACTCATTTGTGACAGACTTAGTTCTGAGTAAAAGCAGTAATTTTCCACAATACATATTGAAACCCTGGGAAAGAAGGAGGAGGAAAAGGTGGGGGAAGGAGGCAGGGAGAAAAAAGAAAAACAGAATAGCCACTGCCAGGGTCTCCTGTTTTACCTTTGCACAGATTTATTTCCATGTGTATAACAAGTTACACTACACTGTGTCCACTGTTTCAAATGAGTTAACTTTCTTTGAATCTTCTGGTTTGCGTAAAAGAAAAGATACAGGTCATTAAGACAACAAAGCAAGTTGCTGTTTGGGATCAGCTGCCTCCAGTGTGGTAACCAACATAATCCTTTGCAGCTCACAGAGAATTCTTCACCAGCGCCCATCTTGCCATCCATCTTGAACTGATGAACAGTTCTGAGTTTATGTGGTTCTATTTGTTTCTGTAGCAACAAACGGATACAAAAAACACACTTTTAATTTTTCTTAAAAATGCTTAATTTAGCAATGATGAAAAATAAACACAAGGAGGGAGTATAAGGAAGATAGCAGTATCTAGGTGTTGGTCTGGGCTATAGACTACAGGAAGGGACCTATGTCAGCATGGCTTATTAGTTTGGGAAGCTTCTGAGTATTCACTTCCAGAAACAGCTTCCCTTCCATTTCAGCCAAGTCCCTCTGCTACTGAGCGTGTGCTGTGTAAGAGCCCATATGTGTGCCTGAGGCATGTGTGTATCCCACGGAAGAAACAGCCTATCTGAGACAGCCCACCTCGCTCCACAACTCCATCCTGTCCCTTCGTGTCTTCTCAAGGACTTCCCTCCTTCAGTTAATTCTTTCTCTCCTAGATCATCAGTTTCTTTCTCTTCATTGGCTCAATCACAAAAGCCTACAAACATTATCTCCACTCAATATTGAAAAATAAAACAGATCCTTGCAACGCATATCCCCTCGTAACTGCTACCCACTGCCCTACTCCCCATTCACGGTAAAACTTCAAAAAACATTAGCTGCACACATTGATTTCCGCTTTCTCTCTTCCATTCACTCTCCAACCCACTCCAATCTGGCTTCCATCACCATTTTTGCAAAGAAAATGATCTTGACAGTCACTAAGACTTTGTTGTCAAAGCCAGTGGACATCTATCTGTTCTCATGTTACTCAACTTCCTAATAGGATTTCAACACAGTTGACCATTCTCTGCTCTTGGTTTTCAGAATATTGCAGTTACCTAGTTTTCCTCCTGCCTCTGGGCTGCCTCTCTCAGGCTGTTCTGTTGGTTCTACATCCTCTACCTCTATCTAGATGTAGAAGTGCCCTTGGACTCAGTCCCTGGCCTTCTTTTCCTCTTTACACTCTCCCTGGATGATTTCATCCATCCCATGGTTTTAAACAGTATGTAAATGTCGAAGAACCCCTATTTTATAACCCTAGCCCTGGTGACTCCTGTGATTTTCACGTTCATACATGCAGTTACTCACTTGACATTTCCACATATTTAACAGACTTCTCAAATTTATTGTCCCAAACTAGCTTCTCTTGAACTTTTCCATTCTCAGTAAATGATACCACTATTGACCCAGATGCTCAAGTCAAAAACCTGAGTGATCCTAACTTTGTCTTTCCTTAAACCCTACTTCATCTCCTCCCCACATCCCATCCATCAGCAAATTGCATCAGTACTATTTTCAAGATCTATCTTTAATTATTCAACTCAATCTCTACATCCACTTCTACCTCCAAATTGTCGTCACTCATCTGGACTATTACAGTGGGTCTTCCTGCTGCCACTCCTGCCTCCGTACAATACATCCTGCACATAGCAGCCACGGAGTCAAAAAAAGAAAGAAAGAAAAAAACCCAGATTGTATCATTGTCCCGTATAAAGTCTGTTAATATTTCTCATTGCAGTGGGAATAAATTGAAACCAACACTACCATGGTTTTACATGGCCCCATATGAACTAGCTTCTCTTCCACTTCTCCAGCCACCCCCGTGCCCCTCACTCTGCTCTAGCTACGCTGGTCTCCTTGATGCCCCTCTAACATGTCAAGCCCTTTTCTGCCTCAGGGCCTTTGCCTCTGTTCTTTCTGCAAAATTTTACCCCCCATATCTTCCCACAGCTGGCTCTTGATCATCCATTAGCACTAATGGTATTTCTTCAGACAGGTGTTCCTGGCCTTTGTCCCCATCAGTCTTGGTCAAAGCACCTCATTCCCTTGGAAGCACTTACCTCAATCCAGAATTAATTTGTTCATTTGTTGGCATGTTTTGTGTCTTTCACAGACAGAATGTGAGTTCCCTGAAGGCAGAAGCCTTGTCTGTCTCCTTCGCTATTGACGACAGGCCTAGCGAAGTGCCTAACGTGTGAGCACCCAGTTAAGTATTTGTTGGATGAATTCATTCAACAGCTATTTTTAGAACCCCTACAATATGCCACCTACTGTTCTAAGTGCTTGACATTCTTCTGTGAACAAAACAGAACACAGATCTCTGCCCTCAGAGACCTAGTATTTTAGTGGGGGGGATGGGCAATAAGCAAGACATAGTAAGTGACAATACAGTACATTTAAAGGTGATAAGTGCTGTGGAAGAAGAGTTTCTGGGTGAAAACTTAGGATATTCCCCAGTCTCTTCCATTTGTGTGTAAAGTGGAAAAGTCATTTGCTTTGCAGACCCTTGAAATCTTGGCTTCTAGAGATGGAAGATGAGATCCTGAGCAATCTACCTCTTTAAGGTTCAGCTCCCTTATCTGTAGAGTAGAGTAATACCCATATCACAAGATCGGTGTGAGGAATAAAGTAATACAGATTTAATAGTCTCATCCCTTCCCAGCCACCCACTCTCACCCTATTATTCCAAGGGGAGGATACATACGGTGCAGCATTTTCTCCCTCTCTGAACCCCCAGCATGCTTTAAAACAGAATCAGCCCAACTTTCCTGGAAATACTCAGTATATCCTTACTGAATAAATATGTGGACTAACAAGTATATGGATAATTTCAGAGCAAACAATCAAAGCTACTTGTCTTCAGAAACAATGCTTTTTAAAAGACAGAGTAGGAAGTCCTCACCTTTCTTTAATAATTATTTTTCCCTCTTTATCATTTAATTCCATTTTTACAGATCCCTACTGTTAAAGATGGAAGGATCTGTTTTCCACTTAGTCTTTCTTACCATATGTAAAAGTAAAATCACAGAGACAATTATTTTATAGGAGGATAGAACATTTATTTAAATGGAAACACTATACTTTCATCATGCTGAAGTGTGTGGTTACAAACGATTTTCAATAAAACACTATATATAATAAGCAAAAAATAAGTTAATACAATGTAAACCTTACATATAGTTTCATCAATTAACAGGTTTGAGAACAGACAAGCCGTTTAAGACTTTGGAGCTACATCTAGTAGAAAACTGCAAACACTCAAACCTCATCAACCCCAAGTAAGACACTAAAGAGCTATCAAGACTTCTGCAAACCAGTTACACAAATACATTTTTCTTTTTGGTTACAATCCCCTGCTATGCACAAGACCACTGGAATGCTGTAACAATTACACATTTTAAAACGGCAAAAAGCAAAGCAAGGAGATAACATGCCAGCCTTATAGAAGCTGTCTTGAAAGTGCAAACTTTGCATTTTCTCTACCTGCACCACTAGGATAAGTACGGGTACCTCAGACGACACGACAAGATCGTGAGCATGCTTTCTATACCACACTGGTGGGACATGTACTGGAACCAGGTCTCCATGCCTTCGAAGATACGTCCCGTTTTAAACAGTGAACAGGCTTCAACTAAATATAGTGCAAATCAAATACCGAGGAGCAAAAACGACAGAACAGAGACCGCCACAGGTCGACCCGCTGCTTCTCCACCTAGCATCAGGCCACACGGGACAGACTGGCACACAGAAGTGACATCTTCTGTCTAGGGTTTGATATGACAGGTGGTGCGGCGGAGCGAGTGCAGGGCCACCATGCAGCAGCCCCGCAGCAAGGCCCCGATGTTGTAGATGGGATCCGTTCCACCCCTCTGAGTACTGAACGCCCACAGCACGGTGGGGACCACGGGGGCCGCCACGGCCAGGAGATCCACCAGGAAACTGCTGCTCCAGTACCGCCCCACGATGCCCCCGCCGCACAGCGGGACCAGGCCGTTCAGCCTTTCCTCCGCGGAGACTGCAAAATCCAGCTCTCTCATGAGGCGGTTCCCACGTGCCTCTGGACCCACCTCGGCGGTCGGGGTCTCCACGGGAGACAAAAGGATGGTGGAGTTTGGATTTCTTGGAGTTAAATCGACCACGATGGCAGAGATGGACTCCAGGAAGCTTTCCATCGAGTCGGCCCTGGACTCAGGGGACGTGGAGCTGGAGGGACAGGGGTCCTGGAGCTTGAGCACATGCCGGATGACCTCGGAGACGGCAGGGCTGTAGGGCACCACGTCGGTCTGCACGGCCTGCTCTGCCACCGTGCTGCCCTCTTCCTGACCCTCCAACTCGAGGACCTTTGCCCCAGGGCTGGCACGAAGCAGCTCCAGGTCGCCGGCCTCCACGGTGGTGGCTGTCACCAGCTCATCGAACACATCTGTGCCGTGGCCTGCGCTGTGTTCCCCCAGCAGCTCGCTGTTGGCCCCCGGCCCCTCCGGGGTCAGCGCCTCGGCCGTCGGGCCAGGAGCCGTGCTGAGGGCTAAGCCCTTCTCCGGGGAATCACACGGAAAGTCGAGACACAGCTCATCCCTCAGAGAGCCACTGTGCGCCATCTCCATGCTCTGAAGTAGAGACTCCAGCTTCTTGTTTTGAATGTTTATGTCCACAAAATATTTCTGAATGCCTTTGTCCTTATCGGCCAAGCTGCTCCTCATTGTTTCGATGACCTGTTTGAGCTGTTGGATCTCCTTCCTGGCTTCCTTGAGGGCCAGCTGGGCCTCCACCCGGTGGCACTCTTCTTCAATCCAGTCCTCCCGCATTCGCGCCAGCTGGGACTTCAGCTCCACGATCTCACTCTCCCTAGAGCCAGAGGAGACAAGCCCTGCTCAGAAGAAGGCCAACTGTGAAGCAGGCAGCAAGCAATTCTGGCGCCCAGCCCAGCCCATGCTCTCCCACCGGAAACATACAGGTTAAATCAGTTTTGAAATTTTATTAGCCCTGAACTGCCCCCTTAACTGTAAAACAGCTAAAATAATAACAGTAACTAGAATCAGAATAAAAAATGCTATTATTGTTTTTTTTTTTTTTTTTTTTTTTTTTTTTTTCTTTTTGAGTGCCCACCATATGTCTGATATTTCACTAAGTACTTTTCAGGCATTATCCTCTATTCGATACAGACAGACCTCGTTTTACTGCACTTTGCTGTATCGTGCTTTGCAGATAGTGTCTTTTTTTTTTTTTTACAAATTGAAGGTTTGTGGCAACCCTGCTTTGTCAGACGCTGGTTAGCATTTTTTAGCAATTAAGGTATTTTAAAATTAAGGTTTGTGCATTGTTTTTAGATATAATGCTATTGCACCCTTAGTAGACTCTAGTGTAGTGAAATAACTTTTATATGTGATGAGAAGTGAAAAAATTCATATGACGCACTTTATTGCAATATTTGCTTTATTGCAGTGGTCTGGAACCAAACCTGCAACATCTCTGAGGTAGTCCTGTATTTAATATTGGAAATTGTTTTATTAGAACACATCAGTGTCTCTTAGCTTGCTTTTATCTCCATAGTCTACTCTTTCCTATGTCCACAAAACAATTTGTGGAAGGAAAGTCCGTATCACTTTTAATTACCTATCAAAGGCAGAAGGCAGACTGATAAGCTTTAGCAGTGCAAAGCAGTTCTGATCATATACCAATGATAACTCCTTAACAATTTATTTAAATCATAAAAAGCTACATGTTGCAAGGACTTTGTGAAATGTTGATCACTCTATCTCCTCTCAGGCAAGATGACACTGGATCCATCCTACATGAAGGGAATCTATTATTTTTTTTTTTAGATCCTTCACAGGACCCTATTTCCAGATATTTGTCAAAAAATTCTTCCTTACATATAATTTCTTCATAGTCCGCATAAATATATGTCCTCATATTCTCAGTGTTTATGAAGACCAGGTAGTCAGGACCCTGACACATTTGAAGAGATGCTGTAAGTATTTTGCTTCTTTAAGTTTAGGCTTGACTCTTCTCCAGTTTCACTGCCTTCCCATACCTCCCTCCCATGACTATTCAAACCCTCCCATAGATTCCTCAAATCATAAACCAAAGACTTCCAGGGCTTCCCTGGTGGCGCAGTGGTTGGGAGTCCGCCTGCCAATGCAGGGGACGTGGGTTCGTGCCCCGGTCCAGGAGGATCCCACGTGCCGCGGAGCAGCTGGGCCCGTGAGCCATGGCCGCTGAGCCTGCGCGTCCGGAGCCTGTGCTCCGCAGCGGGAGAGGCCACAACAGTGAGAGGCCTGTGTATCGCAAAAAAAAAACACAAAAAAACAAACACAAAGACTTCCAGAAAGTAGGGTCTGACTCATGTCACTCTTACCATGAGTTCAAAGCCACTCTGGTCAGAGCTCTGCTTGTCAACTGCAAAATGACAGGGAAAAACCATCAAGCAGAAAATCTGGCCTGTCCCAAGATGTCAGAAGTCTCTTCTCTCTGGGATAAGATCTCTTAAGCTGGGGCTGTATTTTTTTTTTTTTTTAATTACCGTAACACTTGGCCTAGAATAATGAACCTCTTCCTTCAGCACAGAAATAGCTTGTAGGAATCACAATGGACAAGGCCATCCACTCTCTCACAGAGATAAACAGGGCTTCACAGGGGCCAACTGTGTGTGACCCATTCTGCTGGAAGTATGGGATTGTTCCTGCAAGTGTTCCCGCCATTTAAATATAGTCACACACACACCCGATTTTTCACGTCAAAGCTGGACACACATGGGCTTCCCTGGTGGCGCAGTGAGAGTCCGCCTGCTGATGCAGGGGACATGGGTTCGTGCCCCAGTCCAGGAGGATCCCATGCCGCGGAGCGGCTGGGCCCATGAGCCATGGCCGCTGAGCCTGCGCGTCCGGAGTCTGTGCTCGACAACGGGAGAGGCCACAGCAGTGAGAGGCCCGCGGGCCGCAAAAAAAAAAAAAAAAAAAAAAAAGCTGGACACACCCAGAAAAAGCAGAGGATCCCTTCCAATGCAGGAGGGTTCCCTGGACCCCTGAAACAGCCAAATCACACAGGATTATAAAATAGCTCTTTTGAGAGACTGATTTAAGAAATCTGAAAGAAATTAAATAAAGTCATTTGTCTTCTTTTCTTGTGTGGGTTCATATTTCATTTTATGGAAAAAGAAAATGTCCTAAACCGCAGCGTGCAAGGAACGTGGATTCACCTCTCATGCAGTCGGCGCTCAGACTCCTTGAGCCTGGTCTTCAGGTGTCTCACTGTAACCTCCTTCTGCTGCAGAGGAGTCAAGTACTGCTCTGGATTTGGGGGTTTGACACCATGATTTTCACCACAGGACATGTACCTTCCAGATCGTCTGAAACGAAGTAGTGACATGTTACTTTTTCTATAAAAAGAAAAGTTAAGGCACAGCTAACAGGTTGAGAAGAAATGGCAGCCGTTTGCTGAGACCTTAAACCCCAGCAGCGTATCACCTCACTTCAGAAGGGGGACAATAATCCACCTGCCAATCTTAGGACTGTTCAAACTGGGAAGATTGGGGGTGGGGTGTTTGTGGAGGGGGCGGGGACAGGGGAGAGGGAGATTTTCTGTGGCCTAGGGATGATCTCATATAAAACAATGCACAATTGTCCACGGGCCTGCCTGGCAGTTCAGAGTAACAGGCTATTATGTTAAAGGACAGTGAGTAGGGGCAGGTGGGAGGGCAGGAGGGAGCGAGGTGACCTCGCTTCCACACAATGTGCCACTTGCCTAAAGGTCCCGATTGTTGTTAGTTGAATTCATATTGTTCTGACATCAGTCCCTGGTGTGAGTGTGCTGACTTGGTGGAAACGTTCGTTCTTCTGGAGGGAAAAAGGCTAGTCCAGTCTCACCAGATAGGTTTTGTGAGAGAGGCGCCCAGTGCTCTACAGAACTTCCCTTGCTGGAATCTTGGCCCCTCTTAGGGCTGGCCAAGAGTTACTGCTCTATTCCCAGTGCTTTACACAGTACTGGGCACAACGTGGTGCTCAATAAACATCTGGTGTTTGAATGAATGAGCAAACACACGAATGGCTCTTCTCTGTTTGGAGGGAAATGCATAGGACCCTCCTACTGCCGCTGTGCCATTTTTTCTGCCTAGCCAGGAACTCCTGGGACTGCGGGACCTTATTAGAAATGAAACTGTGGCTCGTGTCCTTTCTGCAGCAGCCCTTGAAGGATTAGCTGAGTGTGGGAAAGGAAAGAGAAGTGTTGTATGACAGAATAAGGCAGGGGATCAAGAGTTGTATCATTTAAAAAAAATTTTTTTTAAAGAGAAGCTTACCAAGTAGGACAAACTAAGAGTCATGAATTGGGAGATAGACGGCACTCACCTCATGACAGGGCTGCAGTCACTTCCCTTGTAGGAGCCGGAGTTGCTGCTACTGGGGGAAGAAGGCGCATAACTGGGATGGATGTTAACGGGACTCAGCTGATTCCTGCAGAGCATGGACAGAAGGTCCTTCTCCCGTGGGGAGGGTGGGCTGTTGCCAGTCTTGTATGATGGAGCTCCATTGCTCCGCCCATGGGGACCTCGACTGGGAGAGAAGCATGAAGAATGTTAGAATCCTTGGGGCTGTAGATACCCAAATGCGAACGCTTTGTTCCTTCTTAAAAGCTAGTCACCACTGAGGAAATCCAATCTATAGGGTTGAAAAGGGTAACATACTTATTACAGCAATTTGGCTTTATGAGTGGCCTTCCCACCTGCCCGATATTTTCTCTCCTGTGTCACCAGCACAGGCAACCTCTCCCTCTTCTACTCTGTCAAATAGTTTCTGACCATAGATTAAACCCAGCTGCCTGCTAAGAACACAAACCAGGTAAAATATTGATTTGGTTTCGTTTCGTTCCAGAGGCCATTTTGAAGATGTGGCTTTTGTTCCAGTATACCTGTTTCTGCGTAAAAATATTCAGGTTTGGCTCATGTTGGGTAAAAAAATTAGGGTGTTTCATTTGGAGGATGGGGGAAAAGGGGTTTGCCCGTAAAGAAGGAAAAAACAGGATAAATATAACCCACATAAATGTATCGTCTATAATTTTAACCACCTATTTTTTTTTCTTTTTCTTTACATCCCCAATGACATAGCACAACCTTTATCATTTAACTGCTAAAACGTTAGCCCCCTTTTTTTCCCTGCCTCTTCTCTTGCCCCTCCAGCAAGGAGGCCGTCCCTGTGGTGAGAGTGGCTTTTCCAATATGGAATTTGAGTATCGCTGGCCTCCTCAAAGCCACTCAGTGATTTCCCCGCAGCCTCCAGAATAAAGGCCAGACCCCTTAATACAGCTCACAAGGTCTGACCCCACCACCCCATCCAACGCATCCTCTGCTGTTCCTCCCCCTGCATTCCAGATGATGTACAGTTTCCTGATGGTCCACGCTCTCCATCATCTTTTTATTATTCTCTCTGCCTAGAATTGTTCTTCTTCTCCTACCCTGAGCCTCTGGGTACCTCCTACTTCAAGACTGATGGGAACCTACTCCAAGCAGCCTTCTCTGGACCCCTCACTCCCTCGGCCAGTGTAGGTGCTGTTCGCCGGTGCTTTCCAACACCCTGTGCAGGCTTCACCATGGAAATTATCACAGTGCATCACCACAGCACGTCTGTCTGTCTTTTCCACTAGACTAGGGCATCCTGAGGGCAGAAACATCCCCACTACCTCCTGGCACATGCTAGGTTCTTCCTAAATGACTGCTAAGGGAATAAACTGGGTTGAAGTCCTGGCACTGCCACTTACTAGGAACTTAGGCAAGTAAGCCACTTAATATTGGGGATATATGATAACTTTCACAGAGTTGATGTGCAAATAAATCAAAGAATGGATGTTGAGTACACTGGACAAGCTGTTAAGGGCAATTCAACTGCAGGGTACTGTTTCTGGATAAACTGTTTGAAGTTCCCTGTTAATCTAGTTCCATTAAATTTGATACCCTGGAGTATAAGGAAGCATCTAGAGAATGTTGAAATTACTGTAAATAGGGTAGCACATCCATGTCAGGAATATATCTTGCTGACATTACAAGGAAACCAAAGGGAACAAGATACTTTTCATATAGCAGGACTTATTTTTGTCAATCCCTCTTTGCAATTTTGATTACAGCTGTATCCAACGGACACATCTCACTGAGAAACATGAGTGAATGTGAGGATGAGTGTGTGTGTGGGTCTGCTTGGCTCCAAAATCACAATTACTTACTTAAAATCGAATACAATTTGAACTAGCAGTCAACCCAGTAAATCACATATAAATGAAACATCACCAAATTCTGAAGTTAAAAAGTTCTTTCCTTTTGAAATCATCCACATGGACTCTGCCTCCTTTTTTGTGAGAAGAGGACATTTTATATGGAACAGATGGGCTGGTGGCTTTGTGACAAACCAACTTCAGCAGTTCTTTGGTGGGTGTGAGGCAGAAAAGAATAGGTACTCTGGCTTGGATGTGCCTCTCTATGCTTCACTTCTGTTGGCCTGACTATTTCTTAATGTGGCTATGAGAAAGATGGAGAGTCAACCATTACAAGTTAGGAGAAAGAGTAAAGAGCTATCCCTCATGTGGACCTGGGGAATTCTACTCTGAGTTAACCTTTGCTGAGAACCTTCTGTGACCCAAGCCTTGTTGCAGGTGCTCTATGAACACTGTTTCACTTCATTTTGGCCATCATGGCAATAAGGCTTATAGCAATAAGACTGGTGCAGTGATCATTTCCCTTTTATATTATGTGAAATACAGGCAGTACTCAGTTATGTGAAATAACTGAGGCTCAGGGGAAAAAAAAACTGGTTCAAGAACTCACAGCTCCACTGGGATTTAAATCCAGGTCTCAACTCTACAGAAATGTCTCCAGCTTTATACAAATGGAATATATTGTTTGGGTCTTGTAAACAGGTATATTAGGTACTGGCTAGGTATGTGGTTATTACCTGAAGAATTTACCACCGACTTCTTTAGTCTGACGCATGACTAAGATGCACGATTAGTGACATACAAATTAAATGAGATGAGGATTTTGTAAGAACTCATCTGCTGTACAGAAAAGAGCAAAAACTCTTCAAACTATCAAACATTACTAAGGTATGATTGAGTCTTGAAATATATTTCAGGAAATGAGTTATTAGGCTGTTTGTGATAGCTAACTTTTAAAAAAGAAACTACATGCTTTATCAGTTCTGTTCCTTACATTTAGTTTAGTTCAAATGCTAACATATGTGGGTACAAACTCATTGTGGATGATAATAAAAAACATTTGCAATGGAGAAGACAGGATTCCATGTTTGTCAAGGCCATGCACAGGCAAATCTGACGCTACCTTCCTAGCTCTCCCCAAATCCCTTGGTCTGATGGACAAAAAGAATGCAGCCCACAGAGAGGAGATAGAATTCTGGTACCCCTCCCCCTTCCTGCAAATCTGAACCAGTAACTGGAAAGTGAGAGAAAGGGAAAAGTGAAGAAGGGATCCTCAGAAGGCGCCCAGGTGACTCTCTATTCTCCAGGCATTGCCCTTTCCTTCAGGTAACGTCCTCACCCTCACCGTCACTGTCACCACCACCATCACCATCACCATGCTCACCACCACTGTTATGGGCTGAATGGTGTCCTCCCCAAATTCGCAGGTGGAAGCCCTAACCCCCAGTACCTAAGAATGTGACTGTATTTGGAAACAGGGCTTTAAAAAAGGCATTTATGCTAAAATGAGGCCCGTAGGGTAGGCCCTAATCCCAATTTGACTAGTGCCCTTATAGGAAGAGGAAATTTGGACACAGGCAGGCACAGAGAAAAGACTAGGTGAGGAAACAGGGACAAGCCAAGGAGCAAGGCCTACAAGCCAAGGAGCAAGGCCTCCACGGAAGCCAGTCCTGCTGACACCTCGATCTTGGACCTCTAGCTTCCAGAATTGTGAGAAAGTACATTTCTGTTGTTTAACCCACCCAGTCTACGGTATTTTGTTATAACAGCCTGAGCAAACTAATACGATCATATTCACCACCACCACCACCACCATCAGCGGCAACAGCGGCAGCATCTTGCCCATTAGTGTTATTTTTATCACTATTGACTAAAACAACCATGTAATGGCTCTTTTCCTGAGTTCTGGGCACTGTGTTAAGCACTCATATCTATCAGTTCATTTAAATCAGTGAGGTAGATGCCATTATTACCCCATTTTCCAGAACAGGAAACTGAGGCTCGGGGCCCTGGGTCTTGCACCTAATAAGCAATGGATGCTGAACTCAAGCCCAGGTCCATCTGACTCCAAATCCTGAGCTTTTTTTTTTTTCTTCTTCTTACTTCTCTCTGCCTCTGATTAAGATTAGAGTTTTAGCTTTGTTGTTGTTGTTTTTAAATTAATTTATTTTTGGCTGCATTGGGTCTTCGTTGCTGTGCACGGGCTTTCTCTAGTTGCGGCGAGCGGGGGCTACTGTTTGTTGTGGTGCGTGGGTCTCTCATTGTGGTGGCTTCTCTTGTTGCAGAGCACGGGCTCTAGGTATGCAGGTTTCAGTAGTTGTGGCACGCGGACCCTAGAGCGCAGGCTCAGTAGTTGTGGCGCACGGGCTTAGTTGCTCCGCGGCATGTGGGATCTTCCTGGACCAGGGCTCGAACCCGCGTCCCCTGCATTGGCAGGCGGATTTTAACCATTGCGCCACCAGGGAAGCCCTAGGGTTCTAGTTTAAGAAAGAAAACTCCTCAGAAATATCAGCAGAGTTGGCCTTCTCTAAGAAGAGATGGTTTGTAACTCTTTTAAGTTTTGTTTTTAAAACTGCCTGTCAAAAACATTCCTTCCAACTACCCTGTCCTTCATTTCCCCCACCCCTTCACCACATGTTCCTGCTAGCCTTCCTCCCAGGATCTAATTCTCCACAAAGAAAATTCATTTACTACAGGAGGAACCAGCCAATTAAAAGGATCATAAGTTATTTTAAAGTTTTGCATGGTACCCGGCCCATCTAAAGGAGCTATCCTCAAAGCATGGTCCTGTAGAATACACAGATTACGTGAAACACCTGAGATGCTCCAGACCAGGTATCTACTGATGGTGCTCTGTACCTGGGTCAGATAAAAAAAGTGAACATAACGGATAGAACATTTGCCTATTTCAATTTCCTATTGACCATATATCTATTATGCATATTAGTCTATTAAGCATATATCTGATTTGCACATAATTTATATTTAACGACTTTATGTTTAACACATCAATTTTTCATCACTGAGAGAATTCATGGATTCCAGACTAGAATATTTTCTCTAAGTCACTCAGTATAACTGACATTACCTTGGAATTTAACCACAAACACAAATTCCTTTGAAATGCTTAACAAAATTGGCTTGCTCTTCAGGCCGTTTCTTTTCTCCTTTGCCTCTCTGTTCTTCGATGCCTTGTACCAATGGGTATGTGGTAATTTCTTGAATGGGTGAGATAAATGGCTTATTCTCAGAGCAAGCCACATCTGATTTGTACAGAGAATGTTTATAGTTACATCCTGTGATCCCAGAGGCACTTTATTTCCAAAATAAATGGTATTTATCTATTTTGAAGAACAACTGTGCTTCTTCACTGTGGACTTCACTCTTTAGTTACAAGTTTGTTTTTTAACAATAAAACTCTGCACTGGGGCTCTCAGGTCCCTTTATAAATATCAGCCATATCTTCTGCTCACCTAAGAGAAGTGGGAAACATTTGCTTGCTCAGTCCTGGAAATGCAAGCTTTTAGAAACTAAACAGCTTTTCTTCAGCAAGGAACCTTAAAAATCATGTGGTCCAATCGCCTTTTTACACATTTGGACACTGCGGCCCAGGACAGTCAAGTGACAGTCACCCCTGTGTTGTGTGGATCACTCCATCGCTTTGTTCAGGTCCCTGCCCAGAGCTCACCTCATCACAGTGTCTCCAGGAACCAGCCTATCTAGAATATACCAAACATCCTATTACCCTCCATATCCTTTCCCTGTATTTAAAAATATATATATTATTTATATGCATTTATTATCCTTCTTTCTCTACTAGAATGAAAATAGTTTTTCATAAGTTTTGTTTACTGCCCTATCTCTAGAAACTGCCTCACAGTAGATGCTCAATAAATACGTATTGAATGAATAAATGAAGCCACTGACGGCAGCAGAGAATCCTGGGGCTGACTAGCTGTCCCGCCAAACGTGAACAGTGGCTCCCATTTCCCTCACAGACCTTCTCTCCCCCAGTCCAAACAGCACCAATGGCGAACACCTGCTGATGTTTCAAGCAATGACCTCACACTTTACCTGAATTAACTAATTTAACCCTAACAATAAACGCTACCAGGTGGGTATGACTGTAGCCCTACTTTCCAGGTGAGAAAACTGAGGCGAAGAGAAGTTGAGCAACTTGCTCAGGGCCACACAGCCTGTAGATGGTGGAGCTGGCATTCAAACCAAGGTAGCCTGGCTCCAGAGCCCTCACACTTAGCTATTCTGTTCTACTGCCTCCTTCGGTGGGTAGGGGGCACCCAGGCCTATGAACTCCAAACTTTCTTCACCCCTTCCCCACGTGAACGTTGGAGGTGGCCAGAGGGTCACTATGCTTCTTTCACAAAGACGAAAAAGGAAGCTCTGCTAGAGGAAAGAAAGGATGAAGTGAGAGGCTTTGCAGCTAAGAGGACAGATTCATGAAGGGGCGGAAGGGTGGGAAGTGGGAGCCGACTAGCCTGATCCTCAGGTGAGCACACAGGTGGGTGAGGGAAGGAGAGAGACGGGAGGGAAGGCGCCGGGGCTGCACGAGAGGGCGTCGCGGGCGGAGGAACACAGGGCAACCACGTCGTGACGAACGTAGGTGAGGCTGGGAAAAGTACCAACTGCGGATCACTGTAAAAACCAGCCAAGCAAAAAGCACTCACTGAATAAGCATAAAATCGGAACGCACAGTAATCCAGGTGGTTCTAGAGAAACATAACGTACAGGTCAGTCGCCCGCGTAACGCGTCTTAACAATTACAGAGCAGGGGGCAGGAGGCCGGCCTACTTGCGTGAGAAAGAGGACCGCTTGCTTCCCGCAGCAGACATGTGGACCTCAGGCGCCGAGATGCTGCCCGTGCTGCTCGAGGAGCTAAAATCGGCTTCGCTACCTGAAAAACAAAGGGGGAGAGAAGCATGAAGGAAATGAAACCCGAGAACACGCTGGCCAGTTCCCTGCCCTCCGACGTCCCTGGCTCCCCGCTTTTGCACACGGACTTGGCAAGTGGCCGGATTCCAGCGCTCCCAGGCTCCCAGCGTTTTCCGCAAAGCAGACGAGAGAAGGCGCAGGAATGAGGTGGTCGTTTCATAAGCACAGCTTGGGAGCACAGTGAGGCAGGTTTCATAGATGCCGGCTTCCTGCAGAGAGGAGCAGCGATGCCGAGGGTCCGGCCCCAGTGCCCGTCTCTCCCTGTGCGCCAGCACTCCCGGGAACATCAACGTGCCGGCCCCAATGTTCAGCAGAATGAAAAGCCTGCTCGTCACCCCCAAAGAAGTTTTTCCCAGAGAGTTTATCTTTAGGCTTTGTAGTCGTCTAGCCGTACTTGAGTTTGGCAGGTTAGGGTCTGGAGATAAGCAACCGTCTAGAAGCTGTCATGGGGAAAGCCTGGGCTCCAGATAACTGCTCCAACCGGCACTATCTGATTATCCACCTTCTCTGGCTGCAGCTGCAGTTTTTCTATGAAGAACAGAACCTTAACAAATAGCAGGAACCGAACATTTCCAAAGAGAGTGAAAAAAGTTCACAGTGACAGTGACAGAAGCTGTGAATGAAATTGAAATTTGAATAGTTTTGGGGGTGAGTGGAGGGGTTTATTAGTTTACAAATATCACGTTACATTTGAGCACAGACTAGAGTTCAGTATGTAATTGGAAACATGCTGTGTGGTAGAATAACTAATATAAATTCATTTTTAACAAAAAAATACATAGTTCTGAAACAGTAATAATGAAAACATTCCATGGATTGCCTGGGGAAGTGCAGGGGCCACGGAAGAGGTAACAGAACAACAGGAGGAAGAGAACCAGGATTTTCTTTTTTTTAAAGAAGAAATTCCAGATGTTTTTGGAAAAATCAATCTGATAGGTACACAATTTTATTTGACCTTGTTTCTCAACTCCTGTGCCACAATTGGTGACTCTTCTGGTCTAAAACCCAAAGCCAGATCACATTTCTGAGTTGAGGAAAATATGAATAATCTAAATCCCTTGCATTTCTAACAAGCAGTGATCAGTAATCATCATTTATTGATGATCGCAAGTCTTTATTGACAGCACACTAGGTTCCAGGCCCTGTTCAAAATTCTTTCTATACTTTGTATCTGTTAATCTTGACAGCTTTGTAAGGCAGATATTAATCTCACTCTTCTACTATTGAGGAAACCAAAGCTGATTTACTTGTCCAAGACTTGTGGGTGATGAATCCTGTCCAGGACCAAATCCCATAATACCCCTGTGATAACATGTCCTCAGGAAGGCAGTGGTTAGAAGCAGGGGCAGGAGAGGTTCCTCCATCAACTGCCATCTCCCTCACAGTCAAGATGAGCCATAGAGACAAGATGCAGCCAGACCAGCCCACTGGTGGACAGGTGCTCTCACTAATGGGGTGTTTTAGTGTTGCTGGAGGGGAACGTCAATGACAGCAAGGCAAAGAGAGAGAAAAATCCCTTCCCTGGTTTCTAGGACCTCTCAGGAAGGTCAGCCTCTTCTGGGAAATAGATCAAGAAGGACCCCTTAGTGCAGATGACAGCAGTGAATCCCAACTCCCGCAGAATTCTGGGAGGATTAAGGTAGCAATTTATCAGAACTGGGACTGGCTATTCCTTCCGGATTTCAGAGACTTTGTCTAATGATGTAATGAACGCCCAGAAGCTCCCTGAACCTAATTAGTTGCCTCTGAGTAATGTGTTGGCCAACCTGTAGTATTTAACAGTCTCAAGGACTCATGATTGGTAGTGCTATCCAGGAACACACTAGTCCTGACAGCCTAATTCAACCAGCCTTGTCTGCTAGTACATTACCAGGCTGGTTATTAAATGATAGAGGTGGACAGTTTTCAAAAATAGATCCTATGGTTGCAGCCACCAGGTGTAAGATATTATTTTCTAATGTAAAATTATTACTCCGAAACACCCAATTTTCACTCTTTAAAAGGTATGCAGAAATCCATCAATTACAATTTAACTGCCTGCATAAAAACGGAAATTCTAGAACAGAAAGAGACAATTGCTGAAAATCCATTGTTACCTCACGATGCCTCTGATCTGCAGTAATTATGTACCCTGAACTGAAGGGACAACTTTGTTCTAAACTTTATTGCTCCTGGCACTCAATATATTGACTCTTTACTGTTTGAGTACTATGATAGTGAAAACTGTATATGCTACTTAACTATTTCTGTTTATGATTTTTAAAAATATAAACTATTTCCAGTTTGCTTATTGCCATGTAAAGTCCATGCACTCTTTTTAAGGGATACACAGAAAAGTCAATTTTACTGTGTGATCTGAATATATTCTCCCCATTTACTAAGAAAACTCAGAATAAGGCTGGAGGCCTGAAAACCTCTTATTTACCTATTATCTGGCAACAAAGATACCGGGAGTGAGAGGCACTCCTTAATGCATTTCCTTTAAACAGTGTATGCAACTAGGTGATTGTCATGGGTGCTGTATGTAGTTCAGTGCTCTTTTGGGTTACTAGAATCATACAAAGAGAGTTCCTAACCTAAAAACATAGGCCCTGAGTCAGACAGCCCAGGTTCAAATCCCACCTCTACTGCTTGCTAGATGGAAGACGTAGGCACATTACTTCACCTCTCTCTGCCTCAATTTCTTAATCTGTGAAATGGAGATTAATGATCATAGCACCTGCCTTGTAGGGTTATTGTAAGCAATGAATATCCATCTGCCATGTTAGAAAAACACCTGATCTGTTGTAAGCTCTCAATAAATGTTAGCTGTTATTATTATTCTACAGGGGTTAAAAAGACAACTTTTATTATACTGTACATCTCCTTTGTGGAAAATTTAGAAAATAGCAATGATGCAGAGGGAAAACTATAGTCTATAATTCCATCACCAAAAAATAACCTTTTGGCATGTAACTATTCAGCATTCATACTTAATACATTATTATGTAACCTAATTGTTTTTCTTTTAATATGTGAATATCTTTAAAACATGGCACATTTTGTTTTATTAAATCAATGAATATGTAGGCTATGTCCAATTTTTCTATCATTAGAAGCAAAAACTATGTGCCAGAAACCATCCTGAGCATCTTTTACATATGAATTCATTTATTTCTCATGACAGGACAGACCCTGTGAAGTAGGGACAGCTAAGGCAGAGAAGTTGAGTGACGCTCACCAGGTGACACAACTAATAAGTAGAGCCAAGAGGGAAACCAGGCCGTCTTACCCCAGGGTCCATGCTCTTTTTCTTTTTTAATTATATCTTTTTTTTAAAGTTAATTATTTTTGGCTGCATTGGGTCTTTGTTGCTGCGCGCGGGCTTTCTCTAGTTGCGGCGAGCGGGGGCTACTCTTTGTTGTGGTGCATGGGCTTCTCGTCGCAGCGGCTTCTCTTGTTGTGGAGCACAGGCTCTAGGTGCACAGGCTTCAGTAGCTGTGGCTCGCAGGCTCAGTAGTTGTGGCACACGGGCTTAGTTGCTCCTCGGCATGTGGGATCTTCCCGGACCAGGGCTCGAACCCGTGTCCCCTGCATTGGCAGGCAGATTCTTAACCACTGCACCACCAGGGAAGCCCAGGGTCCATGCTCTTAAACACGGGCTTAATGGCTATCCTTGGGCATACAAATTTACATCCTTGTTTGATTATTTCCTTAGAATAAATTCCTAAAAGTAGAATATTTAAGCCATAGTATATACTCATTTTAAGACTTTTAGTATATATTCCATAGGGATTTTTTGGATGGCATTAGCCGAAAGCAGTTTTGGTGGACAAGGAAGTGTTTGCCCCCCTCTGCCTGTGTGTAGACACCTGATTGGTAAATCTCTGATGCCACAGGGAATATTTCGACAAAGCACAGGAAACAGTATTTGGCCATTGAAAAGCTGTGCCTGAAAAGCTGAAGGGAATTTAAAAATATGCATATCCAAGTCATCCTCATCAATACTGTCTCCAATCAGCTGCTGGGGTTGGCGGAGCAGGGTTCCAGGACTAAACAGGGAGGATGCACTTGATGACCTTTAAGATAGTTGTGATGCCGATGTCCTGGTGATTACACACCCTGCAGCGGGCTTTCCAACTATCAGGGAGCTATGTTTTTTGTTCAGTAGTACTGCTGGATCCTCTTGAGAGGCTTTACTTTTTTTTTTTTTTTTTTGCGGTATGCAGGCTTCTCACTGTTGTGGCCTCTCCCGTTGTGGAGCACAGGCTCCGGACGCGCAGGCTCAGCGGCCATGGTTCACGGGCCCAGCCACTCCGCGGTATGTGGGATCTTCCCAGACCGGGGCACGAACCTGCGTCCCCTGCACTGGCAGGCGGACTCTCTACCACTGCACCACCAGGGAAGCCCAAGAGAGGCTTTACTTTTATTCATAACCTTAGGGTAATAAGCATTCCGTGCATGTGATGGTAAGGCCGGGAATTAGAGAAGGAAGGGTAAATGGAAACAAAAAGAATATGGGCAAAAACTGATAACTAGATGTATTTTTTAAAAACACTGCCTGTGATTCAGTCTCTTAGGACGTTATTATTTTTGCCTCCTTTCAGGAGACTGTGGATTCCTCATACATCAGAACATCACAGGCCTCTGAGAACAGAGCCATCCTGACGTCTACGAAGCTGTATTAAGCCATCCTAAACCACTGCTTTAAGCAGCCCCAAACCTTCCTTTATCCTTTGTCACCACAAAGCTATCAAATTAATTCAGGTTGGCCACCTATATCCCCACCTCAAATAGAAGCAGCAAATTAAAACAAAAACAAAACAAAACAGTCCCCCATCAATTCATCCTCCCATCCCCCGTCCCCCCACACAGATACACAGATTTTTTATTTAAAGGTCTCTAGGGAGGAGAGAGAAGCCATTTTCACTGCAACCAAGCAGCACTATGAAGGAGCAGCTGCAGCAGTGGACACATGTAATTACAGAAGGAGCTACTCCAAGTATGTTCAGTAGCACTGACTCTTAGCTGCAGAGCTTTGCGGGTCCAGCCAAGGAATCCAAAAAATGCTTCACAGGGGCTTCCCTGGTGACGCAGTGGTTGAGGGTTTGCCTGCTGATGCAGGGGACACGGGTTCGAGTCCTGGTCTGGGAGGATCCCACATGCCGCGGAGCGACTGAGCCCGTGCGCCACAACTACTGAGCCTGCGCATCTGGAGCTTGTGCTCTGCAACAAGAGAGGCCGCGATAGTGGGAGGCCCGCGCACCGCGATGAAGAGTGGCCCCCGCTTGCCACAACTGGAGAAAGCCCTCGCACAGAAACGAAGACCCAACACAGCAAAAGTAAAAAAAAATAAAAATAAATAAAAGTAAAATGCCAATGTTATATAAAAAAAAAAAGTGCTTCACAGCCTAAAGAGGATTTTTGTTTTAGCTTTTGCAAACTATTCCCAGAACCCCCATAGGTGTTTATCTCAGAAAAAAACATATATATATATATATATATATATGTGTTTTCTTGCATATCAGAACATGTCTTTCTGAAAAATTGTAAATACCAGTTCCATTTTATCATAATTTCAGAAAAGATTTATCTTCATTCTGATTGATGTCCGTATGGAGCTGCCATCCAGTTAAAAGCATATATGTAGGGCTTCCCTGGTGGCGCAGTGGCTGAGAGTCCGCCTGCCGATGCAGGGGACACGGGTTCATGCCCCGGTCCGGGAAGATCCCACATGCCGCGGAGCGGCTGAGCCTGCGCGTCCGGAGCCTGTGCTCCGCTACGGGAGAGGCCACGGCAGTGAGAGGCCTGCGTACCGCAAAAAAAAAAAAAAAGTGATTCAAACTGCCGTGAGGGCACGACTCTCTCTCTGAGCCCGTCTGTGTGTCTATCCACACATACTGCACTTCTTTTTTCTCCTAATAAATACTTTACTTGTTTCACTACTTTCTGTCTTTGTGGGAATTCTTTTTCTGCAAAGCCATAGGGCCAGGGCCTTGTCACTGACCACTGGTCTAGTGGCTAGGATTTGGTGCTCTCACCATTGTGACCCGACCTCAATCACTGGCTGGGAACTGAAACCCTGCTTCAAGCCGCTGCAGGCCCAGGCCACCCAAAATCATATTGAATCAGCAAAAAACAACAACAACAACAACAAAAAACCCACAGAAAAATGGGCAAAGGACATGAACAGGCAGATGGCAAAGAAAAATAAACAACCAATATACCTGAAAAGCCATACAATCTCACTTATAAAATTAAAAATGTAAATGAAAAAAAGATTTTTTTCATCAGATTGGCAAAAAAAGAAAATCAAAGTTTGATAACACTGGTCTGTTAAGGGTTTGGGGCAAAACACTGAAAAGATTTAGCGAGAGTGTGAATTGGTGCAATGTACATAAAAAAGAAAACTATACTGCTAGGAACTTATCCTGCACATAAGCATTCAAAAAGACAAGTAAATTGTCCTTCAATACTGACTGGTTAAGTCAGGTGGTACAGCAACCTAAGAGGATACTCTGCAATTATGAGAAGGGGTGACATAAACCTGTGTGTGCTGAAGTGAAAAGATCCGGAAGACCTGTTTGTTATTAGACAAGAAAAACAAGATGCATGAGAGTGGGTGTGGCATGCTTGCTTCTGTGTAAACAATTCTTTAAATAATAAATAACTTGCTACATGCATAGAACATTTTTCTTGAGGGACAAAATAGAGATTTGTTAATAATGGTTTCCCTTGAAAATAGGACAGTGAAGATTTTATAAAGAGACTCTTCATTTTATAACTTCCTGAGCCATTTGGCTTTTCTAACCATGTGCTTATATTACCCTTGTTATAAAAATTATAAATAGGGGTACAGTGCAATTATGGACAATTGATTTTTTTTCTTTTTTCCTTAAAAAAATCTAAAATTTTTAAAGGAAAATCATTATATAATAAAAGTAATCATGGACTTCCCTGGTGGTGCAGTGGTTAAGAATCCGCCTGCCAATGCAGGGGACACAGGTTTGATCCCTGGTCTGGGAAGATCCCACTTGCCGTGGAGCAACTAAGCCTGTGCGTCACAACTACTGAAGCCTGTGCGTCACAACTACTGAAGCCTGTGTGCCTAGAGTCCATGCTCCGCAGCAAAAGAAGCCATCGCAGTGAGAAGCCTGTGTGCCACAACGAAGAGTAGCCCCTGCTAGCCACAACTAGAGAAAGCCCATGTGCAGCAACGAAGACCCAACACAGCCAAAAATAAATAAATTTAAAAAATAAAAATAAAAGTAATCACATCACATAGTGCAGTATTAAGAGGGCTTTGGGGTCAAGCCACTTGGGTTTGAATCATGGCTCTTCTACTAACTCTCTGGAGCTTTGAGCAAGTTGTTTGCCCTCTCCCTGCCTCAGTTTCTTCATCTGTAAAATAGGGATGAAGATATTAATAGCGGGTATTGCTAAGGGATTGTGGGGATTAGGCGAAACATACAAAGAAATTAGAACAGTGTCTGGTGCATAGCAAGCACACAATATATGTTAGCTTTTATTATTTCTAACTAGAATTACTGGTACAGTGGCTTGAGGTCCAGAGGACCTTTCCCTTAAAAAGCCCCACAATAGGAAATGCCTTATCTCACTCAAGTCAGGCATTTTTATAGTCACTCTTTACAAAAGGTGGTCTTCCCTCAGTGGAGAGCATGTTTCTATTTTTAACCGTGTGTGTGTGTGTGTGTGTGTGTGTGTGTGTACATAATAGAGTATGTATAAAGATCCATGGTTCTAAAACAAACTCCCCATGGATGCCTCCAAATATCTCTAGAGTTTCCCCTAGGTTAATGCACACAGATTTGCAGCTCATGTCTTGACAAGGCCAGTCCCCCGAGGAAGGGAGGGAGGGAGCATGGAAGAGGGGGCACAAGAGGGCTGTAAGGTCAAAGACAGCTCCATCATGGTCACTCCTTTATCTTGCCCGGCTCAGCCACCTGTCCTTGGCAGAAATACAGACAGTCTACCTGCCGACCAAGAAAAGTAGATGAAAGAACTGATAAGCAAAGAGGGTGTAAAGAAACTTCAAGAGGGAAGGAGGAAGTGAACGTTTCTGAGCAAAAGGTGAAAAGCCTATTAACCTCCCTCAGGGACTCAGGATCTAACTAGTCTCCTTCTGCCTCACTCCCCAGCAAAATTAAGACTGCACTGGCCAGCTTCGGCAGAGTACAGGAAGGGAGAATGGGTGCTGTTTGGCTTCATGAATGCTTCCCTGGGCCTCCTCTCGTCATTAGTAATAAACAAATAAGCGACCGTGTCAATTCACCAGAGATGGCCAAGAGGGGAACGCTAGAGAAGAGATCAATTAATTCAACCCAAGGCCCATCGGATGCTTCTGGGGTCCTCCAGCACCGCTGCCAGGCACAACCCAGCATCACCAGAAGGGGGCGCCAGCCTGCAAGTTCACACACCAACAAGCTCTACCCAGAGAAGGCTCTGCAAAGCCTGGCTACACCTCTCACTAGCCATGTGTCCTTGGCCAAGTGTTTTTAACCTCTCTAACCCTTAGTTTCCTTATTTATGTATATACATATATATATATATATATATAAAGGTTAATTTATTGTTTCACAAAAATTTATTGAGCATCTGCCATGTGCCATGAGTCAGGCCCTGCTCTAGTTGGGTGATTCCTACCTTGTTGATTTGTTGTGAAGTTGAAATGAATGGGAAGTGAAATGCATGGAAAGTGTTTGACATGCTCATAAATATTAGTCTTATAATTATTATTAAGAATGCAATGATTTCTAAACCTTACTATGCATAAGGGTCACCTGGGAAGTTGAATAGTAGTGCAGATTTCTGGGCAACACTCAGAGAAATTCCACTTCAGAAGGTCGGGGGAACCCAGGGATCTGCAATTTACATAATTACGATAGATGATTTTGCAGCAGATGGTCATGGACACACTGTGAGAAGGGCCGCTCCAGAGATAAAGAGCACAGGGAATCTCTCTCCAGTCCAGCCAACTGCAAGAGCTTTCTTCGATGGGAAGTGGAAGGTGAGTGAGCAGAAGTTAAGGTGGCCAGGCTACCAACACGAGTTCATTCATTCAAGGGCAAGGTACACAGGAGAGAAGAGCTTAACTTACAGAGTGATCTGTTCCCTCACCACTCTCCAGAAGCACCTTCCTGGGCTAAATGCATTTTCAGAGGGTTGGAAGGGAAGGGGGGACGTACAGAAGGTACCAGTTCCAGCCAAACTCTAGTGCACACATGTTCGTTTGTAAAGCTAGTAGGATACTTAGCAGTTGGTCCATGGTTTGAAGTCCTCATAATCCTGTTTTAAAGAGGAAGGACCGAACAGTTTGGACTTGGGGGTGTCAAACATCATTCAGCAGAGAGAAACACCACACAATCCAGCCAGCTCTCCTCTGGGTCATCCCATCAGCCCTAACCTGCTGCCTCTGGTGTGGTCAAGGTGTCCCTGGCCGATAGGCTGAGTGACACCAAAGGAACCACACAGGCATGCGGAGCCTCCCACACTGAACAAGCACTGGGCACAGGCCCTTAAGAAGGTGGGCTTGAGGGGCAACCCTCTCCCCACTAAACGGGCCTGGGAAGGGTTGCATCCACAGTGGCCATGAACTTCGTCTATATTGATTGTCTTGGGGGCCTGGTAATAGCAAGAGCAAATCCTCCTTGAAGGAGTTTTCACTCTTACATTTTCCTCATCTTTGATTTGTCGAATTTACTCAACTGAATTTCTCCCACTTAAAAAGAAGCCAGCTGGTGAGCCTGCTGCTTCTATTTAAGGAGACGTGTTTATCCAGTGTTTACCAAAATGAGGTGCCTGCCCTCTGCGTCTGGCAGCAAAACCTAAATCAGGGAAAAGAAGCACTCAAGGTGGCAGTGGTGGGTTTGGAGCAGGGGTGTCATCATGGGGACAGTTGACAGGGGAGGATGGAGACTGTGAAGGGGTGGGAGAGAGAACTGGGGACTGACATGCCACCAGCACTACGAAGTCACAGCAGGGCTGGGATTTGTGTCTGAGTATGAGGGAGAAGGAAAGGATGGATCTTTTTCCAAGTCCCCTCATTTTCCGCCCTTAGTAAGGCTGAGACAGTACTGTCTGAAAGCAGTTGGAGACCATGAATGGAACAGAATCACCCACTTGCTAGGAAGATGACATAATTTATAATTTGCTGCAGAGACATGCAAGAGGGTTCTAAAACAGCATTTCTTTCTTTTATTTTTTTTCAACCTCACTCTGTCCTTAAGCAGTTTTTTAAATTGACTCCAAGACCTAACAGCCTTGACGGCCTCCCCTCATCCTTGTCACTGTCACGGCTATGTGACGGCCTGCAGGGCACACCATTCAAGGTCTGCTCTCCACTCACAGGCTCCTGGGGGGGCCACCACCCACCTCCCACACTGAAGCCGCAACTCCCAAGGCCTCACTCCCTTGACTTTCGAAGCAGCACTGACCTTGCCCTTTGCTCCATTTAAACAGTCCACTAGTGGAGTTACATCACTGGACCTTGTCAGCACTTGGCCGTGCTCCACTTCTAATATCTTGACATCCTTTCACCTTGGTTCCTAGATAATCTGTCCTTTCTCTTTCTCTCTCACATTTTCAATCCCCATGAAATTGTTTCTCTTCACTTTTTATGAGGTAATATAGTTTAGTAGCCTCCATTACTAGCTGTGTGACCTTGAGAGAGGCACTTAACCTCTCTGCCCCACCTTCTCCTGTGGAAGGAGAATGATAACAGTATCCTTCTCACAGAGTTGTTGTAAGGATTATGTAAACTAATATATGTAAAAGCATGTAAAAAGTAGGGCCTAGCACTCGGTAAGCATTTTAAAATATTGCTATTATTTTTATTTTTCTTCTCACGATCTCCCTCTCTGAATCACATCTGGGTCCCAACACATGAAAGGCCAAAATCAGGGAGGGCTTGGAGCAGAGGCCAGGAGTGAGGTGAGGCTGGTGTGCAGTGTGAGTGGTGAGCAAGGATTCAAAAGAAGCAAGAAAATAAACAAACAGAAAAAGATTCTGACAAGAGTGTGGAAAAGATTCTTCCTCATCCCTTTAGACTGTAAATCAACGAGTAAATCCTCAGACTTGGGCTGTATTGACTAAACTCTCCAATTTCACAGGAAAGCCTCAAGTACACTAAACAACAGAGAGCTAATCATCGAACCTTCTCGCAGGGTCTGGGGGGGTCACAAATAATGCACTCAGGAGACAACATCTCCACAAGGGCAAGATTTCATCAGTTCATATCTGTACATCCCACAGCTCTTTGCACACCTAGCAAATGTCAAGTTGAGATGCTGACCCTGTCTTCAGAAAGAGGCAAACGTCTTAGGAGGAATATAAATTAGATGCTAAAAGCGGCCAACAAAGGAAAATACCATTCCCTACTGGAAGGATTAAAATTCCATGGAGATGCCCAGTGAACTAGCTAGCTTTTGAAACTATTCACGACAATCCAAGACTATAGCAGGAGGAGTCATAGAGATGGGCGTCCGGGGTGAAAGCAACAGCATGTGGAGACAGCACTGGAGGGAGAAGCAACGGCGGGAATGAGGTGATAGATTCAATTTAGAAGCAGGATGGTTTAAAATCCTTCTAAGACACAGGCCCCAAAGTTTTATTGGACACATAGATCTTTTTAATTTCTAAAATTCCTACCTTTGCTTCTCTGAGAAAACATGTAAACATGTGACCTTTCTCAGACAGGTGGATATAAAAGAAAAGGAAGCATACATGTTTTTCCTACATCAGGGATACTAAAACCTTAGTTTTGTCTGAAGTCACTCTACTGACAATCTTTGATGATCTACTGACACCCACCCCCCGTCCTTAGTGATTTCCATTTGTAAGCTATACCAACTGAGACAAGAGAGTGGAGGAAGTGGCCAAGACGCCAGGTCACATAGTGCTGTGTGGAGCCCAAGCATGAACCTAGAGAGCAGCATTGCATTATTTTCTCTGCAACCCAGAGAGCTATTTTCCCACTTGCCCCCCATTTTTAAATATTAGTTTCAGAAGCACAGAACTGGATTAACCAAATTCCTTGGTTCTTGACACACACTCATCATTAGCTCATGTGAGACTATATTTTTACTTACTGACTGGTTTATCTATTTTTGTTTTTGTTTATTTCTTCACACCTAATATTATAATAAATGAAGAAACCAGCCCCATCATAAAAACTAGAATGTCGACACCAACTTACATCTACATCCTCATCCTATTGCCTGTTCACCACTTCCTGCTTTCATTTTTACAAAGAACAATCACATCTATTTGTATTCCTACAAGGCAGATTTTTTTCTTGTTTTGTCTATTTTTTACTTTTTAATAAACAGGTTATCATGATATGAATAATATTGGGGATGATTTTCACTCAAAATTATGTTGCTAAAATTCTCCATGTAGCTGTAGTACATTCATTTGACTGCTATATAAGTCCACTCTATGACCTACACCGTAATTTACATCTTAATTCTTCTGATGATGAGAAGATGAGTTGGGTTAATTCCAGCTACTCATCTAGCTAGGTTTTCCATTCTGAATAAACATCTACTTGCATTTCCAGAGGCTCAAGTCTTCCAAAGAAAAAAAATCAAAAGAGTAAATCCACTTTTATGTAATATATTCCATGGACAAAAAGAAATGCTCTGTGGATCATTTGTTTTTACACATTTGTCTTTACATCCCTTTCCCTCTCATTTTTATGGAGAATCAAGAGTTAAATGTAAAACTAGACTCTGCATTACCCTAACCCAATTTTAGGACGCAACATGCCCAAGGTGACCCTTTGTCCTAGCGTTTTTCTGACCTGGAAACCCTATAATTTCAAGAATTACCTGATGTCCTATTGGGTTTGGCTTAGGTCACTCCATGACCTAGCCCCTTAGCTTTGGCAATGAGACCAGCCCATGGACATGAGAAGCTGACCCAGAGTTACTGGACCATGCATATAACCTCACTGAGGGAGAAAACCCTTGTCCCTCACAGGGTGGAGGAAGGGGGACAGGTGGCTGCTTAACGCAGCCCAGAAGGTAGTTAAGTACCTAGTTCTAAGACCAAATGCTGGGTTTGAGTCACAGGTGAGGGACGTCTCTGAGTCTTAAACCAGGCCCCACTGTTTTAGAGAAGGCGGAGCTACTGTATAAATGTCTCTATGTTAGAAAGCAACTGGCTTGGTTTAGAAATGTTAAAGGCAAAGCAAAGATGTCCATCTTCTTTCGCATCTAAGCCTCTACATGGTAGAGCTGATGTTTGGTCGCTTCAAATCATCTTTGTGAATTTAAATAACTAGGTCTGGGAAGCAGGTCTGCTAATTATAGGGTAGACTTTAAATCATCCTCTGCCCTAGAGTCACCAATCATCCTCCCGTTCCTCTAAGACAGTGGTTCTCAAAGTGTGGTCCCAAACAGCATCAGCATCACCTGGGAACTTATCAGAAATGCAGATTCTCAGATCCCACCCCAGACCTACAGAGTCAGCAACTCAACACTAAAGTTTGAGAACCCCGATTCTAACGCACCCTCTGACTGAGATCACTCATATATCGGCTTCCTGAATGGCTGCCTCTGAGAAATAGAGCAGCTGGCTTGACTGATTTAAAATATAGCTGCGGGGACTTCCCTGGTAGTGCAGTGGTTAAGAATCCACCTGCCAATGCAGGGGACACGGGTTCGAGCCCTGGTCCGGGAAGATCCCACATGCCACGGAGCAACTAAGCCCGTGCGCCACAGCTACTGAGCCTGTGCTCTAGAGCCCACCAGCCACAACTACTGAAGCCCACGTGCCTAGAGCCCATGCTCCGTAACAAGAGAAGCCACTGCAATGAGAAGCCCACACACCGCAATGAAGAGTAGCCCCCGCTTGCTGCAACTAGAGAAAACCCGTGTGCAGCAGCGAAGACCCAACGCAGCCAAAAATTAATAAATAAATTTATTTTTTAAAAAGAATAGTAAAAATAAATAAATAAAATATAGCTGCGTACCACAGCATACATTTTGGGAATCATTTTTACATACTTCACATTCAAAATGAGTCAGTTTCTTACTTTGCTTGGCACAATACTGAGTGTTACTAGCCATGCTTCATGAAACTGACAATACATATTTAACAGCTGTGGTTAAAAGCAGATTCTAGCATTGGTGGGTTCCAAGAGAAAACATCTGATCATTCAGTTAATGATAGTGTGGCCTTGGCAATCGATTAACCTCTCTACCCCTCAGTTTACTCACTCTAAAAAGGGATTCCATGCCTATCGCATGGGACCATTGTGAGGATTCAGTGACATAATGGGGACCACTATAAGTGCACATTAATATTCCTCATTATTATTATTGGCCTACTTACCCCTATGTTTGGTATGTGTTGCTAAACACTAAGTTTCTCTAAGCATTCCTACATATGGGCACCATAAATTTTTTTTTTTTTTAGTACAGTAAGTCCCCTACATATGAACAAGTTCCGTTCCAAGAGTGAGTTCGTAAGTCCAATTTGTTCGTAAGTCCAACAAAGTTAGCCTAGGTACCCAACTAACACAATTGGCTATATAGTACTGCACTGTAACAGGTTTATAATACTTTTCACACAAATAATACATAAAAAACAAAGAAATGAAAACATTTTAAATCTAACAGTACGGTACCTTGAAAAGTACAGTAGTACAGTACAACTGCTGGCCTACAGGGGCTGGCATCGAGTGAACAGGCAAGAAGAGTTACCGACTGGAGGAGGGAGAGGAGGTGGGAGACGGTAGAGCTGAAGGATCCTCAGCAATAGGAGATGGAGGGAAAGCTGCAACTTCACTCATCCCTGACGTTGATGGAACGCACGTTCGCATCTTTCAAAGTTCACAACTTGAAGGTTCGTATGTAGAGGACTTGCTGTACCATGACTTAAATAAGAAGGTGAAGACTTTATTACATGACTAAACTCTTAATATAAGTGATGAGCTTATTACAGGTCACCTGGCTTCTCTCAGTAATGGTCAGAAATGGCTTATTATGTTCACACACTATTCAATGTGCTTTACATGTATTCTCATTTAATCCTCACATCAAGCCTATGAAACAGGTACAGTTTTATTCCCATTTTACAGATGACAGAAGGAGAGAACAGGTAATTTGCTCAAGGTTAAACAGCTTGTATATAGTGAAGCTGGGATTTGAAGGTGGGCATTTAGGCTTGAGAAATACCACAATAGTAAATGCATCAAAATATGCCCTGGACACTAAGAATGCACACCTGCACAAAACTTCAAGAGTTGGGGACATTTTATCTTCCCTGTAAGTGCTTGTTTGCTTGCTCTTGTAAAGGGCTTGCTGAAACCTTTGAAAATTCATTTACAAACCAGCTGCAGCAGGGGTCTTAATAAGATTATCACCCTCTGCTCTGCATCCCTTACCAGAGAGCAAACAATTAGCGAACACAGGCCACACTAGCCAGGAGACAGCTCTTTATTTCTTTTAGCACATGAACCCATGGGGCTGAGCCATTCACCTATTTTCAACAAAAATAATAGGATTGAGTCTTCATTCTTAAATGAGAAGTTAATATATTGTGAATACACTTAAAAGATTGCCATTTTAAAACATCGAATAGATGGGGGTTTTGATGGTGTGATCTGAGGCCCATCTGCATCAGTGTCACCTGGATACTTGCTGAAAATAGATTCTTGACTCATATCCCAGATCTGCCCACTGACATTTCCTCAAGTCATTCCTGTAATACACATTTTTACAAATGCCCAGGTGATCTTTTACGACACTAAAGTTTGAGAACCACTACAATATTGGTTTTCAATATTTAATTATAGATTGCAGCCACCTACTCAAATTGGTCTGTAGTAACTCCGTGATCCGTCTGCTTCTTCGCATCCTGAACGCTCCACCCCAGGCCATGATCATTTCTTGCTGGAATTATGACACAGCCACACACTGTGTCCCAGCTGCTCTGTGTGGCTCCAAGCATTCCATCTTCCACGCTGCTCCAGAGCATAAATCTGATTAGGTGCTTCCCCTGTTGAAACCCTTTAATGGTGCCCGTGTCCTTTAAGATAAAGTCCAAACTCCATAGCATGGAGTGTCTGTACAAGTCCCCCATACCAGGATTATTTTCCTGTCCCTCCGGGACTGGCTAACTACTACCTGTTCTTCAGGTCTCAGGTTAGCCTTGATCTTTTACTCCTTCGGGAAAGAGATTAGAAGCCCTTCCTTTATGCTCTCACCCCACCCAGAATTTTAACGAGCATTTATCTCATTGTACTGCAACCGTCCGCAATTTCCCAGCACACTGTCAGCTCCTTGAGGACTCGTCCATTATTGCATATCCCCGTGTCTAATACAGCATTTAACACAGTAGCTGCTGTGGCCTTGAAGTTCCTCCATACTCAGTATTTAGCAATGGCTCCTGGAAAGGCTCTCTACTGAGTTACCTTCTTCTTTCTCTCCTTTTAAGTTGGGTTGACAGCCTGGTGTTATTTACAGTTAGGATAAATATTCCCTCCAATCCTACCTACATCCCATATGTCCAAATCCCTTAAAATTCAAGTTTTCAGCCCAAAATTTAGCATGCAAAAACCATGCAGTCTGGGAAGACCTCTGTCTTGTTCATCCCTGTATCACCCACACCAATCACAGTGCCTGGTATAGAACAGACTCAGAAGAATATCTATTGAATGAAGGAAGAAAGGTACTAAAAGAACTTACAGAAATAGTTGTGGAAATATTACCAGTTTTTGAGAAATCACAAAGCAAGAGAGATAGCCAGTTGGAGATGGACAAAAAGTACACAGATTATCAAAGCAGAGGAAAAAACAAATTCTGGAAATCATAAACTGCTTAGTTTGGTGTTCATCTCCAGTAAAATTGTAGAAAAGGTCCATCCCTCAATAAGACAAGTAGAAGCCAGCAAAAGTTCACTAAGAACCTATAGATATAAAAAAACAATTCTCACTTCCTTTCTTGACAAGTGTTATGCTTTGGGGCTGCCACATAAATCAGCTACCTGGAATTCTGTAGGCATTTACTCACAACACTTAGGAAAGTCTTATGAACAAGGGTGACGTATGCACTGGATGACAGCACAGTTCAAGACCCAGAGGATGCTAATGGACTGTCTGCCAACCTCAAGGGAAATCTCCAGTAATGTGTCACCTGGCTCCGTCCTTGCTCTTATCCTATTTTAACATGCTTTATTAATGACACGAATGAAAACATGGACGGCCTGGTGCTGACGGCAGACTAGAGATTACACAAACCTTGAAGAGATAACTAAAACAACAGATGACAGAGTCAGACAGTAACATTACTAGCCGTTGTGTACTAAAAGCCTACTTCATCAAGAACTCTATCTCTGCTATTTTCTTGAATCTAAAGACGTATGTTCTAAAGACATACAGGGTGTGGAAGAGGAAACTGAGGTTCTGAGTGGTGATGAGCCTTGCCCAAGTCACAAAGCTAGTAACAGCAGAGCTAGCCCTTCTGACTCCAGAGTTGGCTTTCTTCTTTGACCACTCTTCATGGGACCTCGTCATCAGAATTCACAAAGATCTAAGAACTGGAAACCAAGATGATAGCATTCAATTCAGTCCATTTCAAATACGTATTGAGCTGTGCACATGCTAAGGCACTGGGAGGGGGGGAAACATGGAGAAGTACAATCCCAGTGCTCAAGGCTCCCTTCAGGAGGAGACAAGCTATAGAGACAAGCAACTAGGATACGAGAGGACATGCTGAGTGCAATACAGAGAGAGGGCACTAAGGTACCACAAAGGAGGAAGAAATACTCTCAGACAGGGTGAGTGGAACAGGGCAGGGACTATTTCAGGGAAGAGATACCACTTGCGATGGGCCTTGAGCAGCCGGGGGAAAACGACCAACTGCTGGGGGTGCAGAAGGAAGCAGATCTTTAGGGAACGGGGGTGGCATGAACTGAAACCCAGAGAAAGGGAAACACAGGGCATATTTAGAATATACTGAACCCCTTCTTTGGCTGGAGTACAGTGATCAGATGAGAAAACGCAGCCCAAAGGGTGAGTTGTAGAGAGCTGAAGAATGTAAAGCTATGCTAAGGGCCTCTACTCTGAAGGCAAGAGGGAGCCATGGCGAGTTTTGAACAGGGCGTTCCCATGAACAGAGTGATGCTTTATGGAGATCTTGCAGCAGTAATATCTGGAGGAGCGACTGCAGGCTGGAAGGCAAGGCAGGTGACTATTACAGTTAGAAACTGGGCCGTAAGGGAAGGGGGAAAGAGTCCTGACTACAGAGTCCCTCTCCACATAGCTCTTAGGTTCACAAACTTAACCACATCGGTTCAAAATCATTTAAAACCCCAGGTGAACTAAAGGATTTAAAACAGGAAAAGCATAAAGCAAGTTAAACATTAAGAGACACCCCATCTTATGTTACACACTTGACTGCAGTTCTGCCCACATAAAAGAACAACTGAATGGTGATATGTATATTTTCTGTACAACCAAAGAGGCAAAACACAAAACAGGAATTATCTCAGTCAAATGCAAGGAAAAAATGTCTCTTGTATGGCCTGAGGACTGTGTGAAAAACTGGATAATCTAATCAGAATGGATTGAGCTGCTCCAAGATCAATGCTACATTTACCACTGTGTAATCCATGTTTAACGCAAATATTTTTTATTTGCAAGCACAAATGTCAATAAAATAAAAATAAACAAGCTGGGTAAATTCTGGCCATTTCTGGCATCTGTACAGAGTGTTAAAACAAAAGGGAATGGAGCAATGGAAGGCCTCATGGGGTTTGTTTTAATTCAGACATGTGTTCAAGGAACTAAAGTGAGAATTGGGGAGGCAGGGAAAAATGAAGTCACCTGGAAATGTTTCCAGAAGAAGGCCTGGCAACACAACAGAGAGGATTTCTGGATGAGGGGAGGGACGGGCTTGAAAGAAAGCATATGCGAGGCAGGTGGACCAGCTCCCGCAGTCTTGCCCTGGGACACCTAAGCAAGGCCAGCGGAGCCTGGCACCTCCCAGGGAGGGGACTTCACCCAGACGCCACGCTCCCACTGTGTCTTCAGAGCTGGGTGCTCGCTGGGCAGAGAGGCAAGGCATTCTGCGAACGAGCTAAGCTTCCAGCAGCAGGCTCCAATGGTCACCTCACCCCACTGTTTAATCCAATGAAAACTATTTAAACTCTCAAGCTTCTGAACGAAATGTTTTTGAATGTCCCTCTGAAAACGTTCTCTGCTGATTTTTGTGTGCTGCGTAGCATTTAAAAAGAATGAAGCTCTCTCGTGATCAGATTGTACTCTGCACACAAATTATGCTCTGCACTGCCATGGATTTGTTTAATGGAACCTTCCCTAGGATCTCAACTCAAAACGACGTCTGGCACGGAGCACACGTTTCCCGGCCAGCCCTTGGCTGGCCCAGGTCCTCTGCCCCACCCCCAACACAAGTCAATTTTTTTCTTTTTCCCCCGCGGTATGCGGGCCTCTGGGATCTTCCCGGACCGGGACACGAACCCACGTCCCTGCATCGGCAAGTGGACTCTCAACCACTGTGCCACCAGGGAAGCCCACAAGTCAACTTTTAATTCAAGTGTACTCGGTGTTTTCTAGTCTCTCCACCTCTCTCCTCCCCACCCCACAATGTTCTAAGAAAAGCCAAAATGGAATGGAAAAGCAAAGCTGATTATTACAAAAATATTAAGGCCACTCTCTTTAGGACCACTGGAGAGTGTTTGCATGGTGAAAAAATGAGAAGGGTAAGTAGGAAATGGTAGTCTCAAAGTATCCCCAAACAATTCAACAGTGTGTAACTCATTCCTGTGGCCTGCTTCTATAAACACCCCAAAGAGACAGAACCAACAAAGCTCAAAAGGAACAAACCCACTAAAACTGAATTCCAATATCTCCTTGGTGTAGAGCATCACAAAAGTATCTTCTAGGCTCTAGCAGGGCATATCCATCTGTTCACAGATATCTAGTAAGGACCTACTAAGTTTTAGGCACTGTGCTAATTATGGAGGGCACAAAGGCAAATGGCTCCATGTTTAAAGTTTACCCCTGTGCTCCAACATATTTTTAGGGACACATACGTAAGGTGGTAAAAATTATTTTTGATAATTGATAAAACACACATTTGAGGACAGTAGTTACCTCTGGGGAAAGGCAGAGAATGGGATCTGGGAGAGCACACAGGCAGCTTCGGTGGTGGTAAACCTTGAAGTGAAAGGTGGGTCACAGTGTTTGCTTTATTGTTATACTGCGTAGCTTACGTGTATGTTATATCTGTTCTTTATCTGCGTCATATTATATACATAATATTTTAAAAGAAATAATGCAGCATAAATAAATTTTAAATAAAAAATAAAATGGGGGTGTGGAAGAAGGAAGAAGGGAAGGAAGGAAGGATGGAAAAAAGCATGGTCCATGTCCTAAAGAGGCTCACATCCTAGTAGAGGAAAGAGCCATCTAAAAAATAAGTATTAAATACAACATGGTAACCATGACAATAGAATTTTTTTTAAACTCTAAGGAAGTACACAGTACTAAAGTTAACAGCAATGGCATGTAAAATTTAGATCCCCAAGTGTCTTTGCACTTAAAACCGAGTTTTACCCTTTATAAGTGTGAATATAGCATTGCTTCCCCTGGGACTCTTTTCAGAACACCAAAGTCTGGGTTCCATGGCCCTCCTCTGTGTACTCACGGGACCTGGTACTTCCATCAGAAACATATCACATCACACATGTACATGGAGCCCTTGGTTTACTGTTGTATTTCGGTGCCTGGCTCACTGGCTGGCACATCAACAGTTGCTGAAAAAACAAATGAGTTGAAGCAACTGACAAAGGATTAATCTCCAAAATATACAAGCAGCTCATGCAGCTCAATATCAAAAAAACAAACAACCCAATCCAAAAATGGGCAGAAGACCTAAACAGACAAGTCTCCAAAGAAGATATACAGATTGCCAACAAACACATGAAAGGATGCTCAACATTACTAATCATTAGAGAAATTCAAATCAGAACTAAAATGAGGTATCACCTCACACTGGTCAGAATGGCCATCATCAAAAAATCTACAAACAATAAATGCGGGAGAGGGTGTGGAGAAAAGGGAACCCTCTTGCACTGTTGGTGGGAATGTAAATTGATACAGCCACTGTGGAGAACAGTATGGAGGATCCTTAAAAAACTAAAAATAGAACTACCATATGACCCAGCAATCCCACTACTGGGCATATACCCTGAGAAAACCATAATTCAAAAAGAGTCATGTACCACAATGTTCACTGCAGCACTATTTACAATAGCCAGGACATGGAAGCAACCTAGGTGTCCATCGACAGATGAATACATAAAGAAGATGGGGCACATATATACAATGGAATATTACTCAGCCATAAAAAGAAACGAAATTGAGCTATTTGTAGTGAGGTGGATGGGCCTAGAGTCTGTCATACAGAGTGAAGTAAGTCAGAAAGAGAAAAGCAAATACCATATGCTAACACATATATATGGAATCTAAAAAAAAAAAAAATGGTTCTGAAGAACCTAGGGGCAGGACAGGAGTCAAGACGCAGATGTAGAGAATGGACTTGAGGACATGGGGAGGGGGAAGGGTAAGCTGGGTCGAAGTGAGAGAGTGGCACAGACATATATACACTACCAAATGTAAAATAGATAGCTAGTGAGAAGCAGCTGCATAGCACAGGGAGATCAGCTCAGTGCTTTGTGACCACCTAGAGGGGTGGGATAGGGAGAGTGGGAGGGAGAGGTAAGGGGGAGGAGATATGGGGATATAGGTATACATATAGCTAATTCATTTTGTTATACAGCAGCAACTAACACAATGTAAAGCAATTACACTCCAATAAAGATATTAAAAAACAAAACAAATGAGTAGCATTACTGGGCTCAGGTCTGTTAAGTGGTGGCTGAGACTGAAGAGAAAAGGAAGGGTGGAAACGCTAAGCTGGAGAATCCCATCCAAGACTCAAGAATGCCCCAGCTCTGCACAGACAAAACCCCTTCATTGTCCCTGATAAGCTGGGCTCTGGCGGCGTAGAAGGCCACAGCGCCGCCCACAGATCCTGAACCAGTGCTCTCTATGCACTAATGTTTCTCAGCTTGGATCCTTCGCTTCTTCCACAAACGCTAAGGGGAAAAACATTGGATGTCAGGCAGTAACCCAGTATCAGGTTCAGGCATAGCCTCCATCTCTCAAGAACAGTCAGGCCTGCCAGTCGCCTGGGCAGAAATGAGATCTTCCTGGCAGAGGCTTGCAGAGCCTGCATATCTCAGCCACAGGGGTGAGCACAAGAGGCCAAAGATGCGGGAAGATCCAGTTTCTCTGAATAATGTGTGCTGCCACACAGACAAGGGAACATCCTTCCCTCTGAAACTGCCACAAACTCCCTCAGATGCAAAAGGACTAGGCAAATATAACTGTCAACTGAGACCTCAGAATGCTCCTCAGATGTCAACAAAAGGATGTGATCCCCAGCTCATGACAGCAGCACCAAGCACCTAACAAACACTTGACAAATTGTGCACTGTCAGAGCATGTGCCTGTCTGATTAATAACAATGGAAAAGGAAGTGGGTCATTATTTTGGTCACGGACCAGTATCATATCGATAAAAGGTCACTGTGCTAGTGGGGCTATTGCTATGGATTTAATTTTTGCCTTGAAACATTGCAAGAGACGGCTTATTCTAGCTTGATTATCTGAGTGACACTGCAACTGAAATCGTGTTTAGCAGAATATATTTAGCTCTGTGTTTGGACATACAGTGAGTCCCAAGTTCCCAACCTCTAGAGACCTCATTTTAAATTGCATCCTACAAATGTCCTCCCCTTTTTTTCCATTCAAGCAAATTGGTATAGCCCTTGTTCTACTTGCCACATTCTTTCCAGGGCAAACAGATGGAAGGAAGAGAACATGCCAGAAAGAAGAAATGGAAACTGAAAATGACATTACAATGAAAATAAAGCTGCAAAATATTATCTGGGTCAACTCTTCATACGTTTTAAAATCAGCACCAGCAGGCTCTGCACATATGGCATTGGTTTTATATTTTTTTGGTTCAGATGTCACACAGGATTAGTGCAAAAGGAAAAATCCCAGCATGGAACCTATTTTTATACAGATTAATCAATCATTTCGCATCTCTTCCTTTCCCGTCATTCCCCAAACTTTCAACTTAATGAAACTGCTCTCATTCAAAATATGTCATTTACTGCACTCTGAACAGAAATCCTTTCAGGAAAGGAAGTGGGCTTAGAATTTGAACCTAGGTTTTTAAATGTCACATTTTTAATTCAAGTTATAAATATTAACTAGACTTATGCTATGGCCCAGCCCCTTTTAGCTTATAGCCATTGTGGAATCCTACATATCCATCAGTGGCAGCAAAACGAATTGGCAAACATTTTATTATGTAGATATAGATATAGCCATTTGATGAAAACAGAAAGTCACACATTTGAAAAGAGAAACCTACTGCATATTTCACGTTTTGTTCTGTTGTCTACATTTTCAAGTACATTGAATGTCATAATTCCCATCAGAAAACCAAGCACACAGTTAGGTTCTTAGTAAGTATTTGCTAGGAAATTTGATAGAGGCTAAATGGAATCAAACCAAAGAATTGTTTAAGTTATTCGCTACAGCCTCCCTTAACTACAAGGCATTGTGAAAATGATGATGATGATGCTTACAGTAATCATAATACAACAGCAGTGACTATTTAGTGTATGTCATGTGCCACTGATGATGTCATTGAATTTTCAAAGCAGCCTTGTGTCATAGGTACTATTATTATTCTATTATACAGATTAGGAAACAGAGAGGAAATTCCGATATTTTGAGGTTGAAAAAAATCCCATACAATGCTGGTTTTCAGAGATGGGCAGGAGAATTGATCACAGACACATTGAAAAAGGGAAATGGAGCCTTATAATACTCATGAGGTGAAAAACTTTGGAGAAAGTGTCATCGACATTGTTTCCAGGTCTCCAAAACCATGATCACTACAGAGTTCATCATGCACCTTTGTCTGCTGCCCCTTTGATGGGTGGAAATTATATTTATAAAATATTAAGGCAATGACCTAAAGCTCGACCTCAGTGACAAAGTCAGAGCCAGAGGAACCACCAGTACGTTCACATCCTCAAAGGGTGGTACCTTTTCACCATTTGGGGCAATTAAAATTGAGCCATGAAAGAGATGATATTACACTGGTTGTCCTTTGCATGAATGGTCAGTCATGAGTACAGAAAATAAGAAACATTTACAGTCTAGTGTAATACTCTGTGCTCCCTCTTTTATACGATTAAAAATGAATCTCTCTTTATACCAATACAGTACATGTTCTGCTTTTTGTTTAGAGCTGCTAGATGCCAGCTACCTTCTGTGGACAGCCTGAAAATCTAATTTTACACAATTTTAAAGTTATTGAGCTAGACTTGGTGTTACCATACACACAGTCTTTTGTTTCCACTAATTAATTTTAACACCACAGGCATTAATTATTTGCCCAGCAAATGAAAATTGCTTTAAGATGACTCATGTGTTTTACAACATTGCAAACCCAACCCTTATGCTCTTGGAATGTACAGTAAAGAGGAAGTATTAGAGCAAATCAGTTAATAGAAAGAAAATTCTTCCACATCCCAATTCCACAGACATGAAGAGTTTTAGAATTTCTACTGGATGCTACATGAGAAAAGTAAATTAAAACTGGTTAGAGAGATGGTCTCTGAATAATTTCCACGGTGAACTGGCAGATATGAGCACATGAGTAAGATCTCTCTTGAAAATAAACACATCGAGTTTCAGTCTACACAGAGGCCCACTGCAAACTCTGTGCAGTGCCAATTAGCATTAACTGTGGCTGTGCTCATCTATTCCCATAGCACGTTGCTGGGTAAGGCCAAGCTCTGCATTTACAAATGCAGCATGCAATGCTCAGAGTTAGAAGAACATTCTAAAATGTAATCATCCATGGTCAATCTTTTTCCCTTTGGCTTTGAATGGCAGACTCACAGATGACAAGGGGTATTTAAAACAATATATGTGTGTACTTTTAAAAGTTTAGTTCCAGATTCTGCATTCAGAATATCTGAAAGGCGAGTGGAAAATTTGTTTTTAGACTACACTTTTAGCCTACCACAACTAACTTGACACACACATATACACAAAGAGCATATGCTCTGGGATCCAATATAATTATTTACTTACTGTGACTAACATGACTTACTTAGAAGGTAAGCTCCGTAGACTTTCATGGCAAACACTGCCTCTGCAAACAGCCTCCCACCACAGGCTGGGTTATGTTTTGTGCAGAAATACAGTGTGTGCAGCTCAGCTCATCTCTCCGTGGAGTACAGTCTCAGAGTGGGGTATCCATGGAGACCAAGCCTCCTACTTGTGCAGGGCAAGGAAGTTACTCCGCTGGGCACCATAGCATCAGGAGGCAGAGGGGAGGTTGGCCAATCAGGGAAGAGCACAGGAGCTTCTCCCTGGTGACTGCAGCATTTCAAAAGAAACCATCGCCCTCATGAATGAACACAAAGCATTTAAGGAAACATCAAATTGTCAAACAGAAGTAAATGCGTACACAACAGTCAAGGCTAATCCTTTGACAATTATGGAGCAACACTGTGAGTCTTTCTACAATGATTAAATCCCAAAGATCAAGGAAGAAATTACATCAAAACCCCACACAGTCCTAAATTTAATGGCAAGCATGTGATGCTTTGAGGAAAATACTTGGTGTATTTCATGAATTCCAGCTATTTAAATATGCAAGGCACTTCACAGTGCTTCCCAGGAGACAGGAACAGGAGACATCCATTGTTCTGATGGGGGAGAATGGAGTCGAGGGCTCCCTAGGACAACTGTTGGCATAGCGCTTCCAAACAGGAGTTTGCTTAGAGTAAGCACGTTTATCAAGCTTCCAGAAAAGCCCTCCGTTGTATCAGAATAATTCTAACTAAGAAGGCATCCATAATAAAATAGGGCCAATGCAGACAAGATGGTGAGTGAACATTCAAATGCCTTAAAGCTGTGCTATTTGTAAACTCTCTTCATTTCTCATTTAATAATGGTAATGATCATTTATTGAGCACATACTGGAGACTAGGCAAATACTGTAACGAGAAACACAACTTCTTACCAGATGCAGACTCTGATCTTTGCAAAGATACAGGAGGATGTGCATGTTTACTTCTTAGTGCTGTGCAGGCATATCTCATTTTATTGCGCTTTGCTTTATTGCACTTTACAGACATTGTGTTTTTTTTACAAACTGAAGGCATATGGTAACCCTGAGTTGTCAGATGATGATTTGCATCTGACAGCATAAAGTATTTTTAAATTAAGATACGTATATTTTTTAGACATAATGCTATTGCACATTTACTAGACTACAGTACAGTGTAAATATAACTTTTATATACTCTGGGAAACCAAAAAATTCATGTGACTCACTTTATCACAATATTCACCTTATTGCAGTGGTCTGGAACCAACCCACAGTATCTCTAAGGTAGGCCTGTACTCTGTTATATACTTAACATATTTTACGATTCTCACAGCAACCTGAGAAAGATAAGCATTAATTGTTCCTCCATATTATATAAAAAAAGAGAAAACATTTCCTTATGTTTACAAAAGAAACTCTCCTGCCCACTGACTCCCCCTCCCCTCACTGCTAGGCAGGTGACCTGGTCCACCCTATTCAACGTCTAAATACAAGGTGAGGTACCTTCCTCCTTATATTAAAGTTGTTCCAAAGCCTCTTACTATACAGCTCTCTCTTATAATTACCTTCTTTGAACAAAAAGTGTCATCTGAAAAAGATACATCAGTCCGAATTGACCTCAGTCGGTGCTAGTTTGGGCCGCCTTCAGAGATCAACTGATGGGATTGTTTAAAATGAAGACAACCAAGAAATTCAAAACCAGATTTTGTAATTAGTCCTGTCATATGACTCCTCCAACCTTTTAAAGATCAATTTAAATAGCAATAGTCACTGGTTAAGTTGTAGAGACTGAAAAACATATTCTTTGCTCACTAAACTCAGTAACTGAATAGCTTTGGGTAGTGACAGATACTTACATTGCACCTACAGGAAAACAGAAAAACCAGCTGTCCTGTGCTATCCACGGATGCTGTGACAGCCTGCTCTTTGCCCTCCAATGTCCACCTCATTCTCCCCTTCTTCCATAATAATAGGTGCCCAGGTGACTAAGATGTCCTGGGATATAATTGGAAATGACACGTGTCACTTCTGTGCCCTGACCTTAAAATGACTGGGTGAGTATCCTCCGGCCCCTCTCCCCCTTCCTTCTGCCTGGTATAGGACAGCTGACCTCACACAGCTGCCTACCAGCCTCAGTCAATCAAACACTTATGTACTGTTTTATGAGACAGATCAACTCCTGTCTAATTTTAACCTCCGGATTTGGGGGCCTCTTTTTACATTAACTTAACTCATACCCTCACAGTACTTGTAGGCTTGAAAACAATACCCAATAAAAGCACCAGACATGACTTCGAAACTGCTTTATATTAAACAAATTGGGCAGCAGTGAAGATAATTTGCTCTGGAAAAGACGGCTGAGTTGAAAGGTAGCTCAAACGATGAGCAAGACAAGAAATTTTTTATATTAACTACGAATAACAAGATCAATGTTACTAAATTAATAAGAGTATAAATTGGTATGTTTAACTAAAAAAATAAATTTAAAAAACCTATCAGATATTGACTATTTCATCCATCTCTAAAGGTTTACTCCAGTTAGCAAATAAAATAAAACATTTTTAATCTCATTAGGAAAATGCAGGGCCTTATATTCTGTCATATAACTGCTTCCCTA
>NW_006793099.1:750091-790866 GCF_000442215.2 Lipotes vexillifer
CTACACTTTGCTATTTTCACTGCCTTCTCATTAATGTACCTGCTTCCACTTTCATCTCTTGATAATCCGAGTTCCACAGAGCAGCCAAAAGGATCTTGAACATATACATTAAATCGTCTCTCTTAAAACCAGCCAGAGGTTCCCATTGCTCTAAAGACACAGACCTCACCTGCAACAACTCTCTCCCTTCCTAGGTCACTGCTCTGCCCACTGCCCCCCAAACCCTCCCCAAATGTGAAGGAATATGACTAAGTTCTCAGCTCAACTGTCATCTCCCCGGACACTCCCTGCCCCATGCCCATGACTGTCTATGGCATTACCTTGTTTTACTTGTCACTATCTGAACTTATCTTGTTTGTCTGCTTGTGTGTGTATCAGCCATCTCCCCATGTTAAAGGCAGGCTACAAAAGAACAGGCATCTTTTCCTTTTTTTCCACTCCTCTATCCCGAATGCCTGGAACAGTGGTGTCAGCACAGCATAAATACTTAATAAACACTTGTTGAGTGAATGAATGAAAGCTGGTCAATCAATGTATAGCCAGGATTCAAACTGAGGTTTAGCAGAAAACTTACACGTGGTGAAGTGAGGGTTGCCGTCCTTCAGACTCCTACACAGCGATCACCTTCCTGCAATGCCACACTCTAGTCCATGCATCCTGGAATGTAAGCCCATTGCAGCCAGCTTCCTGAAGCTTACCTCACTTAACCATGGGCTGCATTCACGTAGCTTGCTGCTGTCCCTTGGCTGCCCTCAGATACAGGTTCAGGCGGTAGGAGACCTTAATTCATTGAATTACCCAAATGAACTTACATGACTTTTGCTCAACACGTAGCTTTTGTCAATAACCCTACAGTCCACCCAAATGCCACACAACAGATTACACTGGCGAGGAAGACAGAGAGGTCAGAGTACTTATCCCTCTGCCTCCTTCCTTGTCAGGTGCTTTGTTCCTCTACCAAAGTACACGGTTCCCTCACATGTAGCCTGGGAATTCTCTCCCTCTGGGTCCTGGGTATCTCGACCTTCCTCTGGCCTCTTCAGGATGGGGGGAAGGGCTCCAAGCCATTACCATCGCCATACTTGTTGGGTTTCCTTAATCAGGCCCATTCCTGTGTATGCAGTCTCTTCAATAAAGTCTTAGGACAAAAAAAAAAAGCCCAACCTAAAGAATGTATCTGCATGATTTATAACTCTTAGTTTATAGGTTTGTGTGTAAAAGAAGTTTCCAGGTTTATTTCTCTTATGCTGGTAGTTGATAAATATCTTTAATGGTGGGTGTGTGGTCTGCTGGAGTGTCTGCTACGTATGAGAGACCCATAAGGCTTTGTTCTCAACACATTAGAGCACTTAGCATCTGGCAGGCTCTCACACCGGTAGCTAGCACACTGTGCATGCAATAAATCCTAGTAGACCTGGGATCTGGATGGCAGGGCCTCTGGGAAGAAGAAGATTATAATTCACTAATTCTTAGGGAAAAACCATTAGCAGACCATTTGGCACCGTTACATTGATTGGGTGCATCATCAAGAGCACAGATGGGAGAAAGGCATGAGAGTAAATATGTAAGTAATCCTGCCATAAAGATAAATACTCAGGTCTCCTCATCATATTTAAGCTTTTTTTCACTGGTCTGGTCTCTGCTGGGGGGAAGGGATAGACTATAAAATAATTCACCATAAAACATTCTCTGCTGTATCCTGGGGGAACGTTGTTTCTCTCAGAGCGAAAGAAAGTTTCAGAGATCGATTTCGGTATCAGTGCAAAAGCTCTTGTATAAGTTGACAAAGCCTAATGATCTTTGTTTGCGAAAGTATGAACGACATGCAGGGCAGCACATAAAACATTGTGACAAGTACGGAAAGGACTAGTTCATGATTCAGTAGAAAATCCTGAAGACCTTAACATTTCTTTGATGTTGACATTCTCAGGGTTTATTTTACTGACCTGCATCCAAACAGCCTCCTGTGTTTAACTTTCTGTATTTCATTGAAGTTACACTGAGGTTCATTGATTCTGTTACCAGCAACAGCCAGCATGATCTATATATGGACTGTATCAGCTAATCTATAGGGCTCTACAGATATTTTTTTAAAATCCCTGTCTTATATCAATACATCTTTCTCAATTGTCACACTTTCCTATTAATTAGGAATAATTAAATTATTCTTTTGAAGTCAGACCTTAGACGCAGTGCAGTAGTTAAGAGTTAGAAGCAAGACTTCCCTGTTTAAAATCCATTTACAAACTGTGTGACCTTGCATGAATTAACCTCTCTATGCCACAGTTTCTCCATCTGTAAAATACGGGATAATGATATCACTTTCTCACAGTGATATTAGGATTAAATGAGTAAAGTCCTTGGAATTTTGCCTGGGACAGTCAGGGCTCAATAAATATTAGCTAAAACAATTTTTAATCAAACTTCAGAGTCATGCAAGCCCACAATTACATTTAATATATTCTTCCAGATATCTTCAGTATCTGAAATAGACTTAAGCCTTTATTTGAGGCTGGGCTTTGCTGCTGGAAGAACTTTGATTGAAACTGTAAGCTATTAGAAAAGTACTGCCCCTTGCCAAAGAATGCAGCATGTTTCCATTTAACCAAAATCTCTTTTAGCACTAAAATTTTAATTTTTCCACTCTATGAAAACATTTCTGAAATGTTCAAGACATTTTCCTGCCCTCATACACATTATTTTCTGCCAACTCCACCATCACACTGACTCAGTCTGTTTCTGGAACATTAATTATTGCATTAAGTGCTACAAAACATTTAAAGCCTGAAACACTTAGAAGGCCACTATGCTTTTCAGTGGTCTTTTGTCTGCTTTTTCATATTTTCCTATCTCTTTCTTCATTGTCGAGCCATCAGCTGTCAATTAATGCTCTTTTCAGTGCCCTCCTATAGCAAACACTCCCCCTCATGTTTCGTGAATTGGGAGACATGACCTGCTAGAATTTTGTTTTAAATAAACATATAAGTTCTGTGGATAGTTTTAAGGGTTTTCCTGTAAACAAAGTGCAAGGAATTTCTGATATCTATTTTAAGAGCAACAAATGACCACTCTTAACATTTACTAAGGAATTACTTTGTGCTAGGTCCAATGCTGGGCATTTTACATTCTTTAATCTGTTTAATTGTCACAAAAACCCATTTTACAGATGCCGAATACCAAGTTTCCGGAAGATAACAAGTAGCTGAGGAGTGCACAGTTATAAAGAGGTGGTATGGAACTGTGAACCTAGTATACTGGGCTCCTGAGTCTGGTGGTTAGAAAGTGTCCCCCCAGCCCTGCCCTCCCCCCACTTTTTTTCTGAAGAAACAAACTGGGTAAGCTGTGAGTCTTCTCTTTGTAGCTCAAGTTATTATTATAAGAATGTATGTCCCACCCACACCCCATGCTGTAAATTGTCTCTTTTATTTCACAGAACTAACTTTGAAGTGAAAGGGACAATGCTTGTGATAAGCACGGGAACAGCTGCAGGCTATCGGCTGTGCGTGAAAGAGCCTCAATCTACTAAGGGAACCAGTGTTGATTAATCATTAACCCAGTTGGTGCCTTCAGAGTTTTCCAGCAAATGCCTCTGAATGTGGGAAAGCGTCTTCTTAAAGTAACCCATCCTCTGTTGTTGTTGTGAGGTTATTACAGTTCATCTGGCCAGGTCTCTGATTTCAAAAGCCTGGGTGGTGTCTGATGACAAGGGAATACTAACTTAGTCTGAATGCTGATGGCAGAGGTGACATCTTTCAAATGCAGATTTCAACATTTCGGTTTCTAAATGTGGGTTTCTTTTCAATTATAGTGACCCTAACCATTTGCTCTTGACCTATCTTCTTAACCGGGAGGTGTTTTTTTCTCCCTTTCACATTTTCTAAATATTTGTTTAAATTGTGTAATTCTTTCCCCAGCTCTCCCACAAGTCTTGTGTAGGAAGGATTTAGTACTTGCATTTGTAGAACAATAACACTGGGTCTTTTTCTCCTTTGGGTTAAGATGCTCCCCAAGTAGAAAATCAAGCATTAAAGGAGGCCCAGGAATGTCATTTAATGTCCTAGCACAGAAATCCAATTAGGCCTTTCCTTTCTAGGTGAGAAAAATCTCATCAGGAAAACTGTGAACTACATATAGGAAAAGCACCTGGGAGAAGGAATGGTAGCACCACAGATCCCTCAAAAAGTATTGGGATTTTATATACACACTACTATATATATAAAATAGATAATAAGGACCTACTGTATAACACAGGGAACTCTACTCAATAATCTGTAATGACCTATATGGGAAAAGAATCTAAAAAAGAGTGCATGTATGTGTATGTATAACTGATTCACTTTGCTGTACAGCGGAAACTAACACAACATTGTAAATCAACTATACTCCAATAAAAATTAATTATTAAAAAAAAAAGTTCCCAATCAGAATGCCTCCATTCCCTTCCTTTTAATCTGTACTGCAGCCCAGATTTATTGTAGTTTTCTGCCTTAAATGATAAGGTCCCTAAGAGCAGGGATGATGTTGAGGTCATCTTTGCTTTATCTTTCCCATGTTCCCCCCACACTACACATTGATTCCTTGTACACTCTATTCTCAGAGAAGTATTTACTGAACACCTACCTGATGACAGACATTGTATTACACTCTGGAGATTCAGTCTTAAATGTGTGCTGAGTTGACATGAAAAAGGCAAAGCCATTATTCAACTGAACTGCAGGGATGTTTTCTTCCGCTCTTTGCTGGTAATTTTTAATTAAATCTGCATAGCCATTAAGTGATAGAAGCCAAAATGACAGAAGGCTCACTGCCTCCAAGAAGTTCCAACACGAGTCCTGCTTGGAGGAAAGCAGGGCTTTCATGCTGGGCGTGTGCCACAGTACCCTGCTGGAGAGGTGCTGGCGTGCTCACCTTTCAGAGCCCTTCCTGGCATCCTGTGACACAGATCTCTTCTCCTTCTGCATTAGATACTCAGTAAATATTATTAGCTCTTTATCTGAATGACCAAAGGGGCATTTCTATAACTCCTTTCTGAGATGAAAAGCAGTTTCCAGAATCTAGAACAACGGACCTAAAATAAAACGGGCCCAGGTTAATGTTAAAGGGCCCTTGAGCATCTGTATAAGAGGCACTAATTGCTTGCTATTTTAATAAACTGGTATTGGTCCTAATGAGTCGATTTATTTAAAAAAAGTAGAGTGCACATCAAGAGCGGAAGATGAGTTTAGGCTGAGGGGAGATGGTCACCTGGGGACAGAGGAGGTGGAACATTTTAACCAGAGAGCAGTACCTTCTTGTGGTTTAACAGATTATGTCTCTGCATTTTATAAATTTTGGAGTCACCCAGGGGCCTCGGTTCCAGGATTTCCTCTCTTCCTATTTATGAGCATGACAGATTTATTCTGCTGAAAGTTCAGAGAACTATAGGTCACGGTGCAGATTGTTCTAAATACAAAGAGCTTACTGTCCAGAATTGGGGCCCAGTCAAAAGCTCAAGCAATGGTTTTTAGTGATGACTTAGGAATTTCAGGCAACTAAGAAATAACCTTTAGGGACCCCTGTGACCTTGATAAAATGCAAATAAATCAAAAAATCACGAGGTCAGCACTGCTTAGGTGATATGTTTGCCTCTGAGCAATTAAGTCAGAAGCAGTTGACAAAGGCCCTGTTTCAGGCTCTGCCTCTGGGCAAAAGGGTCATTAAACTAGGAGTCATAAATCCTAATAAAGGAGACCCATGAAACTGCAGAAATAGTATGTGATATTTTGTGTGTGTTTTTCTGGAGTATGGGTCTGTGGCCTTCACTATTCTCAAATGATCCATTATCAAAACAGCATGAAGAACAACTCTTGTTTTCTTTCCTCCCTTCTTCCCTCCCTCCCCCCTTCTTTTTATTCTTTTTGTCTGCATGTTCTTCATGAAAGCATAAGGCTTAAACACTCTCAGCAAGACAAGTAGTTGATCTTTAGCAAGTGAGTATCTTCTGTAGGAACCAGACTTGCTGAGGGTGGATTCTGTACATACACATAGGGTTTTAAATCTTTCGTGAAGATATGATTATTCTTATTATGATTATTGAAACAAGGAAGGGCAAGGATAAACTTAACTGCCAGTTAAACTTAGGTTGTTCTTGTTGCACCACACTTTTCTCTTTTTTCACGTTTCTTGGTATTGTCACCACCGTAAAATGTTTTTGGAAGGGGGCCAGGGGGTGGAGGGGTGGTGAATAACAAAAATGAAATAATTTCAGGTTGCATTCAAGTCCTACAATACCTTCACAATAAAAATCTACTTTTTCTTCACAATCCATGAAGCGGACATTCTTTCCTGCAGCATTTCATATTCTCAATCCCATAGCCTACCTTTGCTGTTGAGGTCAACCAATGTTGATTGTGCCCTCGATACACACCGGCCCCTGTGTGCTAGGAATACAAAAAGAGGATGACAGGGCTTCTGCTCTTAAACTCACATCCTGTATGCTACAGAAGCAGACTCCATTGGTGACTGCTCCCAGGTTAAAAGAAAATTGAGAACATTTCTCAAAGGAAGATATACAAATAGCCAATAAGCACATGGAAAGATGCTCATCATCGGGCTTCCCTGGTGGCGCAGTGGTTGAGAGTCCGCCTGCCGATGCAGGGGACACGGGTTCGTGCTCCGGTCCGGGAGGATCCCACATGCCGCTGAGTCTGCGCGTCCGGAGCCTGTGCCCCGCAACGGGAGAAGCCACAACAGTGAGAGGCCCGTGCACCGCAAAACAAAAAAAAAAAGGCTCATCATCTTTAGCCACCAGGGAAATGTAAATCAAAAGCACAATGAAATACCACTTCACACTCACTAGAGTGGGTATAATCAAAAAGATAGACAATAACAACTGTTGGTAAAGATGTGGAGAAACTGAAACCCTTATACATTGCTGGTGGTTTGTAAAGTGATGCAGCCATTTGGGAATACAGTTTGGCAATTCCTCAAAGGGTTAAACATAGAGTTGTCATATGATTCAGCAATTTCATTCCTAAGTATATACCCAAGAGAATTGAAAGCATGCACAAAAACCTGTATATGGATGTTCATGGCACCATTATTCGTGATAGCCCCAAAGTGGAAACAATCTAAATTTCCATCAACTGTGAATGGATAAGCAAAATGTGGTCTGTCACCACACTAAGGCAAGATGTTAATAATAGGGGAAACTGGAAGTAGTGGTAGTGAGGGGGGATATAAGAACTCTGTTGCTGTCTGCTCAATTTTTCTGTAAACCCAAAATTGCTCAAAAAAAAGTCTATTTTAAAATGTGGTATATCCATACAATAGAATATTATTGAGCCATAAAAAGAATGAAGTACTAATACATGAACCTTGAAAACATTATGCAAAGTGAAAGAAGCTGAACACAAAAGGCCACATATTGTATGATTCCTTTATATGAGATGTCCAGAACAGGCGGATCAGACAGAGGGTAGGTTGGTGGTTGCCAAGGGCTGGAAGAAAGGAAAAGTGGACAGTGACTGCTAATGGGTATGAGGTTTCTTTTGGGGGAGATAAAAATGTCCTGAAATTGGACAGTAGTGATGTTTGTATGATCTTTTTTTATTTTTTTTTTTTTGCGGTACGCGGGCCTCTCACTGCTGTGGCCTCTCTCGTTGCGGAGCACAGGCTCCGGATGCGCAGGCTCAGCGGCCATGGCTCACGGGCCCAGCCGCTCCATGGCATGTGTGGTCTTCCTGGACCGGGGCACGAACCTGTGTCCCCTGCATCGGCAGGCAAACTCTCAACCACTGCGCCACCAGGGAAGCCCTGTATGATCTTTTGAATATGCTAAATACCACTGAAATGTACACTTTAATAGGGTGAATTTTATGGTATATGAATTATTTCTTAACTTAAAAAAAGGAGAACTGAGCTGGGGGAGGGAGGAAGGCAGCTCTGGCTCTTGAGTACACAAGGTAATGGTTTATTTCTTGGCTATAATTACAGGACACTCTTCAATTCATTGTCTCTGTCTTAAATATTGGGGGTACCCAACACCTTTTTTACAATGTCCATCTTTCTCTTTTATATGCTGTCTTCTCCATTGTGTATCATTTTCTTTTTTATATTTTTCTGAAGCAAAGGACTGTTAACAAATTCATCATAACTAACATTTACCAGGAACTATTAGGAAACAGGGGATTTCTTCTTCACACAGTGTAAGTTTTGCTCTCAGACTAAACAACATTCTCTTTGGTTGACCAAAAGCAAGACGAAGAGTAATCCATTAAGATATGCTATGCATGTCAATTATTCAGGAAGAACAAAAGCAGAGAGAGATGGAAGAGGACACAGGACCTTCCAATGGAAGCGTACACAGGACCAACCTTTGGCTCCATTGAAATAAAGCCATCTATAGCTCCTTGCACAATAATGATATCACCAAACAAAAATTAGAAGACAAATGTAAGGAATGGGGCTCATGCAAGCCATTAATCTGTCTTTTCAGGCTCATTAATATGTATAGTACAACTGGTGATACTGAAGAAAATAATGCAATATAGGGGTTGTCTCTCAATGCCAATACTCAGGTCCTTTTATTTTAAAGTTATAACTTTAATTTCACTAAAACTATATTTGTTCATATACTGTATATATTTCTGAGATGGAAAATATTTATTTATATATTGCAAGTTCTGAGAACTGACCTTTTCTGATGTTCATGGCATCTCATTCACTGTAATAAAAATCTCCATTTCACCTCATAGCTTTTACTATTTTGTAATTATTGAACATTCTATGTATATATATATATAGAATATATAGCATCATATTCATATTTAAATCTTTAAAAGCAAATAAAATAACTAGGTCAGCAAGTATGCCCAGCCCTACAGATGTGCATCAAGATAACCTGCTCTTTTCACAATTTGTGCACACTTTAAATGGTACCAAGTAATCTCTTAGTATAATTTATGCTAGACTTAATTATATAGTTTCAGTGTCTTTTAGACCATTCAGTTAACATTTCTTCAAATTTCCTCCCTTTTTTACATGTCTTTATAACAGACACATATGTCACTATGCATTCTCAATTATTAACAACTAGTACAGAAAATATTTCACTCTATGCTCTACCTCCTTTACTAAAAAAAAAAAAAAAGATGTCTCTGGGTGCTAGGTACAGCATTAGTGTTTCCTACCTTGATATCCAGGTGTTTCATTTCAAATTTCATTTGAAATCCCTCTAGTCATATTACTCCAATAAGAACATGAAAAGTTTACGTACACTCACCTGGCTTTACAAGGCCTGACTTTGGCTCCTTCTTATGTCGAGCTGACTGGATGCTTCCCTCACCAACCATTCCAACTGTGCATTTCTTTCTGATAAAGTCTTCATCACTTCCAGGGCAAAAGCCAACAGGGCTGCTGCCAGCATCCGAGGGCGTTTTCACAGGAGATACTGACTGACTACTAGGACAGCCTGTGTCATCTGGAAGACAAGAATCAATGAGTGTTTAATGAGGAGGGAGGAAATCAATGATGGCAAAGGGAGGGCAGGCAGTGAGCCATGCCCACACGCGCTCACACACGTACTCTGCTCAAGAGGCCCGGGGTTGACTCCTGTGGGTGACTTGCCTTTTCTTTTCCATATTCTGGCCAATCGTGTTAACAAAGGAAATATCAGCTACTATAAAACATATTTTAAGGCAAAACCTTACAAGATTTTGCATCACAAATATTTCTGTAACGTTCTTGTTGTCAAAACCTAAATTCGTTTGTTTTGACACTTGAGGTAGAGTATACTTTTGGGTCATAATCGTCCATAAATTTTTGATGGGGTAGGTAAATAAAATGTTTGCCAGAGCAATTCAGGATTATTCATATGAAGTCTTCGGGGTTGTCGGTGTTAGGAAAAAGTTACTTGAATATTATTGACCACACCCAGTTTTTGATTACTGGACCCATCAAGTGGTTGTTATAACAGAGTTTGATAGAGGCGAGAGCTGGCTTTAGGAATTCAAGGAAGTAGAAGGCAGTGATCCTGCTTTATTATCAAATGCACTCAACCAAAAATACATCAGTCAGATATACTGCTGCTTGGGGTAAATGGGTAAAATAAAAATGATATTCAAATTAAAAATATTCCCTGAACTTTCAAGTTATATATTACTACCATGGTCATTACTATAAGTTAATATGCATGATAGGAAGTGACCTGTGTAGATGCTTATTAAGCAAACAGGAAAGTCGCATTCCTGACTCCTATAAATGTTTTCCGTATCTATTAAATATTTATAATGGTTGGTTAATTCATTTATACTGTGGTGAGAACTGTATGGGAATTTCAAGCCAAACAACATTACTTAACAGTATGTCTACTCAAACTAATCAACTAGTGGTAAATCTTCACTGCTAACTAATTCTTTATTACATGGAAATATTTTGATGTCAGTTATTTTAGTAACTAAGTGGGCAAAAAATGAATAAGGACATTTAGTACTAATAACTTTTAGGACTATTACACTTTTATAAATATTAAAGGAACTAAAATAATTTGCCATCTATCAAAGGCTATCTTAAAACTTCATAACTTGAATGAAGACAGAAACAGAAATAGCTCTGAATAAAATATACTGGTTGCCCGAATTAAGATGACTAGAATCCATCTCAAAAGTAATTACCTTTGCTTCATTTTTGGCCTTTATTTCAATTTTTATTATGAAATATCTAAGTTCCTAGAACAAAGTGAACTTGGCACCAGTAAAATGATGTATTTCTCTTGTATCTTTTTTGACTTTTGGACATATTAGTCTATATAGGACCTCAATGGTCTGTTTCTGGAAGTAAATGGATTTAGTGCACGGTTCATACCTTCTGTCTTTGTTGCTCTTTTAAATGTGCTATGTTCTTCCCGAATTGAAGAAACTTTGTCCCTGAATCACTGTGATGAGACTCCTCTTGGCCACTACTGCTCAGCTATTTCGCTATTGTCCCTGGCTTTCTCCTACATTTGCATGTCCCATGCTTCAATCCAAAGAAATCTGAGTGCAAAGTTGCTAAAGTGCAAAGTTGCTAATTATTTAGACAGATTCCAGCACGGTTCAACAGGTCTGCACATGGCCTTGGGAGAGCCTGGTTCCTGATTCCTATCCCAAAGCAGAGAAGCTCAAATGATTGAGGTCTAATCATCCAAAATTACCTATTGTCTTTAAAAGTATTTCCCTATGAGTCAGTTCCACAAATTACTTCTTTTAAAAGAGAGATGGCCCAAATTAACAAAAATCCATGCTTCAGATTCTCTACCCTAAAAGGTAATTTTTCTTGAGAACTCTCAGACTCAAAGGGACAAAATTAAACAATTTCCAGTATTGAGAAACACCGTCGAAATTGTAATTTAACTACACAGAAAATGAATGTGTTTTGTTTGGTTCTACTATCATTTTGCCAGAGTTAAATAAGAAGGAATGTGGATATGCCATGTTTTCAGTACTAGTCATTTCGAGGATTAAGTACTAGGGTCTGATTAAAAATTGTGGACTGAAGTGATTCAGAATGGTGGCAGTTTAGGGAAGGCAGTAGCAATTTTTCACCTGGCATGTATGCCTCACCTGTCATCAATATTTACAGCCAATAACTCCAGGGGCAAGGATTGAGAAGATGAATACCTAAATAAATCCTTAACTTCAGGTACCTCGTACAGCATTTGAATCATTACCTAGTAAACAAGTGTTCATTTATCACCTCTTAACTGTCTGGTACTGCACTTCACATTGCGGGGGAAACGAGAGGGATATGAGACATCGTCTTTCATTAAACAAATATGTATCAAGTCCTGGCACTGAACCAGCCACAGGCACTGTACCCAGCCCCCATACTGATGGAGCTTATAAGTAAGTAAAAGGGGTTGGTAAATCTCACTTCCAGCGCATAGCTCCTGTAAGCTGCTAAGTCTGTTAAGGCAAATCCATACCCAAGAAAAACTGAGTTGTCAGAGAAGCTTGCGGCATTTGCCTGTTTTGTCTAATGGGACCAACACTAACAAAGGAATCTGGTTTTGGAAAGGGCAGGGCCATTAATTTTCCTACTACAGAGACCACGCTTTGAGTTATGCAAAGTAAGCCCCGAGCAAAAGCGACAGAGCTTCAGTACCAGAGAGTCATCTGGTCACCTGTGGCACCTGAGGTATTTTCCTCTGTGCAGCACTGAAGAAGTGGTTATTTTTTCAACAAGTCTTGTTTAGGGCCCCTTCCCTCCTCCCCCTCCCCTTCCCTCCTCTTCCTTTTCCTCCTTTTTTAACTTCATGATCAGAGCTGGAAGCAGACCACCAGTCCAGATGAAGATAATATTCCTTTCCAAAATGCACTGCAAAATATTCTTAGTTCATATTTACTCCAAGATTCTAAGAATAGGGAGCCAAGTTGATGTCCTTTGCTTGTTCATGTCTAATCTTACTATGTGCCAAACTACATGTGGATCCAGCACATATTAAAGAGATTTATTTATTAAACCTGCTTCAGTGAAGCACTTTGCGTGTGCCTTCTGTTCCTTGCCGCTACCTTGACTGTTGAATTTGTCTTGTAGAATTATAGCTTTTATTAGTTATGTTAGTATAAGGAAATTATCAATGAGAAAAACTTCTAATATGACACCATGAAGAAACTGTTTCTGGGCAGGAAACGGCAGAAATCCTGAATGATTTACCCAGAAAAGTGTGGGTTGTTTCAGATTTCCAGAATGGAGAAAAGTAAGAACATTTCAGCCTGGTTTTAGCATAAGGGAAGCTTTCCTCCAAGGCTTTAGGAAGAGAGTGTAGGAGACTCTCAGTTCTACTGGAGAGAAATGAGTTTTTCTTTTAAAACACACTTAAACACGCACCCACACCAGCTCTTACATAGTTGAGTTTTTACATTTCTTTCTCTACTATTCATGGTAAGTATAACTTCATTAAAAAAAAAATACACGCAATAGGACCACTTTCCACGTTTTACACAGTGTGATCCATTTGGGATGGATTCATACGAGATGATTTCCTTCCAGGGTCAACAATTTAAAATCCCATTTACCTGGGTCCGGGATGGACCCTGGTGGATCTCAGGTAAAAGTAACCCACATCAAGGCCACGTCTAAATGATCACCATCTGCACTGAAGGAGACTAATTTACATGCCCTGTTTTATTTATACTGAGGAATAAGTTCTTCTGCTGATTTGTTCTTGTTTATTTGCTTTGAATACATCAACCCACAGGATTAAGGATAACTGAAGAATATTTACAGATCCAGGAACCTCCAGAAGTTGTGGTCCACCTCAAGTGCTATAAGAAATATACTACTGACTAGTTTCCAAATTGGTTTTAAGGGAAAAAATTTTAAGGTCTATAAAGACAGATGAGAGAAGCAGACATCTAATATAATTTTGTAGTCTGAAGGTTGTTAAAAAGTGATTTTTAATCTACTTTCCCTTTACATTACAAGCTTTTTGAGAATATAGGATATAGTTAATAATTGTAAAATGACTCTACTTATAATTCTGAAAAAAGTGTGTATAAGTATCTTTTAAGATAATTTGTATCTTATTTTAAGTGGACTAAAGAAACTCGCTAAATTAAAGAAAATCTTCTGTTGGCTTGTTAAAATTTTAACAGATTTTTAAATTATAAAAGTAATAATCTTTAATGCAGAAGATGTAGAGTACAGAAAAGTACAAAGAAGTAAAAAAAAAAAAAAAAAAAGGAGGGGGGGATAATATTTTCCTATAATTGTACTGCCCGGAAAAAATATTTAACTATTTGGCATACTTCTTACTGATTTTTTATACATAGGATTTACTTGCTTACTTGCTCTTTGTTTTGTTAAAATTTCAACATACATTATAGTTTCATCACTCTGTTATCGAAAATTTCTCCCTGGAATTTGTCAGGCTAGAAAGAAAGAAGCTATTAAGACTAACAGTAGGGGCTTCCCTGGTGGCGCAGTGGTTGAGAGTCCGCCTGCCAATGCAGGGGACACGGGTTCGAGCCCTGGTCTGGGAAGATCCCACATGCCACAGAGCAACTACGTCCGTGAGCCACAACTACTGAGCCTACGCGTCTGGAGCCTGTGCTCCGCAACAAGAGAGTCCACGATAGTGACCGCGCACCGCAACAAAAAGTAGCCCCGGCTCTTTACAACAGCGCAAGTCCGCGCGCAGCAACGGAGACCCCAAGCAGCCAAAAATAAATAAATAAATAATTTGTTTAAAAAAAAAAAAAAAAAAGACTAACAGTAGCCAACACAAAGGGGCCCCACTGGCCAAAGATGGAATAATTTGAACATCAAAAAGAATAATAAATGCAAATGACTGATAATCATTGGATATACTTTAAAGATCTATGAGCTCATAGTAATACAAAATAAAACTAAAAAAAGAAAGGCCCTTTCAACTCCCCCAAAATCCCAACCCACTGGGAATCTTTGGAAGTGACCCAGGGGGCAATTCTTTATATTGAAATTTGGCAATTAAAAGGAAAGAAAGAATTAATATATATCCTGATTGTAGAAAATGTTACTGGACAAACTGTATTTCAGGATAACTTAAATCGCTCATTGATATTGGAAAGTTCTCCCTTATAGAAGCATTCTGGTTAATGAAAGTAGATGGAATAGCAGAAAATTACTAGTTGACCCTTGAACAACATGCGGGTTAGGGGTGCTAGCCTCCGTGCAGTCGAAAACCCACGTGTAACTTAGCAGTGGCCCACCACATATGTGGTTCTATACCCAAGGATTCAACAAACAGTGGATCATGTAGGACTGTAGTATATCTCCATTTTTAAAATTCTGAGTATAAATGGGCCCACACACTTCAAACGCATGTTGTTCAAGGGTCAACTGTATTTTGCAATTATTTATAATGAAATACTTGATTTAGGCAACAAACATAATGGATGAAACCATCAGACAAAAGGCTGGTGGAGAGTCTGCAGTAGAGGGATCAAGCCTTACCCATTTGTACCAACTGAATATTCTTAGCATAGCTGACAGTGGGGTAACAGACATTATATACCTTCTGATGGGATGAGAGATGAAGCACACAGCATTCTCCACATTCTTGCCACAAAAAAACTGTCCCTGAATCTAATCAAGCTTTAAAACTAATGTCCACCTTATAAAGTAGATGGAGAACGGTAATGGGTTAAATCAGGGGTTGGCAAACTGCAGCCTGCAGGCCAAATCCTGTCAGCTGCCTGCTTTTGTAAATCAAATGTTATTGGAACACAGCCCAATACTTTACACAGTGTCAACTGTGGCTTTCAAGCACAAAGGTGAATAATTACAACAGAGATCATTTGGCCAGCAAAGCTGAAAATATTTCCTAGCTGGTCCTTTTCAGAAAAAGTTTGCTGGCCTCTGGGTTAAATGATACCATGAGGAAGAAAACAGGCACTTTTGAGACAACTAGGGCTAGTAGTTTCAGTGTTCTCTAGTGTACCAAGGAATTATGTTAAATTCCTTGTTAAATTATGTTAGTAATGAAAATGGCACTGTGATTATGTAAGAAAATGTCCATTTTTTTTAAGAAAGCATGCTGAGGTATGTAGGTAGACATGAAATAACATGATGTCTGGATATATGCTTTAAAATGCTTCAGCAAAGTAAAAGAGAGACGAGAAAAAGGGATAGATGTAGCAAATATGACAGCATCTTGCTATTAATCTGGATAAAGTGCACAAGCAGCTTATTGGTGTTCATTGTGGTATTATCTCTTCTTTGGGTATGTTTTTAAAGTGTCAAAATGTTTTATTTAATTTCGCAAAAAACATTATTTTAAATAAGTAACTATTTAAAACAGGAACACAGTGTTTCTAAAAATCAATTCCTTCTTGTAGGGTATCTTAGGATGTTTCCAATTTTCTCACTATCATTGAAATTGCTTTAACACCACATTTTACAGATAAATCTCTTGTCAAAATTTTTATTATCTCATAGAACATATCTCTAAAAATGGATTACTAAGACTTCCGAGAAATTTGAGGCAATTTATATTCCTATTATATTGTATGAGAGTATCCCACTTATTAAATTCCTGCCAATAATGAATACTAGTTTGTTTGAATTTTTGCCAAGTTAATGATGCAAAGTGTATTTCTGATGTCTTAGCTTGCATGTATTTAATTATCAGTGAGGCTTAATGTCCTTCATATGTTTGCTGGCCTTTTATTTTTACACTTATCCTGTGTATCGTTCATGTCCTCTGACAACTTTTCTATTAAGGTGTTAAGGAATTCTTATTGATCTGTAAGAAATCCTTATACATGAAATACATAGCCCTTTGGCACATTTCACCAAGTTTGTTTGCTTTTAGTTTATAATGTTTTTGACAACCAACCTTTTCTAATTTCTAGGTGTCAAATCTCTCCATATTTTCCTTTGTGATTTCTTCCAATGCTTTAATGCTTACAATGTCCTTATTAACTCCAAGATCAATTAACTATTACCTACACTTTCTTCTAGATTTTTATAATTTCAGTTTTTATTATATCAAATCCATCTGGAATTCATTTTAAAATGCAGTGTAAGGTTAGATGTTAACTGTACTATTATTTTCTTAATTTTTAGGAAATTTATCCTTTCCATATTACTTTGAAATGCTTTTCTCATAAAATTTTGAAAGCAATGAATATTGTTTGCAAAGTGAATATATATATATACACACACACATATACATTTGTATATATATATATTTTTTAATCCACATTTTAAAATATTAGGATTGCCCAAAGTGTGTGTGTGTGTGTCATATAATTTCCTGATATTTAACTAAAGTGTCTAACAACCAGTGCCATCCAACACATTTGGTGGCAATTATGATGACCAAGTTCCTACTTCAACTTCCTTGTAACCTAAAGATTACATATAAAATATTTCTTCAAAGTCCAAGAAACATCTCTAGAACTTCTGGTTCACTTCTGAATTTAGATCTCAGAGCTCATTTGTTTTCCAAAATGCTGAACTAAACAATTCCAAAAGACATACTTAAAAATAACATCAGGCGGAAGAAAACGTGGTTTTGTGCCATGATGTCTTGAAACATTCAGTTATGGTTTGATGCTGTTCAATGTCCAGTTGCATAATTTGGAGGAAGAATCATTTCTATTTTAAGGAAACATTACTTTAAACTATATAGAAATCTAGTTGATTCTCATGAATGACAAAAGTGTTTACAGCCTATTTATTCATCCATTCAACAAATATTTACTGAGTATCTACTACGTGCCAGACACTGTTATAGGTGTTACTAGTCTTACTGATCCAGACACTGACATTTTTTAAGATAGTCCAATGGAGACAGATAAAATGTCTATAGCTTAAACTCATGGTTAATCTGAACCCTGTGAAATTCTTACTACAAACCATTCAATGCTCTGAAAGGGTGTAGGTAGGTAAGAAAAGTAACATTTATTAAATAGCTATCATGTGGCAAGGGTACTAATTTTTATAATATAATTTTAATAATATCTCATTTTTATAGGTAGAAAAACTGAGGCTCAGAGAGGTTAACAAATCCAGCCACACAGCTACTAAGGTATGGACCCAAAGATTCAAACTCAGGTTTGTCTGACTGTTAAGTCCTTGTTCTTCTCAGCACCACAAGCTAACTGTTTTCTAAATTTTCCTACCTATGTTTGTTCCAAGAGGAAACAGCAGAAATTCTGGGAATGCTCAAATTAAAAACAGACAAAGGAAGCTGTTAGAAAGAAGCCATCCCATCATAAACAGACCACAAAATTTGAGACAAGAAACTCTAGTTGTTTCCAGTTTTTGCTTCAACACAGTAACCATTTAATGCATGTCATTCAGATAATTTTGCATTCTAGGCGTTCAGTAGCAAAATCTGAACTTTTATTCCTTCACCTAATTTTAGCATCTTTTCGGAGTGAGAATTCACAAGTTTACAAGTCTCCACACTAATTTTGATTCAGTATTATACAATGTGACACTACACAACTGCCAATGTTCAAGTGTAAGAATCTCATCCATCCATCCATCCATCCATCCATCCAATCTTCTCACAAATGATTACTGATCTCCTATTATGTGCCAGATAGTCTTCAAGATATTAGAAATGTAATGACGACCAAGACTCCAAGATCCTCGTCCTCAAGGAGTTCACATTCTAGTGGTGGAGACAGTTAATGAAGAAGTAACAAAACACATAGAGAAGAAATTTTGATGTGATGTACTGCTAGTGAAACAAACTGGGTGATATTATAGAGACTAGCTGGGTGGGAGGTCGGAAGGTACTTCCTTAGACAGGTTGTCATGGAAGGTCCTGAAGAGGTAATTTGAATTGAGACCAAAAAAATGAGAAGGAACCAATCCTGGAAAAGGCAGGGAAGAGAAAAGTCTAGAAAGAGGGAACAAGGAGTTTGATGCATTGAGGAAACTGAGAAGAGGCCTGGAAAACTGAGGGCAGAGAAGAACTGATGAGGCTGAAGGCATGTGCAGGATTATAGGCAGGAAACCTACATTAATCTCCAGTGCAATGGAAGCCATCGTGTGCATTAAGCAGGAGATGACCATGATTGGTCTGTGGAGAACAGACTGAATTAGTGATGTTATGTCTTGCTAATATTTATTGAGTGCCTACTAGGTACCAGGTATGTTTAGAATACTAAACACTTAACGCATTTAATTAACTTAATCTCTTTGAGACAGACACTAATAAGATAGGCATACAAAACCAGCACTAGAGCTTAAACCACCTCCCTGAGGCCACAGTAAGCCGCGGATATGAATCCAAAGAGGCTATAACTCCAGAGGCTCCTTCTTAGCCCCTATGCTGTGTGGCCCCTTTAGGAATGAAGGCTTAGAAGCAATAAACCCACGTGGAGACCACTGTCATAGTAGAAATGAGAGATGACAGTGGTTTGGGGTGGTAGTAGTAAAAATTGAGAAAACGAGATGGATTTGGGATACATTTTGGAAACATAATTGGAAGCATTAAGATATGACAATGAGGGTTTCCCTGGTGGCGCCGTGGTTGAGAGTCCGCCTGCCGATGCAGGGGACGCGGGTTTGTGCCCCGGTCTGGGAAGATCCCACGTGCCGCGGAGCGGCTGGGCCCGTGAGCCATGGCCGCTGAGCCTGCGCGTCCGGAGAGGCCACAACAGTGAGAGGCCCGCGTACCGCAAAAACAAAAAAAACAAAAACAAACAAAAAAAAAGATATGACAATGAAAAGTAGGAAGGGGTCAAGAATACCTTCTAGGTTCTTTGCTTAAGCAATGGAGAACATGGTGGTCACTTCTGAGTTTGGAGAAAAATGGGTTTATGAGTTTGTGGGGGGTGAAATTAAGAATTCTGGTTTTGATACGTTAAATCTGAGACACAAATTAACCAGGACACTGGAGATATCAAGTAGGCAGTTGGATATGTGAGCCTAAAGCTCAGAGGAGAGGTCGGGTCGCGGAGCATCACCATCCTACAAGTGAGGAATTTAAAGGTTTGAGCCCTTGGGGAGGGCAGGAAGAGAGGGCTGAAGACTGAGGCACCTGACACTGTGAGGGGGGAAGGGATGCGGTGGAGCTAACAAAGACTCTCAGAGGGCGGGACCTCAGGATCCAAGGAGGAAAATCTTTCCTAAGAAAGAAGCTTGTTCAACCGTGTTGAGGGCTGCTGGGAAATCAAGGAAAATGAGGACAGACAAGAGAATGTCAGATTCGCCAACGTGGTCACCCACGCGCTTGACGAGGGCAAATTACGGAGATAGGATTTTGGAGGAGTTTTGCTTGTGAAGAAGGAGCAGGGAAATGAGATGGCAGGTGCACGGTGATGAGGGGTCAAAGGGAACTTAATTTCTCTGAAGGATGTGTAAACGCGAGCGTATGTGTGTGCCAATGCAGGTGAGCTTGTTAAAGTGACTGGAACGAAGCACCTCCACGAAGACATGCAACCCACATCTATAAAAACCAAGTGGAGAACTGAGAAATTATTTAATGAACGTTCCCCTGGTTTCTTGGAGACAAAATAATCATTTCCCATATAAACATTCCCGGGATTTCTGAGCTATTTTGGAGCCTTGAGTACTCCCATAAAAGTCATTCTGGTGCAGCACTCGGCAGCAAAGGAGCACGTGAAGTTAAGTGAGGTGAGGCAGGTCCATTTCTTCACAGGACTCGTGCTTTCTCTCAAACAAGGGCCTCTACTTGGTCTTCTACCAAGCGCCAAGTTGTCTGATTTGTACGAGGACCCACAGGAGGAATTTGCAGGGGAAAATATCTTGGTCCAAATAATCATGTAGTATAATGACATGTTATCTAGGAGTTTTGGTGAGGGAGCAGCCGATGCGGAAATTGGGAGCCAGGGTGGCTCAGTCACCGCCAGGAGACAGGTGAGCCCCAGCAGGGGGGTGGGGAATTCTTCTGTCTCGCAAGCTTTTATTTCTCTTGCTCCTTCTTTCACAGGGTTAGGATCTTTCCAAAACAGGGATGTTACTAATACTTCTGATCTTCCCTCTTCTTAGTAATATGAGTTTACTTGCAGTCTCTAAGCCATACCTTTATAAAGATTTGGGTTTTTTTTAAGGTTCCTTGTTGGGAGAAGATAGCAGAGAGGGAGAGGGGGACAGGGAGGGAGGCGAGCTGGAAGGTAGGAAGGAAAGAATAGAGACACAGAGACAGACACTAAGAAGCTATCTCTTGATCTCTTGAGAACCTTGTAAGAAGGAAACTGCAAACCACTCTTAGGACACCTGAATTACAGTGAGCTCTTTTGCAGCAATGTAAATCCTTTCCCCCTTCCTTCTATTTTTTTCTCACATTGAGAATTTGAAGATAGTGCTTGTCAAGACGGAGTAAGGCATAAAAATGGAGAAATGTTAAAGAACATTAAGGAAAAAACAATGCTTATTATACAGTTTGTGTAACTGCTACATGTCAATTTTTTTCTATTTGGGAAAAAAGGAATTGTTTTAGGGAATATATGTGAAGCATGGTATTTACTTCACTTTAAAGAAAAGGTACAAAGAAACAAAAGAGAGAGAGAAAGAAATACGCTCAGGAACACGTTAGTTCCAGTGACATTCACAAAATGAAGTTCCGAATTTTGAAAGTTAGCCTCAGAGATAAAATGTCCATCCACAGAAGAATGGCTGAATAAATGAAGGCCCTCCAAACAGTGGAATACGAGCTGTCATTACAATGAATGGGGGCACTTCTATGGACTGACAAGCAGTGACAGGTACAGGGACTGCCTGGAATACACATTCCTGGAGGTCAGGAGTCCTGTCAGGGTTGTTCATCCCTCTAGTTCAGCTCCTAGGATAGCACCTTGCCCACAACAGGCATTCAGTAAATATTTACTTAAATAAACAGAAAGGGTCACAGGTCAGTACAGCATGATCTCACTTTGGCAAAAAGCAAAACAAGATAAGTCCTACAAATGTGATTATGTCCACTCTGACATATGTGTTTGCACATGGTTATTAGTTTTGAGCTGAAAACATACAATAATTAGCAATAAGGAAAAGATAATCCTCACAAACACCTCAGAATACATAGAAGGGCAGGTTAAGGTCCACAGGGTCTCAAGAATTCTGAGAATTGGGTCAGCATCTAAGATGAATCCTACCTTCAGGGACTCCCACACTAAAGAGGAGAGAATAAGACGGAGCCAGCCAGGAAAGAGGAGGCGTCCTGTGAAAATTCACATGGAGCAGGGAAAAGTTGAAGGATGGGTTTCTAGGGGATGGGCGTGAGTGCTGGGCAAGCCCCCATCATGGGCACTGGGAAGTTTGGTTTGGGTTCCCTCAAAAGTGGGAGCAGTCAGCCCAACACGACTGGCTTCCTGGAGCCACAGCAGTGTAACCCGGGCAGCGAGTGGAAGGCGGGCACCACGAACATCCAGCAATGCGCAGCTGGGCAGGATCTAGGCTCTGGCAGACGAGGGGCTGGACTGGGTCTCCAAAGCAGGAGATGCCACAGTCCAAGCCCGACAGCAGTGGAGGTTTAGAGCAGTTACTGTGAGCAGACACCAGCAAAGCCACCTTACAATACAGGCACGCCCAGCAGCCTCGTGGACCCCAAGTGCATGCATCTTCCCTGGGGTTTCTCAGAGTAAAATCCACCTGGGCTGTGGGGCAGGGTGGTGGCCAGGGTCAAGTTGAGTCCTGGGAAACGTGGGTATGTGGCTTTGTGCCGAATTCCTTCTTGACTCTAAACTGGGCTGCTGTTATCTAGATGAAGCAAGTGCCATTTACTGAGATGGGAATTCAGGGGGGATTAAGAGGTGGAGACAAATAATCCACCGTAAGATTTGGTGGAGGGCACTGAGAACTTGGCAGGTGTCACTTCAGTGGAATAGGAGGAAAGCCTGATTAGAGTTGAATAAACAGAGCTCAGGCATCACTTCCTCCAGAAAGCTTTGCTGATACCCAAACCTTGCAGTTCTCCCACCACCAGGCACACAAAGCGTGTGCACACCTCACACACTCATATACACTCATACACATGTATATCACTCATGACATATCCACACACACACACACACGCACCTCACACACACATCTCACACTTACATATACACACAAAAAACTAAACAAATAAAAAATAAACCGGGCTGCTGTTTTTCTCCTGGCTTCCGAGTACCAACTCTTGAGTGGGGTATTTTCTGATTTTCTTAGCAAGAGAGCTCTCTTCTAGCTACCACAGCACTGGAGGCACGGTCCTGTTATGCAAATGACTCTTTTTGACATTTAGAGATGCTGAACTCCTCTGGACAGGAATGTTTCCTTCACTGAATACACTGAGTACTGGGTACCATTCTAGTTGTTTTACTTCCCCAGCAACTAAGTACCCTGCTCTCAATGCATTAAATGAATGAAAATATTTCACTTGTCCTGTTCTCCTAATTATACCGTCTACCAAATTCCAATAAATACTCATTAAGCAACCGCTGTGTGTCAGGTATAGTGCAAGGAACTATAGTGTTCCTGCCTTCATGGAGCTTACGGTCTACTGGAGAGTCAGGTAACTAAATATGAAAATTTCAAACCAGGTCACGCAGTCTGATAGAGGGAGGAGAAAGAAGCAGCACCTAACCTAGACTGTGAAATGTATCCTTCAGCTACCTACCCTGACCTATGAATAAACTTACCTATATTCACCTCAGGCCTTTCTTTTCTTCCCATATGTGTCTTTCTTGGTCTACCTTGGTCTTATTACAAAGTTATCACTTCTCTACTATTTTCAATCTCTCTCTTTTTCCTTGTCTATTTTCCCTCAGCCTAAAAACTTCATCAAAATGTCTATGATTTGATAAACACCCTATCTTTACTTTAAATGCAACCCTTGTTTTTATTCTATTTTCTCTTTCCCATCCCTGTTAAGCTTTTTCTTTTTTTTTCTTTTTTTTTTTTTTGCGGTACGCGGGCCTCTCACTGTTGTGGCCTCTCCTGTTGCGGAGCACAGGCTCCGGACGCGCAGGCTCAGCGGCCATGGCTCACGGGTCCAGCCACTCCGCAGCACGTGGGATCCTCCCGGACCGGGACACGAACCCGTGTCCCCTGCATCGGCAGGTGGACTCCCAACCACTGCGCCACCAGGGAAGCCCCCTATTAAGCTTTAAAAAAAAGTTGTCTACACCCTATTTTGTACCTCCCATTCACATCTCAGTCTGGTGCAATCTGGAGTCCATCCCCACAGTTTTCTGGGACTGTTTCTACCTAAGATCCCTGATAACCTGGTGGTCTCATCCTTGAGCACTTTTACAAACACACCTTACTTACTCTTGCTGCGACCGACATCTGAACCTGTTGGCTGCTTTCTTCTGGGAATGCACTCGTCCTTTGGGATTGGAGACACGGTCACTCCTGGCTCACCTCCTTCCCCTCTATTGCCTGTTTTCAGATGCCTCGGTGTCCTTTTTCTGCGTCCTCTCATTTTATCTCGAGGTCTAGCCAGGGTCCTCTAACCTTCTTCCCCCACGTTCCCCCCTTTGGTAATGCCAGCCATCCCCCATATTTAGAAAGTTTGCTTTACAAAAAAAAGTTTGCTTTTCACTTTCAGGAAAGACCTACGTTTGCATTGTTTTCGATAACTGAAAGAAGTCTGAAGAGAACGTTTGCTTTTATGAAAAAACGCAAATATCGAAAATAGCATTCAGCATCTGTTTTGTATCGATCTGTTGTAGAGGTAGCGTGCAGCCCGAGCAGTGAGTGTGGCCGCAGAGCTGGTCCTCCAGGAACTACACTCGGCATCTCAGCATCACGCTGCCAGCGCTTTGAACTGTGCCTGTTGCGTCTGTGCTTTGCCTTATTTTGGGCGTCCGTTAGCAAGACATGTCCTAAGGTGACTGCTTCTTCGCTCTATGCCATTTCTGCTCCCAGAAGGTTTCCTAGGATGTTCTACTTTAAGATAGCGGGGAAACCTGTATCACCAAGTCCCTTCACTTCAGCTACCAGCATCTCTGACTCCTCTTCACAGCTCCAGACCTCTATCTCAAATGCAACAAAGCCTAATCTGAACTCATTCACCAGACTCATGCCTCTCCCCAGTCCTGCTCCTCTATTTGGGTTCGTCCGGTGGAAATTTAGACACCATTCCACTTGTAATTGGTGATTCAGACACATATGTTCTGGGGCCAACCCTCACACATATTATTACTTTATCATTTTTCACTCAGACTGTCACCACAACGGCCTTCAGACCAGGCAGGCTCCTCCCCGTCATTCCCTGTTTCCTCCTATCCACTCTCCAACATGTGATTAGAAAGATTTTTCTAAATTATAAATCTAGTCATAAGCCGGACAACCCTTCCCTGCTGAAAACCCTTCACTGGTTCTGAAAGATGTTTAGCAATTGCAAAATGGCAGCCCGTGTGCCATATCCAACTACTTATGCGTGCTATTTGGCCCAGATAGTAAGGGGAAAAAAAAAGCTGAATTTTAAGAATTCTGAATATTGTTAGAAGGGGCACCACACACTGTCCAGCTCTAGACTCTGATTCTATTGTCATCTATCCAGGTGGCCTCACTCTTTACGTTTCTGGTCCAGCTCCTGTATAGACCCTGGATCTCAGGGGTCAAGATTTTCACACAGCAAACAAAGCCGTTCCTGACCTGGCCCTGCCCACCTTTCTAATCTCATTTCATGCTTTTAACTCAGGTCTGCTGATGCCAAGGCTCATGTTTATCAACTACACCACACTAATGAATGCTACTTCTTTGAACCCTTGGGCTTATGAAATGTGAGAGGCCAATGCAGATAATAAATGGAGCAACAAACTCAAATGACAAGGAAGGAGTATGTGTGGAGTGGGTGTGGGTAAGAGGGACCAGACACAAACTCAGTGAGATAAAGTCATTTGTGTGGGAAACACATCCGAAGATGTGGCATCCCATTTATCTTGGTGTCAGGGTTAAGGCAGTAAAATAATTGATTTTTCCAATCCCTGTGTTTTATTCATCTTTGTAGCCTGATCCTTAGCAGGCACTGAATAGATGCTTATTGGGTAATACATTTTTGTGGACATTTGCAAGAAGCTCAATGTCCTGCTACTCCCAGGCCTCAGTTTCTCTTTTTTCCACCTCTCTCAGTATACCTACTGGGTGTTCAGAGTACATTCATGTTGTACCCAGTACACCTGCTTTCAGTGTACCCCAGATAATCCTAATACCAAAGTAAGTAAGTGAAAAAGAATTAAAAGTATGGCTAGAAAGTCCAGAGAGAGGATTCCATAGGAAAATAAAGGAAGGAAATGCTTTCTCCTCCCTTTTGCTTTTCTACCACTTGAACACAAGCTAAACCCATTATGTAGACATAAATAATATTATTGCTAAGACTAATGACATAGGAATTGTAAATATAGAGTGAGAAGCTATAATTCCCAGGGAACGTGGAAGCATTTTCCTTGCCTCATGCTATGGGTTTAAACAGCTTGGCTGGTCACCACTTCTGCCATCTTTGATCCTTGTTCATCTTGGGATGCCACTGGGGCATACCCCTCCCATCCCTCATACAAAAATCTCCAAACACATACAGAACACAAAGCATGAGGCTCAGACTTCAGTAGGCAAAAGAGTCATCCAGAAAGCCTATAAGATATGGATTCCTGGGCCCTCCCATCCTGAGACAATAGGCTCGGGTGGGGCCAAGTCATCTGCATTTTAAACAAGTTTTCCTGGGGATTCAAAAGCAGACAAACAAACTTTCTCGGAAATTGCAAAACAATGTCATAAACACAAGTATTGTACAACATAAAAGATTTTCACGTTAAGTACCATGATTTGCTCTCAGGCATGGTCCAATTCCAACATGATTATCTTTTACTGTTCCCATTACTAAGTAATTTGTTTATTAAATGTCAAAAATTTTGCTCTTGTCCCCTGATTGCAGTTACCACATCCTCAAAGAAACATTGTCTGTGTGCCCTTCATTTGTAACCTATTTCATTGGGTACTTATTTCTGACACTGAGGCAGCTAAGCACTTGAAATATATATTATGCAACAGTGCCTAGGTCCCACTCTCATTAAAATGATACTAAATTCTTAAGGTTTTTGTTTTTTTTCTTCACAGCATGTTGGCAGTCATTCACTTACAGTGTAATTCAGTACTGCAGCTCATCTCAATCAGTTCATCTCAATTCTGATCGTTATGTTCAAAGGCTTACTCTATCCAGATGCCAAGTTTCCTCAACTGGACAAAAGCATAGCAGAAATATTTCTGTTTGGCAAGGCCAGGCAACTTTTTGGAGGCATTATCATGCCGCACCAGTCAGGTTATAATTTGCCGTAATTGTTCTTCCCACAAACAGCAACAATGATTACCTCTAGGTGACTGGCACTCAAAGAAGGATTCCTCCTTGGCCACTGTAACCACCAAAGTACTTTCTGCAAACACCCTACTCAGGATTAGACTGCGAAAAATCTTGGATTCTGTCTGCTCAGTTGATTGATCTGGTACATGTTTTTTTTTTTTTTTTTTTTTTTTGGGTACGCGGGCCCCTCCCTGTTGTGGCCTCTACCGTTGCAGAGAACAGGCTCCGGACGCGCAGGCTCAGTGGCCATGGCTCACAGGCCCAGATGCTCCATGGCATGTGGGATCCTCCTGGACCGGGGCACGAACCCATGTCCCCTGCATCAGCAGGCGGACTCTCAACCACTGCGCCACCAGGGAAGCCCTCTGTTGCTCATCTATGAGTTCATTAATTCTTTGTTCTGTCAGTTCACATCTACTGTTGAGCACCTCTACTTAATTTTTCATTTCAGTTACTGTAATTTGTGGTACGCGGGCCTCTCACTGCCGTGGCCTCTCCCGCTGCGGAGCACAGGCTCCGGACGCGCAGGCTCAGCGGCCATGGCTCACAGGCCCAGCTGCTCCGCGGCATGTGGGATCCTCCCAGACCGGGGCACGAACCCGTTTTCCCTGCATCGGCAGGTGGACTCTCAACCACTGCGCCACCAGGGAACCCTGGTACATGTTTCTTAATGGGCTAAGTCATAAACTTGACTGTGTATGTGCGTGCACATTAGAAACATGGATATAACTGAGGGAAATCACTGGTCTCCCATAAAACCATCAGCACACTATATGCATCATTTCCCCCACCTGCCATGTTTACAAGGCACCCCAAGGAGAACTAGCCTAAAACCCAGCAATCCATCTGCCTCCTAGTTCTAAGGGGTAATTATTACCTCATCTGAGCAAAGAGAAATGTATGTCATGCTGCTAACCACGTCAGGTGACTGCTGTATGTGACTGACTTGCCCAGGTCATTAGCTTTTCTAATAGAGGCTGGAGTTGTGGCACAACGACAAACACGCATAACAATGCACTACCAACAAAAAACGGGGAGAAAAATGCACAGAGGCCTAGATTCAATGGGCCACACCCAGAACACAAATCACAAATAGGGGTTTTAATCACTTCTCTGGGCATGTTAAAACAGGAAACATGGGGAGGGGGAGTGAGGGGGAAGGAAGATAGGGTGATTTGATGCCAAAATATTGGTTAAAAAAAAAAACTGACTAAAAATAAAAGAGAGGACATGAAAGCAGGGTTGTTGTTGTTTTTTTTTCCTATTAACTTACTAGTAACTGTATTTCCTTATGTATTCTTTTCTTTTTTTCCTAAGAAAGCATTAGTTAACATTCCTTAAGAACGTACAATGTTTTCCTTGCCACGCACACAAAATAGGGCCTGGTCTCCAATACAATATAAGCTTAACTGTGCCCACCTGAGGTCATAGTGACTAAGACCCAGTACAAGTTGTAAGGAATAGACTTTTTTAACAGGAGAATGACGTCCAAGTGCAAAATGACACGTGCTGATGAAATGCACAAAACATATGCATCTCTTCAGAGAAATTCTGCTAATAAGAAGCTATTAAAAGAAAAGCTCTGGGGACACGCCCTCAACCTTTGACCTTGCAAAAGGTCACATACGGCTTCTTCCCTCTGAAATGAGATAGAGACAACATACAAATTAGCACATAAAATATCAAATCATTAAATGTTCCTGTCAAGGCTCCCGTGGGAAGGAAAGGGAGAAGAAGGCAGTGGAGGGAGGGAGGAAAAGTAGGTAAAAACGGACAGGTCGCTCTGAAAATAGCGCCCGGGCTTTTAATTTCACAGACCAGTAAAAATTAAAGGAAAAGCGTGAGGGTGAGGGTGGAGGACATTTCAACACAGAGTTGTCATTTATTTTGCTAAAGTACAACTCCAACCACTGTTTGGATTTTTTTGTTATAATACAAATGATAGGTAAGCCAGTCTCTCAAAATAAAGGATAGTCCTTTATAATAAGTAAAGTTAACTTTATGTAAACTCAATGAATTATCCTTCTTTTAAAAACTGAATATCTTAGGACATTTGATGCTCTTCACAATTAATACAGCCTTTGATACAGATTTACGGAAAGACTCCAGTTTGCAGTTTTAAAACTGTAATTTTCAAATTAAATTGCATTGTGTTTGAGTAACGTCTTCGTCTCTAATTTCACTATCAGATTGTAAGAACCCCTCTAACTCTTCATGCCCTCTTTCACATTAGTGAATGTGATGATTTATAAAGAAAACAAACTAATGCACAACAATCACAGTAAGGCTATGAAGTTACAGCAGCAACAGACATCTCTAAATTATCTGAGTTTCATTCTAGCAGAGGATGGTAGTTTTAAGATTTGCATGTACCTTGGTCTCTGACCTAACTGCCATGATAAGCAACATGTATTGCAGCCTCATTGTTGAAGTGGCTAGACTAAAACCAGCTATTTCCCCCTGCTGGTTGGACGTGTTTAACAGCCTCTACCTCATTGCCTGCAGCTTCAATACTCCCCGTAGTACTAAACCCATTTATTTCCCATCCACCAACTGACCTCCTAAAGCATCATTAACATGCCCCCCAAAGACCTTGCTCCTGTCAATTTTAGTCAGCACAGCACTCAAAAGCCGTCATGGGGCTTTACCAGGGCTCTTAGGAAATGAAAGCAAAGAACGACAAGGCATCAACCCAAACCTTGGGGAATAGCCAAGCAGCAAGATGAGACCCAGGAACAGAGGGAGTCCTATCTGGAGGCAGGATTCAAGGCTAAAGATCGAAAGGTAGGTTTATAGACACCCATCATTAGGTGCTTCTGCCACTCAATTCTCAACTAGTTAATGGCAGAAGGATCAATATCTACTTTCAGTTTTCATGTACAGCATTATGGCCTTGGTGGGAGACAGGTCTCCTGGGAAGGAGGGTTGATCCAGGAAATGGGTCTTGAGAAAGAATGATTCATGGCCAAAATTAACAATTTTATTTGTTTGCCAAATATATTTTCTAAGATCTATTTGGGGATTTTTCTTTTGTTTTGACCAACTTTTTCTTTTTTGCTGGTAACACTGCTCACCGTGAAGTCAGTCAGAGAGAGAATGATTATGTGGAGAGAATTTCAGGAATAAATGTGGAATTGAGTTATGTAAACAAAGCCGTGTCAGTGTGGAATGATATTCCCCTGGGTTCATCCACATTCAACCAGAGTGATTCCTGAACTCCAAAATGGAGTGAAAGTAAACAGCATTACATTCTGCAAATACGACTCTGGGTTTTTGGAATCTTAACTGCTCCAGCAGCTTTCCTTTTTCGTTCTTCCTGGGAGAGTGTCAAGCAAACCATCAGTGGGTTTCCATTTTACAATGGATTCAGCAACACGTTTTAAAATATAATACTTTGATAGAATTTTTTCAAAACCAAGTAGAGAATCTGAAGCCTTGTAGAGAAAAAAATATAAAAATAAGCGGCACAGTATTTCTAATATACAACTTATGCATTGGGTGGAATTATTTTGTGAAAGTACATAATAAATCTAAAGCTACACTTTTAAAATCCCTGAAAATGTAATCACCAATACTAAATACAATGGAATATTGTATCCTGCTAAATTAGGGCATTAATCATAGCACCTTGATTCATATGTCCCTTTTCATGCATGTGTTAACCTTCAAATTACATTTTGCCTAAATAAATTCTAAAAATTATCCTCTGTGAAACATTCTTCATGAATCATAAGACAATCACTCCTTTAAATTTTACCCAAATTCCTAATACTTTTCTGTTTTGTTTTTTTTTTACGGTATGCGGGCCTCTCCCATTGGAGAGCACAGGCTCCGGACGCGCAGGCCCAGCGGCCATGGCTCACGGGCCCAGCCGCTCCGCGGCATGTGGGATCTTCCTGGACCAGGGCACAAACCCGTGTCCCCTGCATTAGCAGGAGGACTCTCAACCACTGCGCCACCAGGGAAGCCCCCAAATTCCTAATACTTTTCAAAGAATACAATTCCTTCTAAGTCATGTGCTTCAATTTGTATAATAGGCTCTGTCAACAGGTAACGGTGGTACCTTCAGGAAGAGATTTATGCCTTTACCAAATATACTCACAACTCTAAGGAAACCTCCTCAAACATGTATCGAAACTGACATATGTTCTTTGTATTAAGGAACATCATTTATTAAGCACCTCTACAGGCCAGGACCTGCACTAGGAATATACTTAGGTACATGGTCTCTCTCAACCTCTCGGCTACTCTACAAGGTAGGTATTATCATCCCATTTTATGGATGTAACAACTGAGGCTTAAGGAGATTAAGCGACTTGCCCAAGGTCACACAGCTTGTAAGGGGTAGAAAGGCCAGGGATTCTGGCCCAGGCCTGTAAGTTTACAAAGCCTGTGTTCTTGCCCTCTAAAATACAAGGTCAGGCTGGTCCTGGGAAATAAACCACCTTGATCCTGACCTCATTCATTAGGAGTTGCTTTATCTTTGAGGATTCCATTAACAGAAGTACACAGGCTTACAAAGATTGCTAGTATAAAATGTAAGCTACTTTTTCCAGATTTAACGAAGGAATACATTTTACAAACAGTCATAGAAGCAAGGAGTTAGATTTCACATAGTAAATTATCAACTAGAATAACATACAAAAACAGGTATGAAGTTTCATTAGGTTGAACCATTTGAAAATGCTGTGTTCGTAGGTCAAAACAGCCAAAAAGATGCAAGCTTGTATCATTCATCCTAATAACTACCATCCAGTCCTAGACTCTAAGGGGCCCGCTCCAGATGCATTTACAATGCCGGGCAACGTACACACTTCCTGCCTTCATTCCCGCGGGTACTGTACCTGAGCAGAAGCTGTTGCTAATGGTCCTTGCTGAGCGCCCAGAGCTGCTGGGGTTGAACTCTCTGCTCTCTTCCTCCGAGAAGGGAGACTCAGACGCTGGGGACACTTGGTGCTGTTGCCGAGGCAGATGGGGCCGAAGAATCAAACGGGGAATCCGGCTCCGGGAAATCTCCTTCTCATGATGCTGCACTCTCTGCTCCTTCTCCAAATTGGACATCAGAAATAAAACAAAAGAACATTTGTTGCCCACTCTGAACTCCAGTCTGCTTCTGGGCTCAGTTTCTAAGAAGCCACATTTCTGAATATTGAATCTTCACAGAGTAGTCCTTGTTTCAGTAGCTAAAATGAACTCCAGAACTCTTCTACTCAGCTAAGCCTTCTAATTTACTGAAGAGCACACACTCCAGCACGGATGTACTGACACACGCACACACACACACACACACACACACACACACACACACACACACACACACACACACACACACACACACACAGGCACACTTCCAGCCGCTAGCAGAAAGGCTATTCCGTTCTCTCAGGCAGTTCCTAACTCACCTTCTCATTCTGGCTTTTCCTATCACATTTAAGCTTTCTGCTCTCTCAAAGGGTCTTTATAACTCACAGCACACTCTGGCTTATTACTTGATTTCCTCCAGACTTCCATTTTGCTTTCCCTGAATTAGCTCTGATACTTTCACTTCTGTTTTCCTGTCTCAGTAGACCCCTATACCTGAAACAATTCTTTCCTGATAGATCATGCAGCCTGATCTTTCAAATCCCCTCTCTTCCGGCCAGGATTTTAATTATTCATTAATATCCTGGTACACAAGGCTTGTTGCCAGAAGAAAAGCAAACAAAAATCCAATAGCCAGTAAGACGGCTCCACCTTTTACATCATGTTTAGCTTTTGTTTTCCTTACAGGTCACCCATATGAAGAGATTTTTCTCTCTCTCTCCTTCAAAACACAGAATTAAATGCAGAGGGCCGTGCCTTCCTTGGCTTTAAAAATGCCTAAAAAGCAGCATTTTAGCAATATTTTTCAATTTCTAAAGTGCTTTCCCAACCATTATCTTGTTTAATCTTTACAACTGAGGCCATAGGGAGGACACTAATTTGTGTCCCTATTTACAGATGAGGAAACTGAGTCTAAAAGAGACAAAGATGCTTAGCCACTGCTGCACATCATCTAGAAGCAGAACGGGCCTGCAGTCAGTCCAGTGCTTTTCGGGGTCACCACCACCCTTCCCTATTAAAATGGACTCCTAGGAGGAGCTCTTCGCAAAAAAAACCCACTGCTCACTCCAACCTCTGCAATTGAAAAAGGGCTTTGGATTAGGTAACAAACACTATTTGGAAACATGACCTCCTGCTCATTTCTACGCGGCTTACCAGGAAGGGTCGCTGCCAAAGTAAACACCTCTGGGAGGCCCTCACAGTGCAGGAATTGAAGAGAAAGCCCCAGCCGCGGGTTAAGTCTCGCGGTCGCTCAGGCATCCACCCTATCCAGGGGAGAAAGCCGCACCCAGCCTCGGGGTTTGTTCTGCACATCAGTCACCCAGCAGGTATCACCCGTCAGCCACTCCGCTCGGCACAAGGCAGACCCTGAACCAATGCTGGAGTCCTTATTTCTCAGTCCCCAATACATCAAATCCTTTTTTATCCACATCACACACAGAGGACATCGACTGAGAGCTAGATCGCAAATCTCCAATTTCAGGGGATGGGATTAACCATTCAGAGTCAATCTTTTTAATCCTCGGGCCAACCCTCCAAACACAGTATCACCTGCCCATCTCCCAGGTCTCATCACCTGAGCAACTGTCCCCTGCCTTCTCATCGTGCCCACCACCTCCTTGTCCCCGTTTACCACAACTCTAAACGTCACCCCTCCAGCTCTCACCTGACTTCCTTCCCCGCAGTGCACACCACTCCTCTCCCCCCGGCGCTCGCGGACACTGCCATCCGCGCCCGCAAGACGTGCCCTCCTTACCTTGGTCTCCCGAAGGGGTCCCATCGCGCTGCCGCCCGCCGGCTCCTCGCGCCGCCGCTGCCGCCGTCCAGGAAGAGGAACCTGCGGGCACCGGGGCGAGAAGACTGCGCTGAGCCGGCGCGCTCTGCGGCCGCCGGCTGCTGCGGGGCCGACGCGCCGCCACCGCTGCGGCAGCTCGCGCAGGGCCCCGAGGGCACGCCCGGCCGCCCCGCCCCGGACGGACACGTGGTGCCACCGCGGCTCCCGCTCCCCTCCCCCGACCTCCCTCACCTGCCTGCCCCCTGGGAGGCGCCTCTGCGCGCCCCGCCCGCCCGGCTTGGCCGCGGGCCCAGCCCACCAGTTCCGCGCGCCCCTCCTCGTCTGCCGAGCCCGACCCTGAGAGGGCTTGCGGAGGCTCGGGGCATCTTCAGCAGGGTGACGCCCAACACCCCCATTTTGGCACCTGGTATCGGGTTCGAATGGGGTGCACGTCGCAGAGAAGAACCCAGAAAAGCTGTGACATCACTGAGAGCCAAACTGTAGAAAGGGAAAGTTTTTGCCTCGCGGCTGCTCCCTGCCCTCTCGGTTTTAAGTCAACTTACAGCTCCCCACGCAATTACCTCGCAGGAGAGAGACGCGGCGGTCCCCCTCCACCCGGACCCCAGCCAAGCGAAAGCTGCACGACTGACACAGCATCTGGGTTGCGGAATCTCAAAGGCTGCGATTCTCCTTGGGGGATTTGCATCCGAAGGGCCTGGCGATGGCAGCGCAGCACCGCAGGGACAGAACGAAGAGGCCAGTTCCCGCGGGCCTGGGAAGCCAGGCTGCTGAGGGCGAGAAAGCCTTTTTCTCCAGCTCTGGCCCACAGACGCCCGGGAATGAGTACCAGGCACGCTGCTTTGGGGACACCGCACTTGAACGCAGAAAACCAGTTCAAGGCAGCACTCCACTCCCTTCTGGCGAAGTGCCTATGTGCCTAAAGTTCTTGACCTCTCTGAACTTCAAGTTTATCCTCGGGAAATGAGGGATAATAATAATAATACCTACGTCAAGGATGGCTAGGAGGATTAGATGAGGAAAACAAAAAAACAGCCATACCCAGCTGACTCAAGAGGACTTTCCAAAGGGCAGTCAAGTCACATCCAGCTCCTCCGGTCAATATTTGCTGAATCCTCTTACATGACAGACAGAAAAAGCATTTGAGGCAGACAGATTTGTTCAAAATAGCTCAAAAACCTGTTCAACTGAGGACGTGGAATAGGGATCATCCATCGTTTGGGTCATGGGCCTTGATTTATTACACTTATTACTGAAGTTTCATCTGATGATGCAACTCTACATGTATAATAATTTAGATGTCCTTTATTTCAGAATTGGAGAATATTCTAAGTAGCAGTGTGGATGGGGAACAGCCTGATCGTTACACCCAATGTTCTACACGGAAGGACTGTGATCCTTGAAAATGGTATCTGAACCTCCACCATCTCATTTGTCTGCCCTCCGAAAAGCATTTTTCTGAGTCCTCAACTCTCAAATCTAGGAATGTACAGTGTGAGTCTAGAGACAGCCTGAAATCAGAGGATTAGTGAAAGGAGTTTGCCTCCTCTATACCCATAAAGAAGTTTTATTCCATACATCTTCATGTCTTTTCAATCTACTTAGATTTGTTAACTGAAGTTGATAATCTTACGATTCTTTATTTTGTGGGAAGAGCTTATTAGTTCATACTTGTATACCTACAGCTGTCTCAGATACGGGCTTCAGGAAAGTGATGTTCCAGGATGATCCCTACAGTCTATTATTTCCAAAATTACGAGCCTGAGGACATATACTGTGAGATAGGCTCGAACTGTTAACATCAAACTGTTAAGGTACTTCTGAGCCCCCTCCTGGGGGCTCACAGCAGAAAACACCCTCCACGGAGGTGTCCAGGTCGGAACCTCAGAGTCATTCTTGACGACTTCTCCCTCATGTGGCCCCACATAGCAGAAAGCGTGAATGATCTCCACCCTACCCTAGAAATAGTGTCTTGAATCGGATTACTTCTGGCCTCTGTTTGACTGCATTTTCTTCACTTAGAGCCTAAACCACAAACATCCTGGATTACTGCAAGAGCGGTCTAACTAAAGTTGTCTTGCTTCCAATCTTGCCTCGTATTCCTGTCTCGCCAGTTTTGCTATTTTTCCACAAGGCCAAATCGAGCCATGCTTCTTCATTAAAACTCATTAGTGATTTCTCGGTTGTCCTCCAAGTAATATTCAAACTCCTTAACGTGGCACAAATGCCTTTCATGATCTGGCTTTGTGTATCTCTCCCATCTCATTTCTTGACACTGCTCTTCTCTGGATCCTCCCTTCCTCACCACCCTTACCCACCCCTAATCCATCGCCCTTGCCACTCCCCCTCCACATACAAATGGATACCCCTCGAACTGTAGCAATTGAAGTTCTCAGGAGGTACCGTGCTCTCTTTTTCCTCTAGACTGTTGCACACTCTGGTCCCTTTGTCTAGAGCGTTTCTTGCACCTCACCCACCCATCCCCCTCAACTCCTAAAGATACATTAAGTTTCATTTTAGAAACAGCTTCTTCCAGGAAACGTCCCTTGATCTCCCAAGATCAGTCCTTACATACTTCCAGGACAACCGTATTTAATTCACCCCAGGAGAGCTGTTATGCTCTTGTATCAGAATCCCCTGCTTATTTGTCTGTCTTCACCAGGGATGTAGGCAGTGCCTAGTACAGGTCCTGACACAGTAGACACTCAATATATAACGGTCAAATGAATGAATGCCTGAATGAGTGAATTTTCTAACCCCCTAAGGGGCCCATCAGTACAGGATAAAGAACATAGACACAACTTCTGTTTAGAAAATGACTCAGATAAAGCTGCCTCCAATATTTCTTTGTATTTGATGATGGGGTGTGTGCCTTAAAAAAATCCAACATGTGTTAAGTGAAAGCCTTTACTGCAGAAGTGCAGGCAGTGAGAGGCAATGCTGTAGTCCTGTTGTCACCATAGCAACCTGCTGAGGGAAAGGCTGATGATTTAGTGTTCAAACGCCTTTTAGCTCTGTACTTTTGGAACCCAAGCCTGTTTTTATGCTGTTCAAAAAGGCAAGTTTTACAAATGCTAATATCTCTCTTGCCTTTAATTTCATTCAAGTGTTTCTTACGTCATTAAGTGTCTTATAACATTTGCATTATACCATCAAAGAGATAAAATCTAATACAGTATATTATAGTCATCTTTTATCTGCTTTAAAATATTCTCTGGTTTTGTAATTTTGTGGTTTTTCCTCTAGAAATGAATGTAATGCTGATTTTTTTTAGAAAATAACTAATTCAGAAGGCTGGAACCTTTCAAGATTATAAACAATATCCCTGCCCAGACCTGGGAAGAACAGGGGAGCTAGGGTATTGTAGGCTGGGAGAAAAGGGATGTTTTTATGTAATTATGGCCCCAAATTTGGGATAAATTATTTGATTCTTTGCCTATGTGAAATTTGTAATTAAGCGATTCATACCTTTTGTTTGCACACAACTTTATATTTTCAGAGCCCTTTCACATGTATTATTTGAGCCTCACAAAAATCCTGTGAGGCATATGTTGTCAATCCCTGAAACCAGATAAGTCATAAAGGACAGGTTTTTCTTGATAGGAACCCCCCAGACTGCAAACTTCACAGAAAAGACACTACAAAGGCACTGCCGAAGAGAAAAGGTCTGCACCATTTAACCAAGATACCTCCCCGTCTCCCGCATCCGCTCCTCCTCTCAGCTCACCTGCGTCTGCTGGGGTCTCTCGCAGACTCAGGGCTGACAAAGCCCCAGCTCCTAATCCTATCAGCCGCGCGAGCCAGAGCTACCGTCTGTCTCAGTGACCCGATGGTGGGTTATCCTCACGGCAACGAGGAGCAGCTGACGTGCCTTACAACACGTCATGAAGAAAAGAAACTGCATTCTGAGGCATCCTGGGAATTTTTCGTGTGTGGTGGGGTGGAGACCCGTATTTTTCTTACCAGGGAGAGAGCTGGCCGTTCTCCCGTAAGCGCATGTGTGAGTGATCCACTCCTCTCGTTGTATGTGTTGTTGTTGTTACTATATGGTTAAGGGATTTTGATGTCGTAAAACTGTAATGGGTAGAATTCTGCAGGATCACTCCCTGAGGAGGGGGTCCAGAGAGTACCTGAGGCAGACAGGAGAGTGGGTAACTGAGGAAAGGCTGGCTTGAACCTTTGCTGGTTCGGAGTGTGTCAATTATCTCTGCTCTGCCAATGAGCTTTCAGTAAGAGATATCTCTCAGACGAAGAACAGGAATGAAGGGAGAGTCCAGGTGAGGAGGTAGAGGTTGGGGGTTGGGGTCTCTGAAGGATACAGTCTTCTGCTTCCCTACTGGGGAGCGGACATGAGGTAATCCTCCCCAAAGCTGTCTGCTATTTGTGGCCTTTTGTCCATTTGTGAGAATAGGGGAAGAGATTAGCCAAAGACACAGGTACGCTGATTGTATTGAGCAAACTGGGGAAACATGGATGGACAAGTCGGTGTTTACTTCTTGGGACAGTAGATTGGAATGATTAAAATCAAGATGCTCTGGAAATTATGAGTGTAAAGGTTGCCATCCAGATAGGAGAAACCAAGCCTTGACATTTATCTAATGAGATGATTCAAATGATGGGACAAGACAGGGAGATGTGTGGATCTACAGACTTACAGAAAAGGCAAAGGAAGTTAGTTATCTGTACGGTCAGCATAGGAAGGCCTAAATCCAGAGGCTGAATTCTGGACCTGAGAGAAAAGCACCTTCCTTTCCCAGGAGACCAAGGGACCAGAAGGTATGAGAAGGACAGGGCCTTTGAAAGCTACCTGAACCCAGCAGGGTAGCTAGCCTCCTAGAGGGATAAGGAGTGAAGGCTGAGATTCTCCTCAGGCTTGGCAGGGGTAGAACAGGTACCTCAGGTTAGAGGCTCTGAGGGATTCATTCAGCATCCCACAGTCTAGGCTCAGAAAAAAATTTATAATCTGCGTTCTCAGGAAGCAGATCTGCAGCTAGATTTGAGTTACATAAGGATAAAAGAATCTGTTCTCCATTATATGATTTATTTCCATGAATTTGCACTTCTTTTCCCTTCAATTTTCTAGTAAAAATGTTTTCAAATTTTTAACAATAATTCTGCCTTTATTTTTGCTAAAAGATTGGGGGGAAAGGAGGATTTTGAGATTATCTACTGGAAGGACAAGAGCAGTATTGCAAAATGGGGCAGAGTGCCCCTAGGGGCCAACTGCTATGATGGCAGCTACAGAAGCCCAGGGGAAACCTGGAAGCACCAGACAGCTGCACTGCTGGTGGCGGATGGAGGTATTACCTCTGCAGTTGTGGAGCTCAGGAGACTTGTTTCTGCTTTATTTACACCTCCTAGGCCATTCCTATGAACCATTTTCCTTTATTAGAAATCTTGTGACCTACTGATTAAACTTAGCCCTTGCTATGTAGTTGTAGCTCCTCTCAAATCCACAGCAGAGAAATCTGTAGGAAGATAAATCCAGAATTTGGGAATCTGGCTTATGTTGTTTCATCCGCCCATGTGTCCTTTCTAGTTATTTCTAGAATGCTGTTTCATCAAAGAGAAAAAATGCTTTAAAAAAATATAACTTTAATATTTTCTTTTTAAAGGTACTAAAACCACATCGTCAAAATTTTGGCAATTAAAAGAAAAATATTACTCATCATCTCATTGCCCTAACATCAATTATCCATATTCCTTCTGTTAGCATTTTCGTGTACTTACTTTCAGGCTTATCTACTGTGCATCAAAATAGCACATTAAAATGGGAATACGATTCGAAGTAACATATGGCATTTTAGGCCTTTGATGCCATCTCATCTGGCTGTTTCTGGATGGCTAGCATACATACCCACTGTTCTCCCATGAAGTTACTCACCCTCTGTTTGTCTTCTGATTGCGCACTAATCTGAGATACGAGGCTCTCAGCTCGTTGACCAACAGCTCGGGCTGCTGCTGGAAGCTCAGAGCACAAGGATGGCTTCCCAGGTCTCTGCTGTCAACTGCACTGGCCAAAAGTTTCAGGAAGAGCTGCCGGTGGGGGAGAATTAGCAAATTCCAGACTGGAGAAATGACCTCAGTTCAGAAGTTGGTACAGAAACAACTGTGTCCCTTTCTATTCAAAATCCCAGCGTCTGGCTTGCCATAGTGTGATGTTTATTCAAGGGAGAGCAGGAAAGTGAGATGAAGTTCCCAAAGTTTGCCAAGAGATCTGTGATGGAAAAATGTAGTTTAATAAAGGACATGGATTCTCAAGTCCTGAAGGCCCAGAGTTGATTCCTTTGCCTCTTTCTGACTGCGTGACCTTAGAAAAGTTGTTTAGCCCCTCTAGGACTCAGCAGGTGATAAGTACATGTTCGTTAAAAAAAAGAAGGAAGGGAGGAGGGAAGGAAAGAAGAAAGGTCAGGTCTCACCAGTTAATGTCTCTGGGCAAATTAACTTCTCTGATCCTCATTTTCTCACATATAAAATGGGCCTAATAACAGTAATCAGTTCATACTACTGTTGTTAAGATCAGACAAGAATACATGCAAAGTCTATCATTTATGTCTGGCACATGGTTGGAGCTTAACAGATATCCTCTCTCCCTCAGGACCAAACCATTCCAACCACTACTGTTGCTACCTGCTTGCTTGTTTTCCATTCTCCTCATCCTAAAGATTTTTATTTTAACTGTCATTAAAGGGAAACAATAAATTTTCCCCAGATTACTTATGATATAATGTGAGAAATGATTTCTCATTAGAAAAGAAGTTTTCTTCCCAAAGGTAGATGGAAAAGGTTACAGTAGATGGCATGAAAAATGGCCAGATACCTATCATTCATTCATTCATACATTCGTTCATCCATCGATATTGTTTTGTTCCTATTCTGAGTCAGACACTGGCTTAGACACTGGTTCGAGAGCCTTCAAAGATGAACAGTGTTTCCTGTCCTCAAGTATCTCACAGTCTAATTAATAGAGATATGGGTATGGCCATCAGCTGTTACACTATTCATTGTGTTAACACCATGACTTGCCAGCATCCGAATTCGACTGGAGTCTGAGATTTCCAGGGGTGAGTTTTGAGATAAATTTTGAGGGATGAAGAGATACTATTATAATTTTGGCTCCTTCAGAATCTCTTTCCC